>NC_138874.1:118365180-118917181 GCF_965194805.1 Balaenoptera borealis | reverse complement strand
AGACCAGAATTCAACCCACACGGACGGGGTCGGTGAATTTATGACACAGGGACCAAGGACACACCAAGGAGCACGACACGCCCCACGATAAATGGTGCTGGGAAAACTGGACGCCCCATAACTCACGCTGGCTACCCTGCACACAAACCTGACCAAACACCCAGCTTTCCACGCCAAGCCCTCCCTCGCTCACACGAAGACGGACCCCCTCAACGGTCAGTCGCCCACAGGAAGCTTCTCCCCACTTTTCCTCACCGTCTCTTCACCTTTTCCTCAGGCATCACCTGGGTCCTCAGGAAACCTAGTTCCCTAGTCAGCGTGGAGGCAGCCCCACTTTGTCCTGAAGCCGAAGTCCTGAGGAGATGGAGACCGAGCTCCTCTCAGCAGAGAAGCTGAGCCGGGCATCCTACCCGAAGGCCCCCGCCCCCGCGCCTGAGGAGGCTCAACTCCTCTCAGCTGTCCTCACAATCGAGTTCGCAGGGAACGAGCATGCGCTGTGGGTCAGAGAGGCGAACTCGGCGCCACCCTGTGGTCAGTGCAGGAAGTGCAGGCCGCGCCTCCCTCACAGGTCACTGGAGGCAGCGTGCCCTACTGACAGGACTGCTGAATCCATTAAACTGGAAATTCAAACGAAAATGGAGTCTCTATCCCAAAAGTTTTCTAAAAGTAGTTAAGGAACAATTCATTGGAAACCATTTGGAAGGAAGTGAATGTAGATGCAAACTTTACAACTTATACCAAATTCACTCAAAGTTATTCAGAGGCAAATTTTATTTTAGTTTATAATTTATGTTTGGCTGCATTGGGTCTTCGTTGCTGCATGTGGGCTTGCTCTAGTTGCGTCGAGCGGGGCTACTCTTCGTTGTGGTGCACGGGCTTCTCATTGCGGTGGCTTCTCTTGTGGGCGAGCACGGGCTCTAGGCGCGCAGGCTTCAGTAGTTGTGCCGCGCAGGCTTGGTTGCTCTGCGGCATGTGGGAGCTTCCCGGACCAGGGCTCGAGCCCGTGTCCCCTGCATTGGCAGGCGGACTCTTAACCACTGCGTCACCAGGGAAGTCCCCACAGAGAAACTTTAAATACAAAACTACTCAAGGGGCTTCCCTGGTGGCGCAGTGGTTGAGAATCTGCCTGCTAATGCAGGGGACACGGGTTCGAGCCCTGGTCCGGGAAGATCCCACATGCCGCGGAGCAACTAGCCCCGTGAGCCACAACTACTGACCCTGCGCGTCTGGAGCCTGTGCTCCGCAACAAGAGAGGCCGCGATAGTGAGAGGCCCGCGCACCGCGATGAAGAGTGGCCCCCGCTTGCCACAACTAGAGAAAGCCTTAGCACAGAAACGAAGACCCAACACAGCCAAAAATAAATTAATTAATTCATCAATTAAAAAAGAAAGCTGTCTCTCAAATTTAACTTCCAGAATATATTCAGGAAAAACGCATACGCCCTTTTTGCCCAACCAAAGAAGCGGGCAATGCAAATCAACACTACAGAGAGGTATCACTTCGAATCAGAAAAAAGGACCATCCTCACAAAGGGTAAAAACCAGATATGCAGGACAAGGAGAGGAGAAAAGGGAGCCTCGTTACGCTGAAGGGGGGAATGTAAATTGCCAACGGCCACTCTGGAGAAGTGTGCTGTGTTTCCTGAAGCATCTAAAAAACAGAGCTACAAAGCATAGGGCGCTTCCACTCATGGGCCTATATGTTGGCAAAACCAAAAATCCACAGGATGCAGGCACCCCGTTTACTGCTGCTATGTTTACAACAGCCTCGACTTGGGTACAACTTCATAGTCCTTGGAAGGAAAAAACGGTGAAAGAAAATTTGGTACTTAAGCACAACAGAATATTACTCAGCCCTGAAATCAATGAAATGAGGCCAGTTGCAGCAACTCAGGGGGACTTATGTATGGTCATTGAGAGTGAAATAAGTTAGACAGCAAGAGAAACTTATCGTATCACTTATAAAGGGAATCTAAAAATCGCCAACCGTGAACTGAATTACAAACAGAACACCATCACACGTTTACAAAACACACTTATGGCTGCTTAAGGGGAAAAGTGTGGTGCGGTGATGCATAAACCAGGAGGTTGAAATTGGCACAGATACCGTTCCATACGCCAATAATGTAATCGCCAAGACATACTCATTGTTCAAGGAACTGGACTCAGCACACTCTATTCACAGAAAAAACATATATCTGACTACTAGAAACTAGAAAAGAATTTATTGATGTCTCTCTGTAAGTGACTCAAGTGGATGTACAGCACCAAGAAACACAACATTGCAAATCAGCTCCAGCCCATTATAAAAATTAATTATAAAAAGAGAAAGACAGTGAGAGAGAGAGGAATTCTTACAAAATTCAATCACGGGCTGTGAGGCAACTGGACTGACCACATCTACACTCACAGCTGAATGGGACGTAAGGCTGGACACCCTAACCCTAAACCCTAACCCTAACCCAACCCTAACCCTACCTTAACCCTAACCCTAACCCAACACTAACCCTAACCCTAAACCTAAACCCTAACCCTAACCCCTAACCCTAACCCAACCCTAAGCCTAACCCTAACCCCTAGCCCTAGCCCTAACCCTAACCCTGACCCTAACCCCTAACCCTTAACCCCTAACCCCTAACCCTAACCAAGTTCACAAGTAAACTTCTCTCCAACCTGGAGAGAGTGATTTCATTTGAAAGAGTAAAGACACAATCAGCTCAGTAATTGGCCACGGGGGCTGGAGGGGCCAAGGCTAACCTGAGCTGGAGGAACGTGGGTGCCTGCCTGGACGCTCAGAGGCCAAGGGCTGTTCTGAGACCTGCTTGGACACCCGTGCAGATGGAACAAAGGATCCGCCCAGTCCCACGAGGGCCCCACCGGCCCTCACGAACGCAACACCAGACTTCCCTGGTGGCGCAGTGGTTAAGAATCCACCTGCCAATGCAGGGGACACGGGTTTGAGCCCTGGTCCGGGAAGATCCCACATGCTGTGGAGCAACTAAGCCCGTGCACCACAACTACTGAGCCTGCGCTCTAGAACCCGCGAGCCCCAACTGCTGAAGCCCACGCGCTTAGAGCCTGTGCTCTGCAACAAGAGAAGCCACCGCAATGAGAAGCCCCCACTCGCCGCAACTAGAGAAAGCCTCCGGGCAGCAATGCAGACCCAACACAGCCCAAAATTAATTAATTAATTAATTAAGGGAAAAAAAAAAGGCAGCACCTGGGGGCTGGCAGACTGAGGCACCAAGTCTTCCATCACGTCTACTTAGTATCCTGCATGTCAGGGCCATGCTGGACCTGGGGCTGCCCAGACAGAGTGGGGCCTGCATCACCCTTCCCAGGAGGGAGGGTGGAGGGAAACCCTGCATGACCTCTGAGGCCCTAAGAACCCTTGACTAAGGCTGAGCTCAATTGGAAACAGTGGGTGACCAGAGCAGACATTTCATTCGTCTATCAATGAGAATCCAGCACTGGAGGAGCAGCAAACAATGGCCTCGCTCAACCTTGACGCTAATCCTGACATGGACCCTAACCCTAAACTCTGATCCTGACCCTAAGCCCTGACCTAACCTTAGCCTAACCCGTACCCTAAACCTGTACCTTACCCTAACCCATGCTCTACCCGCATCCTACCTGTACCCCAATTCTCACCCATACCCTAACACCCACTCTAACACAGAACCCTAACACCCTGAGACCAAAACCATAAACCTTAACCAATAAGCAAAACCATAACCATAACCAAACCATAAAATATATTCATTAACCATACCCATAAATAACTCATTAACCATAAAACTTAAACCATAACAGCAACCATGAACCATACACAGCCCCAACCCTCACACCAGCCCCAGCCCTAATGCTAACCCTCCAAACCACTTACACCAAGCCAAGTCTAATCAGATTATACAACTACATCTCGAAAAAGAAAACTGGGGAATACTCTGGTGGCCCAGTGGTTAGGACTCTGTGCTTTCACTGCCAAGGGCTCGGGTTCGATCCCTGACTGGGGAACTAAGATCCCACAAGCCATGGGACGTGGCCAAAATAAATAAATAAGTAAAATGAAATAAAACCACTATTTTAAAAAAGATTTTAAAAATAAAGGAAAAAAACAAGAAAACTACCCCAGTACAACTTACAAATAGGAACGTAAAAATCTATCACACAATAATAGCAACATGAAACCAACAGAACTTTAAATGGATAATGCCATAAGCAAGTATCTCTACATCAGAAATTTCAGGTTGCTCAACATACGAAAAGTAAGCAATGTATTCAACCACAATAATGGTGTGAAGTAAAAACACATAATCATATCAATTAATGCAAAAAATCTACAATGAAAATCCAGGGTTATTTCATGAAAAACACTCAAGAAAGCAGGAATAAAAGGAAATTTGCTCAATATGGAAAAGAGTAGTACAAAAAGCCACAGCAAACATCATGCTCAACGTTAAAGACTGAAAGATTTACTCCTGAAATCAGGAACAGGGCCAGGAAGCTGGCCTTCATCACCGTTACTCAATAGTGTACTGGAAGTTCTACCCAGAATCTTGAGGAAAGAAAGAAAAGGCATCCATGGGTGAATGGAAAAATTAAAACCGTGTCTCTTCACAGAACATAGGTCACATCATCTTATATATAAGACTACCTATAATCAGCAAAGAAATTATTTGAGCTAATCAACTCATTAATAAGCAAAGTTATAGAACAAAATATCAATTCATGAAAATCTATCTTATATGCATACGCTGGCAAAAAATAATCTGAAAAAGAATTTATGAGAACAATTCCATTTTTAAGAATGTCAACATCAATATTTAGGAGTATATTTAATCAAGGGACGAGACTTGTTTTTATGTATGTAAAGTTGTATGTTTGAAATTACTGGAAAGTCAATTACTTTTCAAAACATCATGTATGTCAACAGCATGCCAGAAAAGCAGAGAAAACATCAAACTTCCATATAGAAGCCAAGCCTTACCCAGATCCAGTTCACCCAAAGTCCACATGTCATTTAGAGGCACTGTGGGAAGGTTATATTAGGAGCCGCTGTCCTCCGTGTTGTGGACGACCTGGATATGGTAGAAACAGTGGGATTTTTGAATTCCAATTTTCCACTTGATTCCACAAAAAAACTATTAGAACTAATAAATCAATTCAGTAAAGTTGCAAAATCAATACACAGAGATCAGTTGCCTTTCTAAACACTAATAATGAACCATCAGAAAGAGAAAGAAAGCAACCCTATTTACAACTGCATTCAAAAAGAACAAAATACCTGGGAATAAAGTCAACCAAGGAGGTGAAAGACCTGCACACTGAAAACTTGAAGACATTGATGAAGACATTGCAAAACACACCAAGAAATGGAAAGATATCCTGTTCTCATGGAATGGAACAATTAATATTGTTAAAATATCCATGCTACCCAAAGCAGTGGACACAGTGAATGCAATCCCTCCCAAAATTCCATGGTATTTTCCCCCAAAATAGAGCAAATCCTCCTAATATCTGTGGGGAACCACACAGGACCCCAAATAGCCAAAGAAACCCTGAAAAAAGAGAACGGGCTGGAGGCATCTCCCTCCCTGACGTCACACTCTGCTGAGAAGCTACAGTCACCAAAACAGTGTGGAACTGGCTCTAAACGGGCACAGGGACCAGAGGAACAGGACAGAGAGACCAGAATTCAACCCACACGGACGGGGTCGGTGAATTTATGACACAGGGACCAAGGACACACCAAGGAGCACGACACGCCCCACGATAAATGGTGCTGGGAAAACTGGACGCCCCATAACTCACGCTGGCTACCCTGCACACAAACCTGACCAAAAACCCAGCTTTCCACGCCAAGCCCTCCCTCGCTCACACGAAGACGGACCCCCTCAACGGTCAGTCGCCCACAGGAAGCTTCTCCCCACTTTTCCTCACCGTCTCTTCACCTTTTCCTCAGGCATCACCTGGGTCCTCAGGAACCCTAGTTCCCTAGTCAGCGTGGAGGCAGCCCCACTTTGTCCTGAAGCCGAAGTCCTGAGGAGATGGAGACCGAGCTCCTCTCAGCAGAGAAGCTGAGCCGGGCATCCTACCCGAAGGCCCCCGCCCCCGCCCCCGCGCCTGAGGAGGCTCAACTCCTCTCAGCTGTCCTCACAATCGAGTTCGCAGGGAACGAGCATGCGCTGTGGGTCAGAGAGGCGAACTCGGCGCCACCCTGTGGTCAGTGCAGGAAGTGCAGGCCGCGCCTCCCTCACAGGTCACTGGAGGCAGCGTGCCCTACTGACAGGACTGCTGAATCCATTCAACTGGAAATTCAAACGAAAATGGAGTCTCTATCCCAAAAGTTTTCTAAAAGTAGTTAAGGAACAATTCATTGGAAACCATTTGGAAGGAAGTGAATGTAGATGCAAACTTTACAACTTATACCAAATTCACTCAAAGTTATTCAGAGGCAAATTTTATTTTAGTTTATAATTTATGTTTGGCTGCATTGGGTCTTCGTTGCTGCATGTGGGCTTGCTCTGGTTGCGTCGAGCGGGGCTACTCTTCGTTGTGGTGCACGGGCTTCTCATTGCGGTGGCTTCTCTTGTGGGCGAGCACGGGCTCTAGGCGCACAGGCTTCAGTAGTTGTGCCGCGCAGGCTTGGTTGCTCTGCGGCATGTGGGAGCTTCCCGGACCAGGGCTCGAGCCCGTGTCCCCTGCATTGGCAGGCGGACTCTTAACCACTGCGTCACCAGGGAAGTCCCCACAGACAAACTTTAAATACAAAACTATTCAAGGGGCGTCCCTGGTGGCGCAGTGGTTGAGAATCTGCCTGCTAATGCAGGGGACACGGGTTCGAACCCTGGTCTGGGAAGCTCCCACATGCCGCGGAGCAACTAGCCCCGTGAGCCACAACTCCTGAGCCTGCGCGTCTGGAGCCTGGGCTCCGCAACAAGTGAGGCCGCGATAGTGAGAGGCCCGCGCACCGCGATGAAGAGTGGCCCCCGCTTGCCACAACTAGAGAAAGCCTTCGCACAGAAACGAAGACCCAACACAGCCAAAAATAAATTAATTAATTCATCAATTAAAAAAGAAAGCTGTCTCTCAAATTTAACTTCCAGAATATATTCAGGAAAAACGCATACGCCCTTTTTGCCCAACCAAAGAAGCGGGCAATGCAAATCAACACTACAGAGAGGTATCACTGTGAATCAGAAAAAAGGACCATCCTCACAAAGGGTAAAAACCAGATATGCAGGACAAGGAGAGGAGAAAAGGGAGCCTCGTTACGCTGAAGGGGGGAATGTAAATTGCCAACGGCCACTCTGGAGAAGTGTGCTGTGTTTCCTGAAGCATCTAAAAAACAGAGCTACAAAGCATAGGGCGCTTCCACTCATGGGCCTATATGTTGGCAAAACCAAAAATCCACAGGATGCAGGCACCCCGTTTACTGCTGCTATGTTTACAACAGCCTCGACTTGGGTACAACTTCATAGTCCTTGGAAGGAAAAAACGGTGAAAGAAAATTTGGTACTTAAGCACAACGGAATATTACTCAGCCCTGAAATCAATGAAATGAGGCCAGTTGCAGCAACTCAGGGGGACTTATGTATGGTCATTGAGAGTGAAATAAGTTAGACAGCAAGAGAAACTTATCATATCACTTATAAAGGGAATCTAAAAATCGCCAACCGTGAACTGAATTACAAACAGAACACCATCACACATTTACAAAACACACTTATGGCTGCTTAAGGGGAAAAGTGTGGTGCGGTGATGCATAAACCAGGAGGTTGAAATTGGCACAGATACCGTTCCATACGCCAATAATGTAATCGCCAAGACATACTCATTGTTCAAGGAACTGGACTCAGCACACTCTATTCACAGAAAAAACATATATCTGACTACTAGAAACTAGAAAAGAATTTATTGATGTCTCTCTGTAAGTGACTCAAGTGGATGTACAGCACCAAGAAACACAACATTGCAAATCAGCTCCAGCCCATTATAAAAATTAATTATAAAAAGAGAAAGACAGTGAGAGAGAGAGGAATTCTTACAAAATTCAATCACGGGCTGTGAGGCAACTGGACTGACCACATCTACACTCACAGCTGAATGGGACGTAAGGCTGGACACCCTAACCCTAAACCCTAACCCTAACCCAACCCTAACCCTACCTTAACCCTAACCCTAACCCAACACTAACCCTAACCCTAAACCTAAACCCTAACCCTAACCCCTAACCCTAACCCAACCCTAAGCCTAACCCTAAACCCTAGCCCTAGCCCTAACCCTAACCCTGACCCTAACCCCTAACCCTTAACCCCTAACCCCTAACCCTAACCAAGTTCACAAGTAAACTTCTCGCCCACCTGGAGAGAGTGATTTCATTTGAAAGAGTAAAGACACAATCAGCTCAGTAATTGGCCACGGGGGCTGGAGGGGCCAAGGCTAACCTGAGCTGGAGGAACGTGGGTGCCTGCCTGGACGCTCAGAGGCCAAGGGCTGTTCTGAGACCTGCTTGGACACCCGTGCAGATGGAACAAAGGATCCGCCCAGTCCCACGAGGGCCCCACCGGCCCTCACGAACGCAACACCAGACTTCCCTGGTGGCGCAGTGGTTAAGAATCCACCTGCCCATGCAGGGGACACGGGTTTGAGCCCTGATCCGGGAAGATCCCACATGCTGTGGAGCAACTAAGCCCGTGCACCACAACTACTGAGCCTGCGCTCTAGAACCCGCGAGCCCCAACTGCTGAAGCCCACGCGCTTACAGCCTGGGCTCTGCAACAAGAGAAGCCACCGCAATGAGAAGCCCCCACTCGCCGCAACTAGAGAAAGCCTCCGGGCAGCAATGCAGACCCAACACAGCCCAAAATTAATTAATTAATTAATTAATTAAGGGAAAAAAAAAGGCAGCACCTGGGGGCTGGCAGACTGAGGCACCAAGTCTTCCATCACGTCTACTTAGTATCCTGCATGTCAGGGCCATGCTGGACCTGGGGCTGCCCAGACAGAGTGGGGCCTGCATCACCCTTCCCAGGAGGGAGGGTGGAGGGAAACCCTGCATGACCTCTGAGGCCCTAAGAACCCTTGACTAAGGCTGAGCTCAATTGGAAACAGTGGGTGACCAGAGCAGACATTTCATTCGTCTATCAATGAGAATCCAGCACTGGAGGAGCAGCAAACAATGGCCTCGCTCAACCTTGACGCTAATCCTGACATGGACCCTAACCCTAAACTCTGATCCTGACCCTAAGCCCTGACCTAACCTTAGCCTAACCCGTACCCTAAACCTGTACCTTACCCTAACCCATGCTCTACCCGCATCCTACCTGTACCCCAATTCTCACCCATACCCTAACACCCACTCTAACACAGAACCCTAACACCCTGAGACCAAAACCATAAACCTTAACCAATAAGCAAAACCATAACCATAACCAAACCATAAAATATATTCATTAACCATACCCATAAATAACTCATTAACCATAAAACTTAAACCATAACAGCAACCATGAACCATACACAGCCCCAACCCTCACACCAGCCCCAGCCCTAATGCTAACCCTCCAAACCACTTACACCAAGCCAAGTCTAATCAGATTATACAACTACATCTCGAAAAAGAAAACTGGGGAATACTCTGGTGGCCCAGTGGTTAGGACTCTGTGCTTTCACTGCCAAGGGCTCGGGTTCGATCCCTGACTGGGGAACTAAGATCCCACAAGCCATGGGACGTGGCCAAAATAAATAAATAAGTAAAATGAAATAAAACCACTATTTTAAAAAAGATTTTAAAAATAAAGGAAAAAAACAAGAAAACTACCCCAGTACAACTTACAAATAGGAACGTAAAAATCTATCACACAATAATAGCAACATGAAACCAACAGAACTTTAAATGGATAATGCCATAAGCAAGTATCTCTACATCAGAAATTTCAGGTTGCTCAACATACGAAAAGTAAGCAATGTATTCAACCACAATAATGGTGTGAAGTAAAAACACATAATCATATCAATTAATGCAAAAAATCTACAATGAAAATCCAGGGTTATTTCATGAAAAACACTCAAGAAAGCAGGAATAAAAGGAAATTTGCTCAATATGGAAAAGAGTAGTACAAAAAGCCACAGCAAACATCATGCTCAACGTTAAAGACTGAAAGATTTACTCCTGAAATCAGGAACAGGGCCAGGAAGCTGGCCTTCATCACCGTTACTCAATAGTGTACTGGAAGTTCTACCCAGAATCTTGAGGAAAGAAAGAAAAGGCATCCATGGGTGAATGGAAAAATTAAAACCGTGTCTCTTCACAGAACATAGGTCACATCATCTTATATATAAGACTACCTATAATCAGCAAAGAAATTATTTGAGCTAATCAACTCATTAATAAGCAAAGTTATAGAACAAAATATCAATTCATGAAAATCTATCTTATATGCATACGCTGGCAAAAAATAATCTGAAAAAGAATTTATGAGAACAATTCCATTTTTAAGAATGTCAACATCAATATTTAGGAGTATATTTAATCAAGGGACGAGACTTGTTTTTATGTATGTAAAGTTGTATGTTTGAAATTACTGGAAAGTCAATTACTTTTCAAAACATCATGTATGTCAACAGCATGCCAGAAAAGCAGAGAAAACATCAAACTTCCATATAGAAGCCAAGCCTTACCCAGATCCAGTTCACCCAAAGTCCACATGTCATTTAGAGGCACTGTGGGAAGGTTATATTAGGAGCCGCTGTCCTCCGTGTTGTGGACGACCTGGATATGGTAGAAACAGTGGGATTTTTGAATTCCAATTTTCCACTTCATTCCACAAAAAAACTATTAGAACTAATAAATCAATTCAGTAAAGTTGCAAAATCAATACACAGAGATCAGTTGCCTTTCTAAACACTAATAATGAACCATCAGAAAGAGAAAGAAAGCAACCCTATTTACAACTGCATTCAAAAAGAACAAAATACCTGGGAATAAAGTCAACCAAGGAGGTGAAAGACCTGCACACTGAAAACTTGAAGACATTGATGAAGACATTGCAAAACACACCAAGAAATGGAAAGATATCCTGTTCTCATGGAATGGAACAATTAATATTGTTAAAATATCCATGCTACCCAAAGCAGTGGACACAGTGAATGCAATCCCTCCCAAAATTCCATGGTATTTTCCCCCAAAATAGAGCAAATCCTCCTAATATCTGTGGGGAACCACACAGGACCCCAAATAGCCAAAGAAACCCTGAAAAAAGAGAACGGGCTGGAGGCATCTCCCTCCCTGACGTCACACTCTGCTGAGAAGCTACAGTCACCAAAACAGTGTGGAACTGGCTCTAAACGGGCACAGGGACCAGAGGAACAGGACAGAGAGACCAGAATTCAACCCACACGGACGGGGTCGGTGAATTTATGACACAGGGACCAAGGACACACCAAGGAGCACGACACGCCCCACGATAAATGGTGCTGGGAAAACTGGACGCCCCATAACTCACGCTGGCTACCCTGCACACAAACCTGACCAAAAACCCAGCTTTCCACGCCAAGCCCTCCCTCGCTCACACGAAGACGGACCCCCTCAACGGTCAGTCGCCCACAGGAAGCTTCTCCCCACTTTTCCTCACCGTCTCTTCACCTTTTCCTCAGGCATCACCTGGGTCCTCAGGAACCCTAGTTCCCTAGTCAGCGTGGAGGCAGCCCCACTTTGTCCTGAAGCCGAAACCCCAGCGAGTCCTGAGGAGATGGAGACCGAGCTCCTCTCAGCAGAGAAGCTGAGCCGGGCGTCCTACCCGAAGGCCCCCGCCCCCGCCCCCGCGCCTGAGGCGGCTCAACTCCTCTCAGCTGCCCTCACAATGGAGTTCCATGGAATGAGCATGCGCTGTGGGTCAGAGAGGCGAACTCGGCGCCACCCTGTGGTCAGTGCAGGAAGTGCAGGCCGTGCCTCCCTCACAGGTCACTGGAGGCAGCGTGCCCTACTGACAGGACTGCTGAATCCATTAAACTGGAAATTCAAACGAAAACGGAGTCTCTATCCCAAAAGTTTTCTAAAAGTAGTTAAGGAACAATTAATTGGAAACCATTTGGAAGGAAGTGAATGTAGATGCAAACTTTACAACTTATACCAAATTCACTCAAAGTTATTCAGAGGCAAATTTTATTTTAGTTTATAATTTATGTTTGGCTGCATTGGGTCTTCGTTGCTGCATGTGGGCTTGCTCTGGTTGCGTCGAGCGGGGCTACTCTTCGTTGTGGTGCACGGGCTTCTCATTGCGGTGGCTTCTCTTGTGGGCGAGCACGGGCTCTAGGCGCACAGGCTTCAGTAGTTGTGCCGCGCAGGCTTGGTTGCTCTGCGGCATGTGGGAGCTTCCCGGACCAGGGCTCGAGCCCGTGTCCCCTGCATTGGCAGGCGGACTCTTAACCACTGCGTCACCAGGGAAGTCCCCACAGACAAACTTTAAATACAAAACTATTCAAGGGGCTTCCCTGGTGGCGCAGTGGTTGAGAATCTGCCTGCTAATGCAGGGGACACGGGTTCGAGCCCTGGTCTGGGAAGCTCCCACATGCCGCGGAGCAACTAGCCCCGTGAGCCACAACTCCTGAGCCTGCGCGTCTGGAGCCTGTGCTCCGCAACAAGAGAGGCCGCGATAGTGAGAGGCCCGCGCACCGCGATGAAGAGTGGCCCCCGCTTGCCACAACTAGAGAAAGCCTTCGCACAGAAACGAAGACCCAACACAGCCAAAAATAAATTAATTAATTCATCAATTAAAAAAGAAAGCTGTCTCTCAAATTTAACTTCCAGAATATATTCAGGAAAAACGCATACGCCCTTTTTGCCCAACCAAAGAAGCGGGCAATGCAAATCAACACTACAGAGAGGTATCACTGTGAATCAGAAAAAAGGACCATCCTCACAAAGGGTAAAAACCAGATATGCAGGACAAGGAGAGGAGAAAAGGGAGCCTTGTTACGCTGAAGGGGGGAATGTAAATTGCCAACGGCCACTCTGGAGAAGTGTGCTGTGTTTCCTGAAGCATCTAAAAAACAGAGCTACAAAGCATAGGGCGCTTCCACTCATGGGCCTATATGTTGGCAAAACCAAAAATCCACAGGATGCAGGCACCCCGTTTACTGCTGCTATGTTTACAACAGCCTCGACTTGGGTACAACTTCATAGTCCTTGGAAGGAAAAAACGGTGAAAGAAAATTTGGTACTTAAGCACAACGGAATATTACTCAGCCCTGAAATCAATGAAATGAGGCCAGTTGCAGCAACTCAGGGGGACTTATGTATGGTCATTGAGAGTGAAATAAGTTAGACAGCAAGAGAAACTTATCATATCACTTATAAAGGGAATCTAAAAATCGCCAACCGTGAACTGAATTACAAACAGAACACCATCACACATTTACAAAACACACTTATGGCTGCTTAAGGGGAAAAGTGTGGTGCGGTGATGCATAAACCAGGAGGTTGAAATTGGCACAGATACCGTTCCATACGCCAATAATGTAATCGCCAAGACATACTCATTGTTCAAGGAACTGGACTCAGCACACTCTATTCACAGAAAAAACATATATCTGACTACTAGAAACTAGAAAAGAATTTATTGATGTCTCTCTGTAAGTGACTCAAGTGGATGTACAGCACCAAGAAACACAACATTGCAAATCAGCTCCAGCCCATTATAAAAATTAATTATAAAAAGAGAAAGACAGTGAGAGAGAGAGGAATTCTTACAAAATTCAATCAGGGGCTGTGAGGCAACTGGACTGACCACATCTACACTCACAGCTGAATGGGACGTAAGGCTGGACACCCTAACCCTAAACCCTAACCCTAACCCAACCCTAACCCTACCTTAACCCTAACCCTAACCCAACACTAACCCTAACCCTAAACCTAAACCCTAACCCTAACCCCTAACCCTAACCCAACCCTAAGCCTAACCCTAACCCCTAGCCCTAGCCCTAGCCCTAACCCTGACCCTAACCCCTAACCCTTAACCCCTAACCCCTAACCCTAACCAAGTTCACAAGTAAACTTCTCGCCCACCTGGAGAGACTGATTTCATTTGAAAGAGTAAAGACACAATCAGCTCAGTAATTGGCCACGGGGGCTGGAGGGGCCAAGGCTAACCTGAGCTGGAGGAACGTGGGTGCCTGCCTGGATGCTCAGAGGCCAAGGGCTGTACTGAGACCTGCTTGGACACCCGTGCAGATGGAACAAAGGATCCGCCCAGTCCCAAGAGGGCCCCACCGGCCCTCACGAACGCAACACCAGACTTCCCTGGTGGCGCAGTGGTTAAGAATCCACCTGCCAATGCAGGAGACACGGGTTTGAGCCCTGGTCCGGGAAGATCCCACATGCTGTGGAGCAACTAAGCCCGTGCACCACAACTACTGAGCCTGCGCTCTAGAACCCGCGAGCCCCAACTGCTGAAGCCCACGCGCTTACAGCCTGGGCTCTGCAACAAGAGAAGCCACCGCAATGAGAAGCCCCCACTCGCCGCAACTAGAGAAAGCCTCCGGGCAGCAATGCAGACCCAACACAGCCCAAAATTAATTAATTAATTAATTAAGGGAAAAAAAAAGGCAGCACCTGGGGGCTGGCAGACTGAGGCACCAAGTCTTCCATCACGTCTACTTAGTATCCTGCATGTCAGGGCCATGCTGGACCTGGGGCTGCCCAGACAGAGTGGGGCCTGCATCACCCTTCCCAGGAGGGAGGGTGGAGGGAAACCCTGCATGACCTCTGAGGCCCTAAGAACCCTTGACTAAGGCTGAGCTCAATTGGAAACAGTGGGTGACCAGAGCAGACATTTCATTCGTCTATCAATGAGAATCCAGCACTGGAGGAGCAGCAAACAATGGCCTCGCTCAACCTTGACGCTAATCCTGACATGGACCCTAACCCTAAACTCTGATCCTGACCCTAAGCCCTGACCTAACCTTAGCCTAACCCGTACCCTAAACCTGTACCTTACCCTAACCCATGCTCTACCCGCATCCTACCTGTACCCCAATTCTCACCCATACCCTAACACCCACTCTAACACAGAACCCTAACACCCTGAGACCAAAACCATAAACCTTAACCAATAAGCAAAACCATAACCATAACCAAACCATAAAATATAGTCATTAACCATACCCATAAATAACTCATTAACCATAAAACTTAAACCATAACAGCAACCATGAACCATACACAGCCCCAACCCTCACACCAGCCCCAGCCCTAATGCTAACCCTCCAAACCACTTACACCAAGCCAAGTCTAATCAGATTATACAACTACATCTCGAAAAAGAAAACTGGGGAATACTCTGGTGGCCCAGTGGTTAGGACTCTGTGCTTTCACTGCCAAGGGCTCGGGTTCGATCCCTGACTGGGGAACTAAGATCCCACAAGCCATGGGACGTGGCCAAAATAAATAAATAAGTAAAATGAAATAAAACCACTATTTTAAAAAAGATTTTAAAAATAAAGGAAAAAAACAAGAAAACTACCCCAGTACAACTTACAAATAGGAACGTAAAAATCTATCACACAATAATAGCAACATGAAACCAACAGAACTTTAAATGGATAATGCCATAAGCAAGTATCTCTACATCAGAAATTTCAGGTTGCTCAACATACGAAAAGTAAGCAATGTATTCAACCACAATAATGGTGTGAAGTAAAAACACATAATCATATCAATTAATGCAAAAAATCTACAATGAAAATCCAGGGTTATTTCATGAAAAACACTCAAGAAAGCAGGAATAAAAGGAAATTTGCTCAATATGGAAAAGAGTAGTACAAAAAGCCACAGCAAACATCATGCTCAACGTTAAAGACTGAAAGATTTACTCCTGAAATCAGGAACAGGGCCAGGAAGCTGGCCTTCATCACCGTTACTCAATAGTGTACTGGAAGTTCTACCCAGAATCTTGAGGAAAGAAAGAAAAGGCATCCATGGGTGAATGGAAAAATTAAAACCGTGTCTCTTCACAGAACATAGGTCACATCATCTTATATATAAGACTACCTATAATCAGCAAAGAAATTATTTGAGCTAATCAACTCATTAATAAGCAAAGTTATAGAACAAAATATCAATTCATGAAAATCTATCTTATATGCATACGCTGGCAAAAAATAATCTGAAAAAGAATTTATGAGAACAATTCCATTTTTAAGAATGTCAACATCAATATTTAGGAGTATATTTAATCAAGGGACGAGACTTGTTTTTATGTATGTAAAGTTGTATGTTTGAAATTACTGGAAAGTCAATTACTTTTCAAAACATCATGTATGTCAACAGCATGCCAGAAAAGCAGAGAAAACATCAAACTTCCATATAGAAGCCAAGCCTTACCCAGATCCAGTTCACCCAAAGTCCACATGTCATTTAGAGGCACTGTGGGAAGGTTATATTAGGAGCCGCTGTCCTCCGTGTTGTGGACGACCTGGATATGGTAGAAACAGTGGGATTTTTGAATTCCAATTTTCCACTTCATTCCACAAAAAAACTATTAGAACTAATAAATCAATTCAGTAAAGTTGCAAAATCAATACACAGAGATCAGTTGCCTTTCTAAACACTAATAATGAACCATCAGAAAGAGAAAGAAAGCAACCCTATTTACAACTGCATTCAAAAAGAACAAAATACCTGGGAATAAAGTCAACCAAGGAGGTGAAAGACCTGCACACTGAAAACTTGAAGACATTGATGAAGACATTGCAAAACACACCAAGAAATGGAAAGATATCCTGTTCTCATGGAATGGAACAATTAATATTGTTAAAATATCCATGCTACCCAAAGCAGTGGACACAGTGAATGCAATCCCTCCCAAAATTCCATGGTATTTTCCCCCAAAATAGAGCAAATCCTCCTAATATCTGTGGGGAACCACACAGGACCCCAAATAGCCAAAGAAACCCTGAAAAAAGAGAACGGGCTGGAGGCATCTCCCTCCCTGACGTCACACTCTGCTGAGAAGCTACAGTCACCAAAACAGTGTGGAACTGGCTCTAAACGGGCACAGGGACCAGAGGAACAGGACAGAGAGACCAGAATTCAACCCACACGGACGGGGTCGGTGAATTTATGACACAGGGACCAAGGACACACCAAGGAGCACGACACGCCCCACGATAAATGGTGCTGGGAAAACTGGACGCCCCATAACTCACGCTGGCTACCCTGCACACAAACCTGACCAAAAACCCAGCTTTCCACGCCAAGCCCTCCCTCGCTCACACGAAGACGGACCCCCTCAACGGTCAGTCGCCCACAGGAAGCTTCTCCCCACTTTTCCTCACCGTCTCTTCACCTTTTCCTCAGGCATCACCTGGGTCCTCAGGAACCCTAGTTCCCTAGTCAGCGTGGAGGCAGCCCCACTTTGTCCTGAAGCCGAAACCCCAGCGAGTCCTGAGGAGATGGAGACCGAGCTCCTCTCAGCAGAGAAGCTGAGCCGGGCGTCCTACCCGAAGGCCCCCGCCCCCGCCCCCGCGCCTGAGGCGGCTCAACTCCTCTCAGCTGCCCTCACAATGGAGTTCCATGGAATGAGCATGCGCTGTGGGTCAGAGAGGCGAACTCGGCGCCACCCTGTGGTCAGTGCAGGAAGTGCAGGCCGTGCCTCCCTCACAGGTCACTGGAGGCAGCGTGCCCTACTGACAGGACTGCTGAATCCATTAAACTGGAAATTCAAACGAAAACGGAGTCTCTATCCCAAAAGTTTTCTAAAAGTAGTTAAGGAACAATTAATTGGAAACCATTTGGAAGGAAGTGAATGTAGATGCAAACTTTACAACTTATACCAAATTCACTCAAAGTTATTCAGAGGCAAATTTTATTTTAGTTTATAATTTATGTTTGGCTGCATTGGGTCTTCGTTGCTGCATGTGGGCTTGCTCTGGTTGCGTCGAGCGGGGCTACTCTTCGTTGTGGTGCACGGGCTTCTCATTGCGGTGGCTTCTCTTGTGGGCGAGCACGGGCTCTAGGCGCACAGGCTTCAGTAGTTGTGCCGCGCAGGCTTGGTTGCTCTGCGGCATGTGGGAGCTTCCCGGACCAGGGCTCGAGCCCGTGTCCCCTGCATTGGCAGGCGGACTCTTAACCACTGCGTCACCAGGGAAGTCCCCACAGACAAACTTTAAATACAAAACTATTCAAGGGGCTTCCCTGGTGGCGCAGTGGTTGAGAATCTGCCTGCTAATGCAGGGGACACGGGTTCGAGCCCTGGTCTGGGAAGCTCCCACATGCCGCGGAGCAACTAGCCCCGTGAGCCACAACTCCTGAGCCTGCGCGTCTGGAGCCTGTGCTCCGCAACAAGAGAGGCCGCGATAGTGAGAGGCCCGCGCACCGCGATGAAGAGTGGCCCCCGCTTGCCACAACTAGAGAAAGCCTTCGCACAGAAACGAAGACCCAACACAGCCAAAAATAAATTAATTAATTCATCAATTAAAAAAGAAAGCTGTCTCTCAAATTTAACTTCCAGAATATATTCAGGAAAAACGCATACGCCCTTTTTGCCCAACCAAAGAAGCGGGCAATGCAAATCAACACTACAGAGAGGTATCACTGTGAATCAGAAAAAAGGACCATCCTCACAAAGGGTAAAAACCAGATATGCAGGACAAGGAGAGGAGAAAAGGGAGCCTTGTTACGCTGAAGGGGGGAATGTAAATTGCCAACGGCCACTCTGGAGAAGTGTGCTGTGTTTCCTGAAGCATCTAAAAAACAGAGCTACAAAGCATAGGGCGCTTCCACTCATGGGCCTATATGTTGGCAAAACCAAAAATCCACAGGATGCAGGCACCCCGTTTACTGCTGCTATGTTTACAACAGCCTCGACTTGGGTACAACTTCATAGTCCTTGGAAGGAAAAAACGGTGAAAGAAAATTTGGTACTTAAGCACAACGGAATATTACTCAGCCCTGAAATCAATGAAATGAGGCCAGTTGCAGCAACTCAGGGGGACTTATGTATGGTCATTGAGAGTGAAATAAGTTAGACAGCAAGAGAAACTTATCATATCACTTATAAAGGGAATCTAAAAATCGCCAACCGTGAACTGAATTACAAACAGAACACCATCACACATTTACAAAACACACTTATGGCTGCTTAAGGGGAAAAGTGTGGTGCGGTGATGCATAAACCAGGAGGTTGAAATTGGCACAGATACCGTTCCATACGCCAATAATGTAATCGCCAAGACATACTCATTGTTCAAGGAACTGGACTCAGCACACTCTATTCACAGAAAAAACATATATCTGACTACTAGAAACTAGAAAAGAATTTATTGATGTCTCTCTGTAAGTGACTCAAGTGGATGTACAGCACCAAGAAACACAACATTGCAAATCAGCTCCAGCCCATTATAAAAATTAATTATAAAAAGAGAAAGACAGTGAGAGAGAGAGGAATTCTTACAAAATTCAATCAGGGGCTGTGAGGCAACTGGACTGACCACATCTACACTCACAGCTGAATGGGACGTAAGGCTGGACACCCTAACCCTAAACCCTAACCCTAACCCAACCCTAACCCTACCTTAACCCTAACCCTAACCCAACACTAACCCTAACCCTAAACCTAAACCCTAACCCTAACCCCTAACCCTAACCCAACCCTAAGCCTAACCCTAACCCCTAGCCCTAGCCCTAGCCCTAACCCTGACCCTAACCCCTAACCCTTAACCCCTAACCCCTAACCCTAACCAAGTTCACAAGTAAACTTCTCGCCCACCTGGAGAGACTGATTTCATTTGAAAGAGTAAAGACACAATCAGCTCAGTAATTGGCCACGGGGGCTGGAGGGGCCAAGGCTAACCTGAGCTGGAGGAACGTGGGTGCCTGCCTGGATGCTCAGAGGCCAAGGGCTGTACTGAGACCTGCTTGGACACCCGTGCAGATGGAACAAAGGATCCGCCCAGTCCCAAGAGGGCCCCACCGGCCCTCACGAACGCAACACCAGACTTCCCTGGTGGCGCAGTGGTTAAGAATCCACCTGCCAATGCAGGAGACACGGGTTTGAGCCCTGGTCCGGGAAGATCCCACATGCTGTGGAGCAACTAAGCCCGTGCACCACAACTACTGAGCCTGCGCTCTAGAACCCGCGAGCCCCAACTGCTGAAGCCCACGCGCTTACAGCCTGGGCTCTGCAACAAGAGAAGCCACCGCAATGAGAAGCCCCCACTCGCCGCAACTAGAGAAAGCCTCCGGGCAGCAATGCAGACCCAACACAGCCCAAAATTAATTAATTAATTAATTAAGGGAAAAAAAAAGGCAGCACCTGGGGGCTGGCAGACTGAGGCACCAAGTCTTCCATCACGTCTACTTAGTATCCTGCATGTCAGGGCCATGCTGGACCTGGGGCTGCCCAGACAGAGTGGGGCCTGCATCACCCTTCCCAGGAGGGAGGGTGGAGGGAAACCCTGCATGACCTCTGAGGCCCTAAGAACCCTTGACTAAGGCTGAGCTCAATTGGAAACAGTGGGTGACCAGAGCAGACATTTCATTCGTCTATCAATGAGAATCCAGCACTGGAGGAGCAGCAAACAATGGCCTCGCTCAACCTTGACGCTAATCCTGACATGGACCCTAACCCTAAACTCTGATCCTGACCCTAAGCCCTGACCTAACCTTAGCCTAACCCGTACCCTAAACCTGTACCTTACCCTAACCCATGCTCTACCCGCATCCTACCTGTACCCCAATTCTCACCCATACCCTAACACCCACTCTAACACAGAACCCTAACACCCTGAGACCAAAACCATAAACCTTAACCAATAAGCAAAACCATAACCATAACCAAACCATAAAATATAGTCATTAACCATACCCATAAATAACTCATTAACCATAAAACTTAAACCATAACAGCAACCATGAACCATACACAGCCCCAACCCTCACACCAGCCCCAGCCCTAATGCTAACCCTCCAAACCACTTACACCAAGCCAAGTCTAATCAGATTATACAACTACATCTCGAAAAAGAAAACTGGGGAATACTCTGGTGGCCCAGTGGTTAGGACTCTGTGCTTTCACTGCCAAGGGCTCGGGTTCGATCCCTGACTGGGGAACTAAGATCCCACAAGCCATGGGACGTGGCCAAAATAAATAAATAAGTAAAATGAAATAAAACCACTATTTTAAAAAAGATTTTAAAAATAAAGGAAAAAAACAAGAAAACTACCCCAGTACAACTTACAAATAGGAACGTAAAAATCTATCACACAATAATAGCAACATGAAACCAACAGAACTTTAAATGGATAATGCCATAAGCAAGTATCTCTACATCAGAAATTTCAGGTTGCTCAACATACGAAAAGTAAGCAATGTATTCAACCACAATAATGGTGTGAAGTAAAAACACATAATCATATCAATTAATGCAAAAAATCTACAATGAAAATCCAGGGTTATTTCATGAAAAACACTCAAGAAAGCAGGAATAAAAGGAAATTTGCTCAATATGGAAAAGAGTAGTACAAAAAGCCACAGCAAACATCATGCTCAACGTTAAAGACTGAAAGATTTACTCCTGAAATCAGGAACAGGGCCAGGAAGCTGGCCTTCATCACCGTTACTCAATAGTGTACTGGAAGTTCTACCCAGAATCTTGAGGAAAGAAAGAAAAGGCATCCATGGGTGAATGGAAAAATTAAAACCGTGTCTCTTCACAGAACATAGGTCACATCATCTTATATATAAGACTACCTATAATCAGCAAAGAAATTATTTGAGCTAATCAACTCATTAATAAGCAAAGTTATAGAACAAAATATCAATTCATGAAAATCTATCTTATATGCATACGCTGGCAAAAAATAATCTGAAAAAGAATTTATGAGAACAATTCCATTTTTAAGAATGTCAACATCAATATTTAGGAGTATATTTAATCAAGGGACGAGACTTGTTTTTATGTATGTAAAGTTGTATGTTTGAAATTACTGGAAAGTCAATTACTTTTCAAAACATCATGTATGTCAACAGCATGCCAGAAAAGCAGAGAAAACATCAAACTTCCATATAGAAGCCAAGCCTTACCCAGATCCAGTTCACCCAAAGTCCACATGTCATTTAGAGGCACTGTGGGAAGGTTATATTAGGAGCCGCTGTCCTCCGTGTTGTGGACGACCTGGATATGGTAGAAACAGTGGGATTTTTGAATTCCAATTTTCCACTTGATTCCACAAAAAAACTATTAGAACTAATAAATCAATTCAGTAAAGTTGCAAAATCAATACACAGAGATCAGTTGCCTTTCTAAACACTAATAATGAACCATCAGAAAGAGAAAGAAAGCAACCCTATTTACAACTGCATTCAAAAAGAACAAAATACCTGGGAATAAAGTCAACCAAGGAGGTGAAAGACCTGCACACTGAAAACTTGAAGACATTGATGAAGACATTGCAAAACACACCAAGAAATGGAAAGATATCCTGTTCTCATGGAATGGAACAATTAATATTGTTAAAATATCCATGCTACCCAAAGCAGTGGACACAGTGAATGCAATCCCTCCCAAAATTCCATGGTATTTTCCCCCAAAATAGAGCAAATCCTCCTAATATCTGTGGGGAACCACACAGGACCCCAAATAGCCAAAGAAACCCTGAAAAAAGAGAACGGGCTGGAGGCATCTCCCTCCCTGACGTCACACTCTGCTGAGAAGCTACAGTCACCAAAACAGTGTGGAACTGGCTCTAAACGGGCACAGGGACCAGAGGAACAGGACAGAGAGACCAGAATTCAACCCACACGGACGGGGTCGGTGAATTTATGACACAGGGACCAAGGACACACCAAGGAGCACGACACGCCCCACGATAAATGGTGCTGGGAAAACTGGACGCCCCATAACTCACGCTGGCTACCCTGCACACAAACCTGACCAAAAACCCAGCTTTCCACGCCAAGCCCTCCCTCGCTCACACGAAGACGGACCCCCTCAACGGTCAGTCGCCCACAGGAAGCTTCTCCCCACTTTTCCTCACCGTCTCTTCACCTTTTCCTCAGGCATCACCTGGGTCCTCAGGAACCCTAGTTCCCTAGTCAGCGTGGAGGCAGCCCCACTTTGTCCTGAAGCCGAAACCCCAGCGAGTCCTGAGGAGATGGAGACCGAGCTCCTCTCAGCAGAGAAGCTGAGCCGGGCGTCCTACCCGAAGGCCCCCGCCCCCGCCCCCGCGCCTGAGGCGGCTCAACTCCTCTCAGCTGCCCTCACAATGGAGTTCCATGGAATGAGCATGCGCTGTGGGTCAGAGAGGCGAACTCGGCGCCACCCTGTGGTCAGTGCAGGAAGTGCAGGCCGTGCCTCCCTCACAGGTCACTGGAGGCAGCGTGCCCTACTGACAGGACTGCTGAATCCATTAAACTGGAAATTCAAACGAAAACGGAGTCTCTATCCCAAAAGTTTTCTAAAAGTAGTTAAGGAACAATTAATTGGAAACCATTTGGAAGGAAGTGAATGTAGATGCAAACTTTACAACTTATACCAAATTCACTCAAAGTTATTCAGAGGCAAATTTTATTTTAGTTTATAATTTATGTTTGGCTGCATTGGGTCTTCGTTGCTGCATGTGGGCTTGCTCTGGTTGCGTCGAGCGGGGCTACTCTTCGTTGTGGTGCACGGGCTTCTCATTGCGGTGGCTTCTCTTGTGGGCGAGCACGGGCTCTAGGCGCACAGGCTTCAGTAGTTGTGCCGCGCAGGCTTGGTTGCTCTGCGGCATGTGGGAGCTTCCCGGACCAGGGCTCGAGCCCGTGTCCCCTGCATTGGCAGGCGGACTCTTAACCACTGCGTCACCAGGGAAGTCCCCACAGACAAACTTTAAATACAAAACTATTCAAGGGGCTTCCCTGGTGGCGCAGTGGTTGAGAATCTGCCTGCTAATGCAGGGGACACGGGTTCGAGCCCTGGTCTGGGAAGCTCCCACATGCCGCGGAGCAACTAGCCCCGTGAGCCACAACTCCTGACCCTGCGCGTCTGGAGCCTGTGCTCCGCAACAAGAGAGGCCGCGATAGTGAGAGGCCCGCGCACCGCGATGAAGAGTGGCCCCCGCTTGCCACAACTAGAGAAAGCCTTCGCACAGAAACGAAGACCCAACACAGCCAAAAATAAATTAATTAATTCATCAATTAAAAAAGAAAGCTGTCTCTCAAATTTAACTTCCAGAATATATTCAGGAAAAACGCATACGCCCTTTTTGCCCAACCAAAGAAGCGGGCAATGCAAATCAACACTACAGAGAGGTATCACTGTGAATCAGAAAAAAGGACCATCCTCACAAAGGGTAAAAACCAGATATGCAGGACAAGGAGAGGAGAAAAGGGAGCCTTGTTACGCTGAAGGGGGGAATGTAAATTGCCAACGGCCACTCTGGAGAAGTGTGCTGTGTTTCCTGAAGCATCTAAAAAACAGAGCTACAAAGCATAGGGCGCTTCCACTCATGGGCCTATATGTTGGCAAAACCAAAAATCCACAGGATGCAGGCACCCCGTTTACTGCTGCTATGTTTACAACAGCCTCGACTTGGGTACAACTTCATAGTCCTTGGAAGGAAAAAACGGTGAAAGAAAATTTGGTACTTAAGCACAACGGAATATTACTCAGCCCTGAAATCAATGAAATGAGGCCAGTTGCAGCAACTCAGGGGGACTTATGTATGGTCATTGAGAGTGAAATAAGTTAGACAGCAAGAGAAACTTATCATATCACTTATAAAGGGAATCTAAAAATCGCCAACCGTGAACTGAATTACAAACAGAACACCATCACACATTTACAAAACACACTTATGGCTGCTTAAGGGGAAAAGTGTGGTGCGGTGATGCATAAACCAGGAGGTTGAAATTGGCACAGATACCGTTCCATACGCCAATAATGTAATCGCCAAGACATACTCATTGTTCAAGGAACTGGACTCAGCACACTCTATTCACAGAAAAAACATATATCTGACTACTAGAAACTAGAAAAGAATTTATTGATGTCTCTCTGTAAGTGACTCAAGTGGATGTACAGCACCAAGAAACACAACATTGCAAATCAGCTCCAGCCCATTATAAAAATTAATTATAAAAAGAGAAAGACAGTGAGAGAGAGAGGAATTCTTACAAAATTCAATCAGGGGCTGTGAGGCAACTGGACTGACCACATCTACACTCACAGCTGAATGGGACGTAAGGCTGGACACCCTAACCCTAAACCCTAACCCTAACCCAACCCTAACCCTACCTTAACCCTAACCCTAACCCAACACTAACCCTAACCCTAAACCTAAACCCTAACCCTAACCCCTAACCCTAACCCAACCCTAAGCCTAACCCTAACCCCTAGCCCTAGCCCTAGCCCTAACCCTGACCCTAACCCCTAACCCTTAACCCCTAACCCCTAACCCTAACCAAGTTCACAAGTAAACTTCTCGCCCACCTGGAGAGACTGATTTCATTTGAAAGAGTAAAGACACAATCAGCTCAGTAATTGGCCACGGGGGCTGGAGGGGCCAAGGCTAACCTGAGCTGGAGGAACGTGGGTGCCTGCCTGGATGCTCAGAGGCCAAGGGCTGTACTGAGACCTGCTTGGACACCCGTGCAGATGGAACAAAGGATCCGCCCAGTCCCAAGAGGGCCCCACCGGCCCTCACGAACGCAACACCAGACTTCCCTGGTGGCGCAGTGGTTAAGAATCCACCTGCCAATGCAGGAGACACGGGTTTGAGCCCTGGTCCGGGAAGATCCCACATGCTGTGGAGCAACTAAGCCCGTGCACCACAACTACTGAGCCTGCGCTCTAGAACCCGCGAGCCCCAACTGCTGAAGCCCACGCGCTTACAGCCTGGGCTCTGCAACAAGAGAAGCCACCGCAATGAGAAGCCCCCACTCGCCGCAACTAGAGAAAGCCTCCGGGCAGCAATGCAGACCCAACACAGCCCAAAATTAATTAATTAATTAATTAAGGGAAAAAAAAGGCAGCACCTGGGGGCTGGCAGACTGAGGCACCAAGTCTTCCACCACGTCTACTTAGTATCCTGCATGTCAGGGCCATGCTGGACCTGGGGCTGCCCAGACAGAGTGGGGCCTGCATCACCCTTCCCAGGAGGGAGGGTGGAGGGAAACCCTGCATGACCTCTGAGGCCCTAAGAACCCTTGACTAAGGCTGAGCTCAATTGGAAACAGTGGGTGACCAGAGCAGACATTTCATTCATCTATCAATGAGAATCCAGCACTGGAGGAGCAGAAAACAATGGCCTCGCTCAACCTTGACGCTAATCCTGACATGGACCCTAACCCTAAACTCTGATCCTGACCCTAAGCCCTGACCTAACCTTAGCCTAACCCGTACCCTAAACCTGTACCTTACCCTAACCCATCCTCTACCCGTATCCTACCTGTACCCCAATTCTAAACCATACCCTAACACCCACTCTAACACAGAACCCTAACACCCTGAGACCAAAACCATAAACCTTAACCAATAAGCAAAACCATAACCATAACCAAACCATAAAATATAGTCATTAACCATACCCATAAATAACTCATTAACCATAAAACTTAAACCATAACAGCAACCATAAACCATACACAGCCCCAACCCTCACACCAGCCCCAGCCCTAATGCTAACCCTCCAAACCACTTACACCAAGCCAAGTCTAATCAGATTATACAACTACATCTCGAAAAAGAAAACTGGGGAATACTCTGGTGGCCCAGTGGTTAGGACTCTGTGCTTTCACTGCCAAGGGCTCGGGTTCGATCCCTGACTGGGGAACTAAGATCCCACAAGCCATGGGACGTGGCCAAAATAAATAAATAAGTAAAATGAAATAAAACCACTATTTTAAAAAAGATTTTAAAAATAAAGGAAAAAAACAAGAAAACTACCCCAGTACAACTTACAAATAGGAACGTAAAAATCTATCACACAATAATAGCAACATGAAACCAACAGAACTTTAAATGGATAATGCCATAAGCAAGTATCTCTACATCAGAAATTTCAGGTTGCTCAACATATGAAAAGTAAGCAATGTATTCAACCACAATAATGGTGTGAAATAAAAACACATAATCATATCAATTAATGCAAAAAATCTACAATGAAAATCCAGGGTTATTTCATGAAAAACACTCAAGAAAGCAGGAATAAAAGGAAATTTGCTCAATATGGAAAAGAGTAGTACAAAAAGCCACAGCAAACATCATGCTCAACGTTAAAGACTGAAAGATTTACTCCTGAAATCAGGAACAGGGCCAGGAAGCTGGCCTTCATCACCGTTACTCAATAGTGTACTGGAAGTTCTACCCAGAATCTTGAGGAAAGAAAGAAAAGGCATCCATGGGTGAATGGAAAAATTAAAACCGTGTCTCTTCACAGAACATAGGTCACATCATCTTATATATAAGACTACCTATAATCAGCAAAGAAATTATTTGAGCTAATCAACTCATTAATAAGCAAAGTTATAGAACAAAATATCAATTCATGAAAATCTATCTTATATGCATACGCTGGCAAAAAATAATCTGAAAAAGAATTTATGAGAACAATTCCATTTTTAAGAATGTCAACATCAATATTTAGGAGTATATTTAATCAAGGGACGAGACTTGTTTTTATGTATGTAAAGTTGTATGTTTGAAATTACTGGAAAGTCAATTACTTTTCAAAACATCATGTATGTCAACAGCATGCCAGAAAAGCAGAGAAAACATCAAACTTCCATATAGAAGCCAAGCCTTACCCAGATCCAGTTCACCCAAAGTCCACATGTCATTTAGAGGCACTGTGGGAAGGTTATATTAGGAGCCGCTGTCCTCCGTGTTGTGGACGACCTGGATATGGTAGAAACAGTGGGATTTTTGAATTCCAATTTTCCACTTCATTCCACAAAAAAACTATTAGAACTAATAAATCAATTCAGTAAAGTTGCAAAATCAATACACAGAGATCAGTTGCCTTTCTAAACACTAATAATGAACCATCAGAAAGAGAAAGAAAGCAACCCTATTTACAACTGCATTCAAAAAGAACAAAATACCTGGGAATAAAGTCAACCAAGGAGGTGAAAGACCTGCACACTGAAAACTTGAAGACATTGATGAAGACATTGCAAAACACACCAAGAAATGGAAAGATATCCTGTTCTCATGGAATGGAACAATTAATATTGTTAAAATATCCATGCTACCCAAAGCAGTGGACACAGTGAATGCAATCCCTCCCAAAATTCCATGGTATTTTCCCCCAAAATAGAGCAAATCCTCCTAATATCTGTGGGGAACCACACAGGACCCCAAATAGCCAAAGAAACCCTGAAAAAAGAGAACGGGCTGGAGGCATCTCCCTCCCTGACGTCACACTCTGCTGAGAAGCTACAGTCACCAAAACAGTGTGGAACTGGCTCTAAACGGGCACAGGGACCAGAGGAACAGGACAGAGAGACCAGAATTCAACCCACACGGACGGGGTCGGTGAATTTATGACACAGGGACCAAGGACACACCAAGGAGCACGACACGCCCCACGATAAATGGTGCTGGGAAAACTGGACGCCCCATAACTCACGCTGGCTACCCTGCACACAAACCTGACCAAAAACCCAGCTTTCCACGCCAAGCCCTCCCTCGCTCACACGAAGACGGACCCCCTCAACGGTCAGTCGCCCACAGGAAGCTTCTCCCCACTTTTCCTCACCGTCTCTTCACCTTTTCCTCAGGCATCACCTGGGTCCTCAGGAACCCTAGTTCCCTAGTCAGCGTGGAGGCAGCCCCACTTTGTCCTGAAGCCGAAACCCCAGCGAGTCCTGAGGAGATGGAGACCGAGCTCCTCTCAGCAGAGAAGCTGAGCCGGGCGTCCTACCCGAAGGCCCCCGCCCCCGCCCCCGCGCCTGAGGCGGCTCAACTCCTCTCAGCTGCCCTCACAATGGAGTTCCATGGAATGAGCATGCGCTGTGGGTCAGAGAGGCGAACTCGGCGCCACCCTGTGGTCAGTGCAGGAAGTGCAGGCCGTGCCTCCCTCACAGGTCACTGGAGGCAGCGTGCCCTACTGACAGGACTGCTGAATCCATTAAACTGGAAATTCAAACGAAAACGGAGTCTCTATCCCAAAAGTTTTCTAAAAGTAGTTAAGGAACAATTAATTGGAAACCATTTGGAAGGAAGTGAATGTAGATGCAAACTTTACAACTTATACCAAATTCACTCAAAGTTATTCAGAGGCAAATTTTATTTTAGTTTATAATTTATGTTTGGCTGCATTGGGTCTTCGTTGCTGCATGTGGGCTTGCTCTGGTTGCGTCGAGCGGGGCTACTCTTCGTTGTGGTGCACGGGCTTCTCATTGCGGTGGCTTCTCTTGTGGGCGAGCACGGGCTCTAGGCGCACAGGCTTCAGTAGTTGTGCCGCGCAGGCTTGGTTGCTCTGCGGCATGTGGGAGCTTCCCGGACCAGGGCTCGAGCCCGTGTCCCCTGCATTGGCAGGCGGACTCTTAACCACTGCGTCACCAGGGAAGTCCCCACAGACAAACTTTAAATACAAAACTATTCAAGGGGCTTCCCTGGTGGCGCAGTGGTTGAGAATCTGCCTGCTAATGCAGGGGACACGGGTTCGAGCCCTGGTCTGGGAAGCTCCCACATGCCGCGGAGCAACTAGCCCCGTGAGCCACAACTCCTGACCCTGCGCGTCTGGAGCCTGTGCTCCGCAACAAGAGAGGCCGCGATAGTGAGAGGCCCGCGCACCGCGATGAAGAGTGGCCCCCGCTTGCCACAACTAGAGAAAGCCTTCGCACAGAAACGAAGACCCAACACAGCCAAAAATAAATTAATTAATTCATCAATTAAAAAAGAAAGCTGTCTCTCAAATTTAACTTCCAGAATATATTCAGGAAAAACGCATACGCCCTTTTTGCCCAACCAAAGAAACGGGCAATGTAAATCAACACTACAAAGTGGTATCACTTCGAATCAGAAAAAACAACCATTTAAGGCCCTGCTGCACTCAATACCTAAAGTCCTGACATTATCCTGAGCTAATATCCTGACCCATGTCTTACCAAGGTCCTGAAACTGTCCCAAAGTAAGCCCTGACACTATCCCTAAGTGAGGCCCTGAGGCGTTCCCTGACAGAGGCCCTGAGAATGTCTTTAACGAAGACCCTAATGCTGATCCTACAGAGGCCCTTATACGGCTCCTAAGTCATGCCCTGATACTATCCCTAGCTAAGGCTCTGACACTAGGCCTCACTCAAGCCCTGTCGCTCTCCCTAAGTCAGGCTCTGACGCTATCCCTACCTGAAGCCCTGACACTGGTCCTAAATTAGGCCCTGATGCCCTAAGTAACTAAGGTCTTGACACTATCCCTAGGCCATGCCCTGACACAATCCCTAGACCTTAACCTAACCTTCTCTTTAACTAATGTTGAGCTTCTTATGCTAAATAAATCCCTGATACTGTTCCTAACTAAGGCCCTAAAATTAGTCCCAGGACCGTGACCCTGGCCCTAACTGAGGCCTGGAGGCTCGTCCTAACTCAGGCCCTGACACTGTCCCTAACTAAGGCCCTGACACTACACCTAACTCAATCCCTGACACTGTACCTAAACAATTCTCTGATGCTAGTCCTAAGTCAGGCTGAGACACCGTCTCTAAGGCCCTGCTGCAGTCAATATCTAAAGTCCTGACATTATCCCGAGCTAATATCCTGACCCATGTCTTACCAAGGTCCTGAAACTGTCCCAAAGGAAGCCCTGACGCTGTCCCTAAGTGAGGCCCTGAGGCGGTCCCTAACAGAGGCCCTGAGAATGTCTTTAATGAAGACCCTAATGCTGATCCTACAGAGGCCCTTATACGGCTCCTAAGTCATGCCCTGACACTGTCCCTAACTCAGGCCCTAAAGATAGGCCTCACTTAGGCCCCGTTGCCGTACCTTAGTTAGGCTCTGACGCTGTCCGTACGTGAAGCCCTGACACTGGTCCTGATGAAGGCCCTGACGCTGGTCCTAACTAAGGCCCTGATGCTCTCAATAACTAAGGTCTTCACCCTATCCCTAGTTCACATCCTGACACTACCACTGGCCTGGAACCTGACTCTGTCCCGAGCTAACGTCCTGCCCCTTATCCTCAGCGAAGCCATAAGGCTCTCCCTAACTAAGGCCCAGACTAGTCCTAATTAAGGCCCTGACACTGTCCCTAACTAAGGCCCGGAATCTATCTCTAATATAGGCCCTGCTGCCGGCAATAACTAAAATCCGGACACTATCCTGAGCTAATATCCTGACCCATTTCTAACCAAGGTCCTGACACCGTCCCTAAGAGAGCCCTGTCGCTGTTCCTAAGTGAAGACCTGAGGCTGTCCGTAACTCAGTCCCTGAAGCTATGCCTAACTGAGGCCTTGACGCTGTGACTAACTCAGGCCCTGATCATGTCTGTAACGAAGACACTAATGCTGATGCAACAAAGCATGCTGATGCTAATGCGGATGCAACAAAGCATCCTGATTCTGCTCCTACATCATGCCCTGACAGTGTCCCCAGCTAAGGGCCTGACGCTAGGCCTCACTCAGGCCCTGTTGCTCTCCCAGAGTCAGGCACTGACGCTGTCCCTACCTGAAGCCCTGACACTGGTCCTAAATAAGGCCCTGATACTGTAACTAAGCTCTTGACACTATCCCTAGGTCATTTCCTGACAAGATCCCTAAACTTTACCCTAACCCTGTCCCTAGCAAATGTCCTGCCTCTTATGCTAACTAAAGCCCTTATGCTGTGTCTATTTCAGGGCCTGAATTTAGTCCCATGGCCGTGATACTGTCCCTAACTAAGGCCCTAACACTATTCCTATCTCAGGCCCTGACACTGTACCTAACAGAGGCCCAGATGCTAGTACTAACTAAGGCCTTGACACTGTCCCTAACTAAGGCCCTGCTGCCGTCAATATCTAATGTTCTGACACTATCCTGAGGTAATTTCCGGACCCATCTCTTACCAAGCTCCTGAAACTGTCCCTAAGTAAGCCCTGACGCTGTCCCTAAGTGAGGCCCTGAGGCGGTCCCTAACAGAGGCCCTGAGAATGTCTTTAACGAAGACCCTAATCCTGATCCTACAGAGGCCCTTATACGGCTCCTAAATCATGCCCTGACACTATCCCTAACTCAGGCCCTAAAGATAGGCCTCACTTAGGCCCTGTTGCCGTACCTTAGTTAGGCTCTGACGCTGTCCGTACGTTAAGCCCTGACACTGATCCTGATGAAGGCCCTGACGCTGGTCCTAACTAAGGCCCTGATGCTCTCAATAACTAAGGTCTTCACCCTATCCCTAGCTCACATCCTGACACTACCACTGGCCTGGAACCTGACTCTGTCCCGAGCTAACGTCCTGCCCCTTATCCTCAGCGAAGCCGTAATGCTCTCCCTAACTGAGGCCCAGACTAGTCCTAATTAAGGCCCTGAGACTGTCCCTAACTAAGGCCCGGAATCTATCTCTAATATAGGCCCTGCTGCCGGCAATAACTAAAATCCGGACACTATGCTGAGCTAATATCCTGACCCATTTCTAACCAAGGTCCTGACACCGTCCCTAAGAAAGCCCTGTTGCTGTTCCTATGTGAAGACCTGAGGCTGTGCCTAACTCAGGCCCTGAAGCTATGCCTAACTGAGGCCTTGACGCTGTGACTAACTCAGGCCCTGATCACGTCTGTAACGAAGACACTAATGCTGATGCAACAAAGGCCCTGATGCTGCTCCTACATCATGCCCTGACAGTGTCCCCAGCTATGGGCCTGACGCTAGGCCTCACTCAGGCCCTGTTGCTCTCCCAGAGTCAGGCACTGACGCTGTCCCTACCTGAAGCCCTGACACGGGTCCTAAATAAGGCCCTGATACTGTAACTAAGCTCTTGACACTATCCCTAGGTCATTTCCTGACACGATCCCTAAACTTTACCCTAACCCTGTCCCTAGCAAATGTCCTGCCTCTTATGCTAACTAAAGCCCTTATGCTGTGACTACCTCAGGCCCTGAATTTAGTCCCAAGGCCGTGATACTGTCCCTAACTAAGGCTCTAACACTATTCCCAACTCAGGCCCTGACACTGTACCTAACAGAGGCCCAGATGCTAGTACTAACTAGCGCCTTGACACTGTCCCTAACTAAGGCCCTGCTGCCGTCAATATCTAATGTCCTGACACTATCCTGAGGTAATTTCCGAACCCATCTCTTACCAAGCTCCTGAAACTGTCCCTAAGTAAGCCCTGACGCTGTCCCTAAGGGAGGCCCTAAGGCTGTCCCTAACAGAGGCCCTGAGAATGTCTTTAACAAAGCCCCTGAGGCTGATCCTACCAAGGCCCTTATGCTGCTCCTAAGTCATGCCCTGATACTATCCCTAGCTAAGGCTCTGACACTAGGCCTCACTCAAGCCCTGTCGCTCTCCCTAAGTCAGGCTCTGACGCTATCCCTACCTGAAGCCCTGACACTGGTCCTAAATTAGGCCCTGATGCCCTAAGTAACTAAGGTCTTGACACTATCCCTAGGTCATGCCCTGACACAATCCCTAGACCTGAACCTAACCTTGTCTTTAACTAATGTTGAGCTTCTTATGCTAAATAAATCCCTGATGCTCTTCCTAACTAAGGCCCTAAAATTAGTCCCGAGGCCGTGACCCTGGCCCTAACTGAGGCCTGGAGGCTCGTCCTAACTCAGGCCCTGACACTGTCCCTAACTAAGGCCCTGACACTACACCTAACTCAGTCCCTGACACTGTACCTAACAAAGGCTCTGATGCTAGTCCTAAGTCAGGCTGAGACACTGTCTCTAAGGCCCTGCGGCAGTCAATAATTAAAGTCCTGACATTATCCTGAGCTAATATCCTGACCCATGTCTTACCAAGGTCCTGAAACTGTCCCAAAGGAAGCCCTGACGCTGTCCCTAAGTGAGGCCCTGAGGCGGTCCCTAACAGAGGCCCTGAGAATGTCTTTAACGAAGACCCTAATGCTGATCCTACAGAGGCCCTTATACGGCTCCTAAGTCATGCCCTGACACTGACCCTAACTCAGGCCCTAAAGATAGGCCTCACTTAGGCCCTCTTGCCGTACTTTAGTTAGGCTCTGACGCTGTCCGTACGTGAAGCCCTGACACTGGTCCTGATGAAGGCCCTGACGCTGGTCCTAACTAAGGCCCTGATGCTCTCAATAACTAAGGTCTTCACCCTATCCCTAGCTCACATCCTGACACTACCACTGGCCTGGAACCTGACTCTGTCCCGGGCTAACACCCTGCCCCTTATCCTCACCGAAGCCGTAATGCTCTCCCTAACTAAGGCCCAGACTAGTCCTAATTAAGGCCCTGACACTGTCCCTAACTAAGGCCCGGAATCTATCTCTAACATAGGCCCTGCTGCCGGCAATAACTAAAATCCGGACACTATCCTGAGCTAATATCCTGACCCATTTCTAACCAAGGTCCTGACACCGTCCCTAAGAAAGCCCTGTCGCTGTTCCTAAGTGAAGACCTGAGGCTGTCCGTAACTCAGTCCCTGAAGCTATGCCTAACTGAGGCCTTGACGCTGTGACTAACTCAGGCCCTGATCATGTCTGTAACTAAGACACTAATGCTGATGCAACAAAGGCCCTGATGCTGCTCCTACATCATGCTCTGACAGTGTCCCCAGCTATGGGCCTGACGCTAGGGCTCACTCAGGCCCTGTTGCTCTCCCAGAGTCAGACACTGACGCCGTACCTACCTGAAGACCTGACACGATCCCTAAAATTTACCCTAACCCTGTCCCTAGCAAATGTCCTGCCTCTTATGCTAACTAAAGCCCTTATGCTGTGACTACCTCAGGCCCTGAATTTAGTCCCAAGGCCGTGATACTGTCCCTAACGAAGGCCCTAACACTATTCCTAACTCAGGCCCTGACACTGTACCTAACAGAGGCCCAGATGCTAGTACTAACTAAGGCCTTGACACTGTCCCTAACTAAGGCCCTGCTGCTGTCAATATCTAATGTCCTGACACTATCTTGAGGTAATTTCCGGACCCATCTCTTACCAAGGTCCTGAAACTGTCCCTAAGTAAGCCCTGACGCTGTCCCTAAGGGAGGCCCTAAGGCTGTCCCTAACAGAGGCCCTGATAATGTCTTTAACAAAGCCCCTGAGGCTAATCCTACCAAGGCCCTTATGCTGCTCCTAAGTCATGCCCTGATACTATCCCTAGCTAAGGCTCTGACACTAGGCCTCACTCAAGCCCTGTCGCTCTCCCTAAGTCAGGCTCTGACGCTATCCCTACCTGAAGCCCTGACACTGGTCCTAAATTAGGCCCTGATGCCCTAAGTAACTAAGGTCTTGACACTATCCCTAGGTCATGCCCTGACACAATCCCTAGACCTTAACCTAACCTTGTCTTTAACTAATGTTGAGCTTCTTATGCTAAATAAATCCCTGATGCTCTTCCTAACTAAGGCCCTAAAATTAGTCCCGAGGCCGTGACCCAGGCCCTAACTGAGGCCTGCAGGCTCGTCCTAACTCAGGCCCTGACACTGTCCCTAACTAAGGCCCTGACACTACACCTAACTCAGTCCCTGACACTGTACCTAACAAAGGCTCTGATGCTAGTCCTAAGTCAGGCTGAGACACTGTCTCTAAGGACCTGCGGCAGTCAATATCTAAAGTCCTGACATTATCCTGAGCTAATATCCTGACCCATGTCTTACCAAGGTCCTGAAACTGTCCCAAAGGAAGCCCTGACGCTGTCCCTAAGTGAGGCCCTGAGGCGGTCCCTAACAGAGGCCCTGAGAATGTCTTTAACGAAGACCCTAATGCTGATCCTACAGAGGCCCTTATACTGCTCCTAAGTCATGCCCTGACACTGTCCCTAACTCGGGCCCTAAAGATAGGCCTCACTTAGGCCCTGTTGCCGTACCTTAGTTAGGCTCTGACGCTGTCCGTACGTGAAGCCCTGACACTGGTCCTGATGAAGGCCCTGCCGCCGGTCCTAAGTAAGGCCCTGATGCTCTCAATAACTAAGGTCTTCACCCTATCCCTAGCTCATATCCTGACACTACCACTGGCCTGGAACCTGACTCTGTCCCGAGCTAATGTCCTGCCCCTTATCCTCACCGAAGCCGTAATGCTCTCCCTAACTAAGGCCCAGACTAGTCCTAATTAAGGCCCTGACACTGTCCCTAACTAAGGCCCGGAATCTATCTCTAATATAGGCCCTGCTGCCGGCAATAACTAAAATCCGGACACTATCCTGAGCTAATATCCTGACCCATTTCTAACCAAGGTCCTGACACCATCCCTAAGAAGGCCCTGTCGCTGTTCCTAAGTGAAGGCCTGAGGCTGTCCATAACTCAGTCCCTGAAGCTATGCCTAACTGAGCCCTTGACGCTGTGACTAACTCAGGCCCTGATCATGTCTGTAACTAAGACACTAATGCTGATGCAACAAAGGCCCTGATGCTGCTCCTACATCATACCCTGACAGTGTCCCCAGCTAAGGGCCTGACGCTAGGCCTCACTCAGGCCCTGTTGCTCTCCCAGAGTCAGGCACTGACGCTGTCCCTAACTGAAGCGCTGACACTGGTCCTAAATAAGGCCCTGATACTGTAACTAAGCTCTTGACACTAGCCCTAGGTCATTTCCTGACACGATCCCTAAACTTTACCCTAACCCTGTCCCTAGCAAATGTCCTGCCTCTTATGCTAACTAAAGCCCTTATGCTGTGACTACCTCAGGCCCTGAATTTAGTCCCAAGGCCGTGATACTGTCCCTAACTAAGGCCCTAACACTATTCCTAACTCAGGCCCTGACACTGTACCTAACAGAGGCCCAGATGCTAGTACTAACTAAGGCCTTGACACTGTCCCTAACTAAGGCCCTGCTGCCGTCAATATCTAATGTCCTGACACTATCCTGAGTTAATTTCCGGACCCATCTCTTACCAAGGTCCTGAAACTGTCCCTAAGTAAGCCCTGATGCTGTCCCTAAGTGAGGCCCTAAGGCTGCCCCTAACAGAGGCCCTGATAATGTCTTTAACAAAGCCCCTCCCTGAGGCTGATCCTATCAAGGCCCTTATGCTGCTCCTAAGTCATGCCCTGATACTATCCCTAGCTAAGGCTCTGACACTAGGCCTCACTCAAGCCCTGTCGCTCTCCCTAAGTCAGGCTCTGACGCTATCCCTACCTGAAGCCCTGACACTGGTCCTAAATTAGGCCCTGATGCCCTAAGTAACTAAGGTCTTGACACTATCCCTAGGTCATGCCCTGACACAATCCCTAGACCTTAACCTAACCTTGTCTTTAACTAATGTTGAGCTTCTTATGCTAAATAATTCCCTGATGCTCTTCCTAACTAAGGCCCTAAAATTAGTCCCGAGGCCGTGACCCTGGCCCTAACTGAGGCCTGGAGGCTCGTCCTAACTCAGGCCCTGACACTGTCCCTAACTAAGGTCCGGAATCTATCTCTAATATAGTCCCTGCTGCCGGCAATAACTAAAATCCGGACACTATCCTGAGCTAATATCCTGACCCATTTCTAACCAAGGTCCTGACACCGTCCCTAAGAAAGCCCTGTCGCTGTTCCTAAGTGAAGACCTGAGGCTGTCCGTAACTCAGTCCCTGAAGCTATGCCTAACTGAGGCCTTGACGACGTCTGTAACTAAGACACTAATGCTGATGCAACAAAGGCCCTGATGCTACTCCTACATCATGCCCTGACAGTGTCCCCAGCTATGGGCCTGACGCTGGGCCTCACTCAGGCCCTGTTGCTCTCCCAGAGTCAGGCACTGACGCTGTCCCTACCTGAAGCCCTGACACTGGTCCTAAATAAGGCCCTGATACTGTAACTAAGCTCTTGACACTAGCCCTAGGTCATTTCCTGACACGATCCCTAAACTTTACCCTAACCCTGTCCCTAGCAAATGTCCTGCCTCTTATGCTAACTAAAGCCCTTATGCTGTGACTACCTCAGGCCCTGAATTTAGTCCCAAGGCCGTGATACTGTCCCTAACTAAGGCCCTAACACTATTCCTAACTCAGGCCCTGACACTGTACCTAACAGAGGCCCAGATGCTAGTACTAACTAAGGCCTTGACACTGTCCCTAACTAAGGCCCTGCTGCCGTCAATATCTAATGTCCTGACACTATCCTGAGTTAATTTCCGGACCCATCTCTTACCAAGGTCCTGAAACTGTCCCTAAGTAAGCCCTGACGCTGTCCCTAAGTGAGGTCCTAAGGCTGTCCCTAACAGAGGCCCTGATAATGTCTTTAACAAAGCCCCTCCCTGAGGCTGATCCTACCAAGGCCCTTATGCTGCTCCTAAGTCATGCCCTGATACTATCCCTAGCTAAGGCTCTGACACTAGGCCTCACTCAAGCCCTGTCGCTCTCCCTAAGTCAGGCTCTGACGCTATCCCTACCTGAAACCCTGACACTGGTCCTAAATTAGGCCCTGATGCCCTAAGTAACTAAGGTCTTGACACTATCCCTAGGTCATGCCCTGACACAATCCCTAGACCTTAACCTAACCTTGTCTTTAACTAATGTTGAGCTTCTTATGCTAAATAAATCCCTGATGCTCTTCTTAACTAAGGCCCTAAAATTAGTCCCGAGGCCGTGACCCTGGCCCTAACTGAGGCCTGGAGGCTCGTCCTAACTCAGGCCCTGACACTGTCCCTAACTAAGGCCCTGACAGTACACCTAACTCAGTCCCTGACACTGTACCTAACAAAGGCTCTGATGCTAGTCCTAAGTCAGGCTGAGACACTGTCTCTAAGGCCCTGCTGCAGTCAATATCTAAAGTCCTGACATTATCCTGAGCTAATATCCTGACCCATGTCTTACCAAGGTCCTGAAACTGTCCCAAAGTAAGGCCTGACGCCGTCCCTAAGTGAGGCCCTGAGGCGGTCCCTAACAGAGGCCCTGAGAATGTCTTTAACGAAGACCCTAATGCTGATCCTACAGAGGCCTTTATACTGCTCCTAAGTAATGCCCTGACACTGTCGTTAACTCAGGCCCTAAAGATAGGCCTCACTTAGGCCCTGTTGCCGTACCTTAGTTAGGCTCTGACGCTGTCCGTACGTGAAGCCCTGACACTGGTCCTGATGAAGGCCCTGCCGCCGGTCCTAAGTAAGGCCCTGATGCTCTCAATAACTAAGGTCTTCACCCTATCCCTAGCTCACATCCTGACACTACCACTGGCCTGGAACCTGACTCTGTCCCGAGCTAATGTCCTGCCCCTTATCCTCACCGAAGCCGTAATGCTCTCCCTAACTAAGGCCCAGACTAGTCCTAATTAAGGCCCTGACACTGTCCCTAACTAAGGCCCGGAATCTATCTCTAATATAGGCCCTGCTGCCGGCAATAACTAAAATCCGGACACTATCCTGAGCTAATATCCTGACCCATTTCTAACCAAGGTCCTGACACCATCCCTAAGAAGGCCCTGTCGCTGTTCCTAAGTGAAGGCCTGAGGCTGTCCATAACTCAGTCCCTGAAGCTATGCCTAACTGAGCCCTTGACGCTGTGACTAACTCAGGCCCTGATCATGTCTGTAACTAAGACACTAATGCTGATGCAACAAAGGCCCTGATGCTGCTCCTACATCATACCCTGACAGTGTCCCCAGCTAAGGGCCTGACGCTAGGCCTCACTCAGGCCCTGTTGCTCTCCCAGAGTCAGGCACTGACGCTGTCCCTACCTGAAGCCCTGACACTGGTCCTAAATAAGGCCCTGATACTGTAACTAAGCTCTTGACACTAGCCCTAGGTCATTTCCTGACACGATCCCTAAACTTTACCCTAACCCTGTCCCTAGCAAATGTCCTGCCTCTTATGCTAACTAAAGCCCTTATGCTGTGACTACCTCAGGCCCTGAATTTAGTCCCAAGGCCGTGATACTGTCCCTAACGAAGGCCCTAACACTATTCCTAACTCAGGCCCTGACACTGTACCTAACAGAGGCCCAGATGCTAGTACTAACTAAGGCCTTGACACTGTCCCTAACTAAGGCCCTGCTGCCGTCAATATCTAATGTCCTGACACTATCCTGAGTTAATTTCCGGACCCATCTCTTACCAAGGTCCTGAAACTGTCCCTAAGTAAGCCCTGATGCTGTCCCTAAGTGAGGCCCTAAGGCTGCCCCTAACAGAGGCCCTGATAATGTCTTTAACAAAGCCCCTCCCTGAGGCTGATCCTATCAAGGCCCTTATGCTGCTCCTAAGTCATGCCCTGATACTATCCCTAGCTAAGGCTCTGACACTAGGCCTCACTCAAGCCCTGTCGCTCTCCCTAAGTCAGGCTCTGACGCTATCCCTACCTGAAGCCCTGACACTGGTCCTAAATTAGGCCCTGATGCCCTAAGTAACTAAGGTCTTGACACTATCCCTAGGCCATGCCCTGACACAATCCCTAGACCTTAACCTAACCTTCTCTTTAACTAATGTTGAGCTTCTTATGCTAAATAAATCCCTGATACTGTTCCTAACTAAGGCCCTAAAATTAGTCCCAGGACCGTGACCCTGGCCCTAACTGAGGCCTGGAGGCTCGTCCTAACTCAGGCCCTGACACTGTCCCTAACTAAGGCCCTGACACTACACCTAACTCAATCCCTGACACTGTACCTAAACAATTCTCTGATGCTAGTCCTAAGTCAGGCTGAGACACCGTCTCTAAGGCCCTGCTGCAGTCAATATCTAAAGTCCTGACATTATCCCGAGCTAATATCCTGACCCATGTCTTACCAAGGTCCTGAAACTGTCCCAAAGGAAGCCCTGACGCTGTCCCTAAGTGAGGCCCTGAGGCGGTCCCTAACAGAGGCCCTGAGAATGTCTTTAATGAAGACCCTAATGCTGATCCTACAGAGGCCCTTATACGGCTCCTAAGTCATGCCCTGACACTGTCCCTAACTCAGGCCCTAAAGATAGGCCTCACTTAGGCCCCGTTGCCGTACCTTAGTTAGGCTCTGACGCTGTCCGTACGTGAAGCCCTGACACTGGTCCTGATGAAGGCCCTGACGCTGGTCCTAACTAAGGCCCTGATGCTCTCAATAACTAAGGTCTTCACCCTATCCCTAGTTCACATCCTGACACTACCACTGGCCTGGAACCTGACTCTGTCCCGAGCTAACGTCCTGCCCCTTATCCTCAGCGAAGCCATAAGGCTCTCCCTAACTAAGGCCCAGACTAGTCCTAATTAAGGCCCTGACACTGTCCCTAACTAAGGCCCGGAATCTATCTCTAATATAGGCCCTGCTGCCGGCAATAACTAAAATCCGGACACTATCCTGAGCTAATATCCTGACCCATTTCTAACCAAGGTCCTGACACCGTCCCTAAGAGAGCCCTGTCGCTGTTCCTAAGTGAAGACCTGAGGCTGTCCGTAACTCAGTCCCTGAAGCTATGCCTAACTGAGGCCTTGACGCTGTGACTAACTCAGGCCCTGATCATGTCTGTAACGAAGACACTAATGCTGATGCAACAAAGCATGCTGATGCTAATGCGGATGCAACAAAGCATCCTGATTCTGCTCCTACATCATGCCCTGACAGTGTCCCCAGCTAAGGGCCTGACGCTAGGCCTCACTCAGGCCCTGTTGCTCTCCCAGAGTCAGGCACTGACGCTGTCCCTACCTGAAGCCCTGACACTGGTCCTAAATAAGGCCCTGATACTGTAACTAAGCTCTTGACACTATCCCTAGGTCATTTCCTGACAAGATCCCTAAACTTTACCCTAACCCTGTCCCTAGCAAATGTCCTGCCTCTTATGCTAACTAAAGCCCTTATGCTGTGTCTATTTCAGGGCCTGAATTTAGTCCCATGGCCGTGATACTGTCCCTAACTAAGGCCCTAACACTATTCCTATCTCAGGCCCTGACACTGTACCTAACAGAGGCCCAGATGCTAGTACTAACTAAGGCCTTGACACTGTCCCTAACTAAGGCCCTGCTGCCGTCAATATCTAATGTTCTGACACTATCCTGAGGTAATTTCCGGACCCATCTCTTACCAAGCTCCTGAAACTGTCCCTAAGTAAGCCCTGACGCTGTCCCTAAGTGAGGCCCTGAGGCGGTCCCTAACAGAGGCCCTGAGAATGTCTTTAACGAAGACCCTAATCCTGATCCTACAGAGGCCCTTATACGGCTCCTAAATCATGCCCTGACACTATCCCTAACTCAGGCCCTAAAGATAGGCCTCACTTAGGCCCTGTTGCCGTACCTTAGTTAGGCTCTGACGCTGTCCGTACGTTAAGCCCTGACACTGATCCTGATGAAGGCCCTGACGCTGGTCCTAACTAAGGCCCTGATGCTCTCAATAACTAAGGTCTTCACCCTATCCCTAGCTCACATCCTGACACTACCACTGGCCTGGAACCTGACTCTGTCCCGAGCTAACGTCCTGCCCCTTATCCTCAGCGAAGCCGTAATGCTCTCCCTAACTGAGGCCCAGACTAGTCCTAATTAAGGCCCTGAGACTGTCCCTAACTAAGGCCCGGAATCTATCTCTAATATAGGCCCTGCTGCCGGCAATAACTAAAATCCGGACACTATGCTGAGCTAATATCCTGACCCATTTCTAACCAAGGTCCTGACACCGTCCCTAAGAAAGCCCTGTTGCTGTTCCTATGTGAAGACCTGAGGCTGTGCCTAACTCAGGCCCTGAAGCTATGCCTAACTGAGGCCTTGACGCTGTGACTAACTCAGGCCCTGATCACGTCTGTAACGAAGACACTAATGCTGATGCAACAAAGGCCCTGATGCTGCTCCTACATCATGCCCTGACAGTGTCCCCAGCTATGGGCCTGACGCTAGGCCTCACTCAGGCCCTGTTGCTCTCCCAGAGTCAGGCACTGACGCTGTCCCTACCTGAAGCCCTGACACGGGTCCTAAATAAGGCCCTGATACTGTAACTAAGCTCTTGACACTATCCCTAGGTCATTTCCTGACACGATCCCTAAACTTTACCCTAACCCTGTCCCTAGCAAATGTCCTGCCTCTTATGCTAACTAAAGCCCTTATGCTGTGACTACCTCAGGCCCTGAATTTAGTCCCAAGGCCGTGATACTGTCCCTAACTAAGGCTCTAACACTATTCCCAACTCAGGCCCTGACACTGTACCTAACAGAGGCCCAGATGCTAGTACTAACTAGCGCCTTGACACTGTCCCTAACTAAGGCCCTGCTGCCGTCAATATCTAATGTCCTGACACTATCCTGAGGTAATTTCCGAACCCATCTCTTACCAAGCTCCTGAAACTGTCCCTAAGTAAGCCCTGACGCTGTCCCTAAGGGAGGCCCTAAGGCTGTCCCTAACAGAGGCCCTGATAATGTCTTTAACAAAGCCCCTGAGGCTGATCCTACCAAGGCCCTTATGCTGCTCCTAAGTCATGCCCTGATACTATCCCTAGCTAAGGCTCTGACACTAGGCCTCACTCAAGCCCTGTCGCTCTCCCTAAGTCAGGCTCTGACGCTATCCCTACCTGAAGCCCTGACACTGGTCCTAAATTAGGCCCTGATGCCCTAAGTAACTAAGGTCTTGACACTATCCCTAGGTCATGCCCTGACACAATCCCTAGACCTGAACCTAACCTTGTCTTTAACTAATGTTGAGCTTCTTATGCTAAATAAATCCCTGATGCTCTTCCTAACTAAGGCCCTAAAATTAGTCCCGAGGCCGTGACCCTGGCCCTAACTGAGGCCTGGAGGCTCGTCCTAACTCAGGCCCTGACACTGTCCCTAACTAAGGCCCTGACACTACACCTAACTCAGTCCCTGACACTGTACCTAACAAAGGCTCTGATGCTAGTCCTAAGTCAGGCTGAGACACTGTCTCTAAGGCCCTGCGGCAGTCAATAATTAAAGTCCTGACATTATCCTGAGCTAATATCCTGACCCATGTCTTACCAAGGTCCTGAAACTGTCCCAAAGGAAGCCCTGACGCTGTCCCTAAGTGAGGCCCTGAGGCGGTCCCTAACAGAGGCCCTGAGAATGTCTTTAACGAAGACCCTAATGCTGATCCTACAGAGGCCCTTATACGGCTCCTAAGTCATGCCCTGACACTGACCCTAACTCAGGCCCTAAAGATAGGCCTCACTTAGGCCCTCTTGCCGTACTTTAGTTAGGCTCTGACGCTGTCCGTACGTGAAGCCCTGACACTGGTCCTGATGAAGGCCCTGACGCTGGTCCTAACTAAGGCCCTGATGCTCTCAATAACTAAGGTCTTCACCCTATCCCTAGCTCACATCCTGACACTACCACTGGCCTGGAACCTGACTCTGTCCCGGGCTAACACCCTGCCCCTTATCCTCACCGAAGCCGTAATGCTCTCCCTAACTAAGGCCCAGACTAGTCCTAATTAAGGCCCTGACACTGTCCCTAACTAAGGCCCGGAATCTATCTCTAACATAGGCCCTGCTGCCGGCAATAACTAAAATCCGGACACTATCCTGAGCTAATATCCTGACCCATTTCTAACCAAGGTCCTGACACCGTCCCTAAGAAAGCCCTGTCGCTGTTCCTAAGTGAAGACCTGAGGCTGTCCGTAACTCAGTCCCTGAAGCTATGCCTAACTGAGGCCTTGACGCTGTGACTAACTCAGGCCCTGATCATGTCTGTAACTAAGACACTAATGCTGATGCAACAAAGGCCCTGATGCTGCTCCTACATCATGCTCTGACAGTGTCCCCAGCTATGGGCCTGACGCTAGGGCTCACTCAGGCCCTGTTGCTCTCCCAGAGTCAGACACTGACGCCGTACCTACCTGAAGACCTGACACGATCCCTAAAATTTACCCTAACCCTGTCCCTAGCAAATGTCCTGCCTCTTATGCTAACTAAAGCCCTTATGCTGTGACTACCTCAGGCCCTGAATTTAGTCCCAAGGCCGTGATACTGTCCCTAACTAAGGCCCTAACACTATTCCTAACTCAGGCCCTGACACTGTACCTAACAGAGGCCCAGATGCTAGTACTAACTAAGGCCTTGACACTGTCCCTAACTAAGGCCCTGCTGCTGTCAATATCTAATGTCCTGACACTATCTTGAGGTAATTTCCGGACCCATCTCTTACCAAGGTCCTGAAACTGTCCCTAAGTAAGCCCTGACGCTGTCCCTAAGGGAGGCCCTAAGGCTGTCCCTAACAGAGGCCCTGATAATGTCTTTAACAAAGCCCCTGAGGCTAATCCTACCAAGGCCCTTATGCTGCTCCTAAGTCATGCCCTGATACTATCCCTAGCTAAGGCTCTGACACTAGGCCTCACTCAAGCCCTGTCGCTCTCCCTAAGTCAGGCTCTGACGCTATCCCTACCTGAAGCCCTGACACTGGTCCTAAATTAGGCCCTGATGCCCTAAGTAACTAAGGTCTTGACACTATCCCTAGGTCATGCCCTGACACAATCCCTAGACCTTAACCTAACCTTGTCTTTAACTAATGTTGAGCTTCTTATGCTAAATAAATCCCTGATGCTCTTCCTAACTAAGGCCCTAAAATTAGTCCCGAGGCCGTGACCCAGGCCCTAACTGAGGCCTGCAGGCTCGTCCTAACTCAGGCCCTGACACTGTCCCTAACTAAGGCCCTGACACTACACCTAACTCAGTCCCTGACACTGTACCTAACAAAGGCTCTGATGCTAGTCCTAAGTCAGGCTGAGACACTGTCTCTAAGGACCTGCGGCAGTCAATATCTAAAGTCCTGACATTATCCTGAGCTAATATCCTGACCCATGTCTTACCAAGGTCCTGAAACTGTCCCAAAGGAAGCCCTGACGCTGTCCCTAAGTGAGGCCCTGAGGCGGTCCCTAACAGAGGCCCTGAGAATGTCTTTAACGAAGACCCTAATGCTGATCCTACAGAGGCCCTTATACTGCTCCTAAGTCATGCCCTGACACTGTCCCTAACTCGGGCCCTAAAGATAGGCCTCACTTAGGCCCTGTTGCCGTACCTTAGTTAGGCTCTGACGCTGTCCGTACGTGAAGCCCTGACACTGGTCCTGATGAAGGCCCTGCCGCCGGTCCTAAGTAAGGCCCTGATGCTCTCAATAACTAAGGTCTTCACCCTATCCCTAGCTCATATCCTGACACTACCACTGGCCTGGAACCTGACTCTGTCCCGAGCTAATGTCCTGCCCCTTATCCTCACCGAAGCCGTAATGCTCTCCCTAACTAAGGCCCAGACTAGTCCTAATTAAGGCCCTGACACTGTCCCTAACTAAGGCCCGGAATCTATCTCTAATATAGGCCCTGCTGCCGGCAATAACTAAAATCCGGACACTATCCTGAGCTAATATCCTGACCCATTTCTAACCAAGGTCCTGACACCATCCCTAAGAAGGCCCTGTCGCTGTTCCTAAGTGAAGGCCTGAGGCTGTCCATAACTCAGTCCCTGAAGCTATGCCTAACTGAGCCCTTGACGCTGTGACTAACTCAGGCCCTGATCATGTCTGTAACTAAGACACTAATGCTGATGCAACAAAGGCCCTGATGCTGCTCCTACATCATACCCTGACAGTGTCCCCAGCTAAGGGCCTGACGCTAGGCCTCACTCAGGCCCTGTTGCTCTCCCAGAGTCAGGCACTGACGCTGTCCCTAACTGAAGCGCTGACACTGGTCCTAAATAAGGCCCTGATACTGTAACTAAGCTCTTGACACTAGCCCTAGGTCATTTCCTGACACGATCCCTAAACTTTACCCTAACCCTGTCCCTAGCAAATGTCCTGCCTCTTATGCTAACTAAAGCCCTTATGCTGTGACTACCTCAGGCCCTGAATTTAGTCCCAAGGCCGTGATACTGTCCCTAACTAAGGCCCTAACACTATTCCTAACTCAGGCCCTGACACTGTACCTAACAGAGGCCCAGATGCTAGTACTAACTAAGGCCTTGACACTGTCCCTAACTAAGGCCCTGCTGCCGTCAATATCTAATGTCCTGACACTATCCTGAGTTAATTTCCGGACCCATCTCTTACCAAGGTCCTGAAACTGTCCCTAAGTAAGCCCTGATGCTGTCCCTAAGTGAGGCCCTAAGGCTGCCCCTAACAGAGGCCCTGATAATGTCTTTAACAAAGCCCCTCCCTGAGGCTGATCCTATCAAGGCCCTTATGCTGCTCCTAAGTCATGCCCTGATACTATCCCTAGCTAAGGCTCTGACACTAGGCCTCACTCAAGCCCTGTCGCTCTCCCTAAGTCAGGCTCTGACGCTATCCCTACCTGAAGCCCTGACACTGGTCCTAAATTAGGCCCTGATGCCCTAAGTAACTAAGGTCTTGACACTATCCCTAGGTCATGCCCTGACACAATCCCTAGACCTTAACCTAACCTTGTCTTTAACTAATGTTGAGCTTCTTATGCTAAATAAATCCCTGATGCTCTTCCTAACTAAGGCCCTAAAATTAGTCCCGAGGCCGTGACCCAGGCCCTAACTGAGGCCTGGAGTCTCGTGCTAACTCAGGCCCTGACACTGTCCCTAACTAAGGCCCTGACACTACACCTAACTCAGTCCCTGACACTGTACCTAACAAAGGCTCTGATGCTAGTCCTAAGTCAGGCTGAGACACTGTCTCTAAGGACCTGCGGCAGTCAATATCTAAAGTCCTGACATTATCCTGAGCTAATATCCTGACCCATGTCTTACCAAGGTCCTGAAACTGTCCCAAAGGAAGCCCTGACGCTGTCCCTAAGTGAGGCCCTGAGGCGGTCCCTAACAGAGGCCCTGAGAATGTCTTTAACGAAGACCCTAATGCTGATCCTACAGAGGCCCTTATACGGCTCCTAAGTCATGCCCTGACACTGTCCCTAACTCAGGCCCTAAAGATAGGCCTCACTTAGGCCCTGTTGCCGTACCTTAGGTAGGCTCTGACGCTGTCCGTACGTGAAGCCCTGACACTGGTCCTGATGAAGGCCCTGACGCTGGTCCTAACTAAGGCCCTGATGCTCTCAATAACTAAGGTCTTCACCCTATCCCTAGCTCACATCCTGACACTACCACTGGCCTGGAACCTGACTCTGTCCCGAGCTAACGTCCTGCCCCTTATCCTCACTGAAGCCGTAATGCTCTCCCTAACTAAGGCCCAGACGAGTCCTAATTAAGGCCCTGACACTGTCCCTAACTAAGGCCCGGAATCTATCTCTAATATAGGCCCTGCTGCCGGCAATAACTAAAATCCGGACACTATCCTGAGCTAATATCCTGACCCATTTCTAACCAAGGTCCTGACACCGTCCCTAAGAAAGCCCTGTCGCTGTTCCTAAGTGAAGACCTGAGGCTGTCCGTAACTCAGTCCCTGAAGCTATGCCTAACTGAGCCCTTGACGCTGTGACTAACTCAGGCCCTGATCATGTCTGTAACTACGACACTAATGCTGATGCAACAAAGGCCCTGATGCTGCTCCTACATCATGCCCTGACAGTGTCCCCAGCTATGGGCCTGACGCTAGGCCTCACTCAGGCCCTGTTGCTCTCCCAGAGTCAGGCACTGACGCTGTCCCTACCTGAAGCCCTGACACTGGTCCTAAATAAGGCCCTGATACTGTAACTAAGCTCTTGACACTATCCCTAGGTCATTTCCTGACACGATCCCTAAACTTTACCCTAACCCTGTCCCTAGCAAATGTCCTGGCTCTTATGCTAACTAAAGCCCTTATGCTGTGACTACCTCAGGCCCTGAATTTAGTCCCAAGGCCGTGATACTGTCCCTAACTAAGGCCCTAACACTATTCCTAACTCAGGCCCTGACACTGTACCTAACAGAGGCCCAGATGCTAGTACTAACTAATGCCTTGACACTGTCCCTAACTAAGGCCCTGCTGCCGTCAATATCTAATGTCCTGACACTATCCTGAGTTAATTTCCGGACCCATCTCTTACCAAGGTCCTGAAACTGTCCCTAAGTAAGCCCTGACGCTGTCCCTAAGGGAGGCCCTAAGGCTGCCCCTAACAGAGGCCCTGATAATGTCTTTAACAAAGCCCCTCCCTGAGGCTGATCCTACCAAGGCCCTTATGCTGCTCCTAAGTCATGCCCTGATACTATCCCTAGCTAAGGCTCTGACACTAGGCCTCACTCAAGCCCTGTCGCTCTCCCTAAGTCAGGCTCTGACGCTATCCCTACCTGAAGCCCTGACACTGGTCCTAAATTAGGCCCTGATGCCCTAAGTAACTAAGGTCTTGACACTATCCCTAGGTCATGCCCTGACACAATCCCTAGACCTTAACCTAACCTTGTCTTTAACTAATGTTGAGCTTCTTATGCTAAAAAAATCCCTGATGCTGTTCCTAACTAAGGCACTAAAATTAGTCCCGAGGCCGTGACCCTGGCCCTAACTGAGGCCTGCAGGCTCGTCCTAACTCAGGCCCTGACACTGTCCCTAACTAAGGCCCTGACACTACACCTAACTCAGTCCCTGACACTGTACCTAACAAAGGCTCTGATGCGAGTCCTAAGTCAGGCTGAGACACTGTCTCTAAGGCCCTGCTGCAGTCAGTATCTAAAGTCCTGACATTATCCTGAGCTAATATCCTGACCCATGTCTTACCAAGGTCCTGAAACTGTCCCAAAGGAAGCCCTGACGCTGTCCCTAAGTGAGGCCCTGAGGCGGTCCCTAACAGAGGCCCTGAGAATGTCTTTAACGAAGACCCTAATGCTGATCCTACAGAGGCCCTTATACTGCTCCTAAGTCATGCCCTGACACTGTCCCTAACTCGGGCCCTAAAGATAGGCCTCACTTAGGCCCTGTTGCCGTACCTTAGTTAGGCTCTGACGCTGTCCGTACGTGAAGCCCTGACACTGGTCCTGATGAAGGCCCTGCCGCCGGTCCTAAGTAAGGCCCTGATGCTCTCAATAACTAAGGTCTTCACCCTATCCCTAGCTCACATCCTGACACTACCACTGGCCTGGAACCTGACTCTGTCCCGAGCTAATGTCCTGCCCCTTATCCTCACCGAAGCCGTAATGCTCTCCCTAACTAAGGCCCAGACTAGTCCTAATTAAGGCCCTGACACTGTCCCTAACTAAGGCCCGGAATCTATCTCTAATATAGGCCCTGCTGCCGGCAATAACTAAAATCCGGACACTATCCTGAGCTAATATCCTGACCCATTTCTAACCAAGGTCCTGACACCATCCCTAAGAAGGCCCTGTCGCTGTTCCTAAGTGAAGGCCTGAGGCTGTCCATAACTCAGTCCCTGAAGCTATGCCTAACTGAGCCCTTGACGCTGTGACTAACTCAGGCCCTGATCATGTCTGTAACTAAGACACTAATGCTGATGCAACAAAGGCCCTGATGCTGCTCCTACATCATACCCTGACAGTGTCCCCAGCTAAGGGCCTGACGCTAGGCCTCACTCAGGCCCTGTTGCTCTCCCAGAGTCAGGCACTGACGCTGTCCCTACCTGAAGCCCTGACACTGGTCCTAAATAAGGCCCTGATACTGTAACTAAGCTCTTGACACTATCCCTAGGTCATTTCCTGACACGATCCCTAAACTTTACCCTAACCCTGTCCCTAGCAAATGTCCTGCCTCTTATGCTAACTAAAGCCCTTATGCTGTGACTACCTCAGGCCCTGAATTTAGTCCCAAGGCCGTGATACTGTCCCTAACTAAGGCCCTAACACTATTCGTAACTCAGGCCCTGACACTGTACCTAACAGAGGCCCAGATGCTAGTACTAACTAAGGCCTTGACACTGTCCCTAACTAAGGCCCTGCTGCCGTCAATATCTAATGTCCTGACACTATCCTTAGTTAATTTCCAGACCCATCTCTTACCAAAGTCCTGAAACTGTCCCTAAGAAAGCCCTGATGCTGTCCCTAAGTGAGGCCCTAAGGCTGCCCCTAACAGAGGCCCTGATAATGTCTTTAACAAAGCCCCTCCCTGAGGCTGATCCTATCAAGGCCCTTATGCTGCTCCTAAGTCATGCCCTGATACTATCCCTAGCTAAGGCTCTGACACTAGGCCTCACTCAAGCCCTGTCGCTCTCCCTAAGTCAGGCTCTGACGCTATCCCTAACTGAAGCCCTGACACTGGTCCTAAATTAGGCCCTGATGCCCTAAGTAACTAAGGTCTTGACACTATCCCTAGGTCATGCCCTGACACAATCCCTAGACCTTAACCTAACCTTGTCTTTAACTAATGTTGAGCTTCTTATGCTAAATAAATCCCTGATGATGTTCCTAACTAAGGCCCTAAAATTAGTCCCGAGGCCGTGACCCTGGCCCTAACTGAGGCCTGGAGGCTCGTCCTAACTCAGGCCCTGACACTGTCCCTAACTAAGGCCCTGACACTACACCTAACTCAGTCCCTGACACTGTACCTAACAAAGGCTCTGATGCTAGTCCTAAGTCAGGCTGAGACACTGTCTCTAAGGCCCTGCTGCAGTCAATATCTAAAGTCCTGACATTATCCTGAGCTAATATCCTGACCCATGTCTTACCAAGGTCCTGAAACTGTCCCAAAGGAAGGCCTGACGCTGTCCCTAAGTGAGGCCCTGAGGCGGTCCCTAACAGAGGCCCTGAGAATGTCTTTAACGAAGACCCTAATGCTGATCCTACAGAGGCCCTTATACGGCTCCTAAGTCATGCCCTGACACTGTCCCTAACTCAGGCCCTAAAGATAGGCCTCACTTAGCCCCTGTTGCCGTACCTTAGTTAGGCTCTGACGCTGTCCGTACGTGAAGCCCTGACACTGGTCCTGATGAAGGCCCTGACGCCGGTCCTAACTAAGGCCCTGATGCTCTCAATAACTAAGGTCTTCACCCTATCCCTAGCTCACATCCTGACACTACCACTGGCCTGGAACCTGACTCTGTCCCGAGCTAATGTCCTGCCCCTTATCCTCACCGAAGCCGTAATGCTCTCCCTAACTAAGGCCCAGACTAGTCCTAATTAAGGCCCTGACACTGTCCCTAACTAAGGCCCGGAATCTATCTCTAATATAGGCCCTGCTGCCGGCAATAACTAAAATCCGGACACTATCCTGAGCTAATATCCTGACCCATTTCTAACCAAGGTCCTGACACCATCCCTAAGAAGGCCCTGTCGCTGTTCCTAAGTGAAGGCCTGAGGCTGTCCATAACTCAGTCCCTGAAGCTATGCCTAACTGAGCCCTTGACGCTGTGACTAACTCAGGCCCTGATCATGTCTGTAACTAAGACACTAATGCTGATGCAACAAAGGCCCTGATGCTGCTCCTACATCATGCCCTGACAGTGTCCCGAGCTAAGGGCCTGATGCTAGGCCTCACTCAGGCCCTGTTGCTCTCCCAGAGTCAGGCACTGACGCTGTCCCTACCTGAAGCCCTGACACGGGTCCTAAATAAGGCCCTGATACTGTAACTAAGCTCTTGACACTAGCCCTAGGTCATTTCCTGACACGATCCCTAAACTTTACCCTAACCCTGTCCCTAGCAAATGTCCTGCCTCTTATGCTAACTAAAGCCCTTAGGCTGTGACTACCTCAGGCCCTGAATTTAGTCCCAAGGCCGTGATACTGTCCCTAACTAAGGCCCTAACACTATTCGTAACTCAGGCCCTGACACTGTACCTAACAGAGGCCCAGATGCTAGTACTAACTAAGGCCTTGACACTGTCCCTAACTAAGGCCCTGCTGCCGTCAATATCTAATGTCCTGACACTATCCTGAGTTAATTTCCGGACCCATCTCTTACCAAGGTCCTGAAACTGTCCCTAAGTAAGCCCAGACGCTGTCCCTAAGTGAGGCCCTAAGGCTGTCCCTAACAGAGGCCCTGATAATGTCTTTAACAAAGCCCCTCCCTGAGGCTGATCCTACCAAGGCCCTTATGCTGCTCCTAAGTCATGCCCTGATACTATCCCTAGCTAAGGCTCTGACACTAGGCCTCACTCAAGCCCTGTCGCTCTCCCTAAGTCAGGCTCTGACGCTATCCCTACCTGAAGCCCTGACACTGGTCCTAAATTAGGCCCTGATGCCCTAAGTAACTAAGGTCTTGACACTATCCCTAGGTCATGCCCTGACACAATCCCTACACCTTAACCTAACCTTGTCTTTAACTAATGTTGAGCTTCTTATGCTAAATAAATCCCTGATGCTCTTCTTAACTAAGGCCCTAAAATTAGTCCCGAGGCCGTGACCCTGGCCCTAACTGAGGCCTGGAGGCTCGTCCTAACTCAGGCCCTGACACTGTCCCTACCTAAGGCCCTGACACTACACCTAACTCAGTCCCTGACACTGTACCTAACAAAGGCTCTGATGCTAGTCCTAAGTCAGGCTGAGACACTGTCTCTAAGGCCCTGCTGCAGTCAATATCTAAAGTCCTGACATTATCCTGAGCTAATATCCTGACCCATGTCTTACCAAGGTCCTGAAACTGTCCCAAAGTAAGGCCTGACGCCGTCCCTAAGTGAGGCCCTGAGGCGGTCCCTAACAGAGGCCCTGAGAATGTCTTTAACGAAGACCCTAATGCTGATCCTACAGAGGCCTTTATACTGCTCCTAAGTAATGCCCTGACACTGTCGTTAACTCAGGCCCTAAAGATAGGCCTCACTTAGGCCCTGTTGCCGTACCTTAGTTAGGCTCTGACGCTGTCCGTACGTGAAGCCCTGACACTGGTCCTGATGAAGGCCCTGCCGCCGGTCCTAAGTAAGGCCCTGATGCTCTCAATAACTAAGGTCTTCACCCTATCCCTAGCTCACATCCTGACACTACCACTGGCCTGGAACCTGACTCTGTCCCGAGCTAATGTCCTGCCCCTTATCCTCACCGAAGCCGTAATGCTCTCCCTAACTAAGGCCCAGACTAGTCCTAATTAAGGCCCTGACACTGTCCCTAACTAAGGCCCGGAATCTATCTCTAATATAGGCCCTGCTGCCGGCAATAACTAAAATCCGGACACTATCCTGAGCTAATATCCTGACCCATTTCTAACCAAGGTCCTGACACCATCCCTAAGAAGGCCCTGTCGCTGTTCCTAAGTGAAGGCCTGAGGCTGTCCATAACTCAGTCCCTGAAGCTATGCCTAACTGAGGCCTTGACGCTGTGACTAACTCAGGCCCTGATCATGTCTGTAACTAAGACACTAATGCTGATGCAACAAAGGCACTGATGCTGCTCCTACATCATACCCTGACAGTGTCCCCAGCTAAGGGCCTGACGCTAGGCCTCACTCAGGCCCTGTTGCTCTCCCAGAGTCAGGCACTGACGCTGTCCCTAACTGAAGCCCTGACACGGGTCCTAAATAAGGCCCTGATACTGTAACTAAGCTCTTGACACTATCCCTAGGTCATTTCCTGACACGATCCCTAAACTTTACCCTAACCCTGTCCCTAGCAAATGTCCTGCCTCTTATGCTAACTAAAGCCCTTATGCTGTGACTACCTCAGGCCCTGAATTTAGTCCCAAGGCCGTGATACTGTCCCTAACGAAGGCCCTAACACTATTCCTAACTCAGGCCCTGACACTGTACCTAACAGAGGCCCAGATGCTAGTACTAACTAAGGCCTTGACACTGTCCCTAACTAAGGCCCTGCTGCCGTCAATATCTAATGTCCTGACACTATCCTGAGTTAATTTCCGGACCCATCTCTTACCAAGGTCCTGAAACTGTCCCTAAGTAAGCCCTGATGCTGTCCCTAAGTGAGGCCCTAAGGCTGCCCCTAACAGAGGCCCTGATAATGTCTTTAACAAAGCCCCTCCCTGAGGCTGATCCTATCAAGGCCCTTATGCTGCTCCTAAGTCATGCCCTGATACTATCCCTAGCTAAGGCTCTGACACTAGGCCTCACTCAAGCCCTGTCGCTCTCCCTAAGTCAGGCTCTGACGCTATCCCTACCTGAAGCCCTGACACTGGTCCTAAATTAGGCCCTGATGCCCTAAGTAACTAAGGTCTTGACACTATCCCTAGGTCATGCCCTGACACAATCCCTAGACCTTAACCTAACCTTGTCTTTAACTAATGTTGAGCTTCTTATGCTAAATAAATCCCTGATGCTCTTCCTAACTAAGGCCCTAAAATTAGTCCCGAGGCCGTGACCCAGGCCCTAACTGAGGCCTGGAGTCTCGTGCTAACTCAGGCCCTGACACTGTCCCTAACTAAGGCCCTGACACTACACCTAACTCAGTCCCTGACACTGTACCTAACAAAGGCTCTGATGCTAGTCCTAAGTCAGGCTGAGACACTGTCTCTAAGGCCCTGCTGCAGTCAATATCTAAAGTCCTGACATTATCCTGAGCTAATATCCTGACCCATGTCTTACCAAGGTCCTGAAACTGTCCCAAAGGAAGCCCTGACGCTGTCCCTAAGTGAGGCCCTGAGGCGGTCCCTAACAGAGGCCCTGAGAATGTCTTTAACGAAGACCCTAATGCTGATCCTACAGAGGCCCTTATACGGCTCCTAAGTCATGCCCTGACACTGTCCCTAACTCAGGCCCTAAAGATAGGCCTCACTTAGGCCCTGTTGCCGTACCTTAGGTAGGCTCTGACGCTGTCCTTACGTGAAGCCCTGACACTGGTCCTGATGAAGGCCCTGACGCTGGTCCTAACTAAGGCCCTGATGCTCTCAATAACTAAGGTCTTCACCCTATCCCTAGCTCACATCCTGACACTACCACTGGCCTGGAACCTGACTCTGTCCCGAGCAACGTCCTGCCCCTTATCCTCACTGAAGCCGTAATGCTCTCCCTAACTAAGGCCCAGACTAGTCCTAATTAAGGCCCTGACACTGTCCCTAACTAAGGCCCGGAATCTATCTCTAATATAGGCCCTGCTGCCGGCAATAACTAAAATCCGGACACTATCCTGAGCTAATATCCTGACCCATTTCTAACCAAGGTCCTGACACCGTCCCTAAGAAATCCCTGTCGCTGTTCCTAAGTGAAGACCTGAGGCTGTCCGTAACTCAGTCCCTGAAGCTATGCCTAACTGAGGCCTTGACGCTGTGACTAACTCAGGCCCTGATCATGTCTGTAACTACGACACTAATGCTGATGCAACAAAGGCCCTGATGCTGCTCCTACATCATGCCCTGACAGTGTCCCCAGCTATGGGCCTGACGCTAGGCCTCACTCAGGCCCTGTTGCTCTCCCAGAGTCAGGCACTGACGCTGTCCCTACCTGAAGCCCTGACACTGGTCCTAAATAAGGCCCTGATACTGTAACTAAGCTCTTGACACTATCCCTAGGTCATTTCCTGACACGATCCCTAAACTTTACCCTAACCCTGTCCCTAGCAAATGTCCTGGCTCTTATGCTAACTAAAGCCCTTATGCTGTGACTACCTCAGGCCCTGAATTTAGTCCCAAGGCCGTGATACTGTCCCTAACTAAGGCCCTAACACTATTCCTAACTCAGGCCCTGACACTGTACCTAACAGAGGCCCAGATGCTAGTACTAACTAATGCCTTGACACTGTCCCTAACTAAGGCCCTGCTGCCGTCAATATCTAATGTCCTGACACTATCCTGAGTTAATTTCCGGACCCATCTCTTACCAAGGTCCTGAAACTGTCCCTAAGTAAGCCCTGACGCTGTCCCTAAGGGAGGCCCTAAGGCTGCCCCTAACAGAGGCCCTGATAATGTCTTTAACAAAGCCCCTCCCTGAGGCTGATCCTACCAAGGCCCTTATGCTGCTCCTAAGTCATGCCCTGATACTATCCCTAGCTAAGGCTCTGACACTAGGCCTCACTCAAGCCCTGTCGCTCTCCCTAAGTCAGGCTCTGACGCTATCCCTACCTGAAGCCCTGACACTGGTCCTAAATTAGGCCCTGATGCCCTAAGTAACTAAGGTCTTGACACTATCCCTAGGTCATGCCCTGACACAATCCCTAGACCTTAACCTAACCTTGTCTTTAACTAATGTTGAGCTTCTTATGCTAAATAAATCCCTGATGCTCTTCCTAACTAAGGCCCTAAAATTAGTCCCGAGGCCGTGACCCTGGCCCTAACTGAGGCCTGGAGTCTCGTGCTAACTCAGGCCCTGACACTGTCCCTAACTAAGGCCCTGACACTACACCTAACTCAGTCCCTGACACTGTACCTAACAAAGGCTCTGATGCTAGTCCTAAGTCAGGCTGAGACACTGTCTCTAAGGCCCTGCTGCAGTCAATATCTAAAGTCCTGACATTATCCTGAGCTAATATCCTGACCCATGTCTTACCAAGGTCCTGAAACTGTCCCAAAGGAAGCCCTGACGCTGTCCCTAAGTGAGGCCCTGAGGCGGTCCCTAACAGAGGCCCTGAGAATGTCTTTAACGAAGACCCTAATGCTGATCCTACAGAGGCCCTTATACTGCTCCTAAGTCATGCCCTGACACTGTCCCTAACTCGGGCCCTAAAGATAGGCCTCACTTAGGCCCTGTTGCCGTACCTTAGTTAGGCTCTGACGCTGTCCGTACGTGAAGCCCTGACACTGGTCCTGATGAAGGCCCTGCCGCCGGTCCTAAGTAAGGCCCTGATGCTCTCAATAACTAAGGTCTTCACCCTATCCCTAGCTCACATCCTGACACTACCACTGGCCTGGAACCTGACTCTGTCCCGAGCTAATGTCCTGCCCCTTATCCTCACCGAAGCCGTAATGCTCTCCCTAACTAAGGCCCAGACTAGTCCTAATTAAGGCCCTGACACTGTCCCTAACTAAGGCCCGGAATCTATCTCTAATATAGGCCCTGCTGCCGGCAATAACTAAAATCCGGACACTATCCTGAGCTAATATCCTGACCCATTTCTAACCAAGGTCCTGACACCATCCCTAAGAAGGCCCTGTCGCTGTTCCTAAGTGAAGGCCTGAGGCTGTCCATAACTCAGTCCCTGAAGCTATGCCTAACTGAGCCCTTGACGCTGTGACTAACTCAGGCCCTGATCATGTCTGTAACTAAGACACTAATGCTGATGCAACAAAGGCCCTGATGCTGCTCCTACATCATACCCTGACAGTGTCCCCAGCTAAGGGCCTGACGCTAGGCCTCACTCAGGCCCTGTTGCTCTCCCAGAGTCAGGCACTGACGCTGTCCCTACCTGAAGCCCTGACACTGGTCCTAAATAAGGCCCTGATACTGTAACTAAGCTCTTGACACTATCCCTAGGTCATTTCCTGACACGATCCCTAAACTTTACCCTAACCCTGTCCCTAGCAAATGTCCTGCCTCTTATGCTAACTAAAGCCCTTATGCTGTGACTACCTCAGGCCCTGAATTTAGTCCCAAGGCCGTGATACTGTCCCTAACTAAGGCCCTAACACTATTCCTAACTCAGGCCCTGACACTGTACCTAACAGAGGCCCAGATGCTAGTACTAACTAAGGCCTTGACACTGTCCCTAACTAAGGCCCTGCTGCCGTCAATATCTAATGTCCTGACACTATCCTTAGTTAATTTCCAGACCCATCTCTTACCAAAGTCCTGAAACTGTCCCTAAGTAAGCCCTGATGCTGTCCCTAAGTGAGGCCCTAAGGCTGCCCCTAACAGAGGCCCTGATAATGTCTTTAACAAAGCCCCTCCCTGAGGCTGATCCTATCAAGGCCCTTATGCTGCTCCTAAGTCATGCCCTGATACTATCCCTAGCTAAGGCTCTGACACTAGGCCTCACTCAAGCCCTGTCGCTCTCCCTAAGTCAGGCTCTGACGCTATCCCTACCTGAAGCCCTGACACTGGTCCTAAATTAGGCCCTGATGCCCTAAGTAACTAAGGTCTTGACACTATCCCTAGGTCATGCCCTGACACAATCCCTAGACCTTAACCTAACCTTGTCTTTAACTAATGTTGAGCTTCTTATGCTAAATAAATCCCTGATGCTCTTCCTAACTAAGGCCCTAAAATTAGTCCAGAGGCCGTGACCCTGGCCCTAACTGAGGCCTGGAGTCTCGTGCTAACTCAGGCCCTGACACTGTCCCTAACTAAGGCCCTGACACTACACCTAACTCAGTCCCTGACACTGTACCTAACAAAGGCTCTGATGCTAGTCCTAAGTCAGGCTGAGACACTGTCTCTAAGGCCCTGCTGCAGTCAATATCTAAAGTCCTGACATTATCCTGAGCTAATATCCTGACCCATGTCTTACCAAGGTCCTGAAACTGTCCCAAAGGAAGGCCTGACGCTGTCCCTAAGTGAGGCCCTGAGGCGGTCCCTAACAGAGGCCCTGAGAATGTCTTTAACGAAGACCCTAATGCTGATCCTACAGAGGCCCTTATACTGCTCCTAAGTCATGCCCTGACACTGTCCCTAACTCAGGCCCTAAAGATAGGCCTCACTTAGGCCCTGTTGCCGTACCTTAGTTAGGCTCTGACGCTGTCCGTACGTGAAGCCCTGACACTGGTCCTGATGAAGGCCCTGCCGCCGGTCCTAACTAAGGCCCTCATGCTCTCAATAACTAAGGTCTTCACCCTATCCCTAGCTCACATCCTGACACTACCACTGGCCTGGAACCTGACTCTGTCCCGAGCTAATGTCCTGCCCCTTATCCTCACCGAAGCCGTAATGCTCTCCCTAACTAAGGCCCAGACTAGTCCTAATTAAGGCCCTGACACTGTCCCTAACTAAGGCCCGGAATCTATCTCTAATATAGGCCCTGCTGCCGGCAATAACTAAAATCCGGACACTATCCTGAGCTAATATCCTGACCCATTTCTAACCAAGGTCCTGACACCATCCCTAAGAAGGCCCTGTCGCTGTTCCTAAGTGAAGGCCTGAGGCTGTCCATAACTCAGTCCCTGAAGCTATGCCTAACTGAGCCCTTGACGCTGTGACTAACTCAGGCCCTGATCATGTCTGTAACTAAGACACTAATGCTGATGCAACAAAGGCCCTGATGCTGCTCCAACATCATGCCCTGACAGTGTCCCCAGCTAAGGGCCTGATGCTAGGCCTCACTCAGGCCCTGTTGCTCTCCCAGAGTCAGGCACTGACGCTGTCCCTACCTGAAGCCCTGACACGGGTCCTAAATAAGGCCCTGATACTGTAACTAAGCTCTTGACACTATCCCTAGGTCATTTCCTGACACGATCCCTAAACTTTACCCTAACCCTGTCCCTAGCAAATGTCCTGCCTCTTATGCTAACTAAAGCCCTTAGGCTGTGACTACCTCAGGCCCTGAATTTAGTCCCAAGGCCGTGATACTGTCCCTAACTAAGGCCCTAACACTATTCCTAACTCAGGCCCTGACACTGTACCTAACAGAGGCCCAGATGCTAGTACTAACTAAGGCCTTCACACTGTCCCTAACTAAGGCCCTGCTGCCGTCAATATCTAATGTCCTGACACTATCCTGAGTTAATTTCCAGACCCATCTCTTACCAAGGTCCTGAAACTGTCCCTAAGTAAGCCCTGATGCTGTCCCTAAGTGAGGCCCTGATAATGTCTTTAACAAAGCCCCTCCCTGAGGCTGATCCTATCAAGGCCCTTATGCTGCTCCTAAGTCATGCCCTGATACTATCCCTAGCTAAGGCTCTGACACTAGGCCTCACTCAAGCCCTGTCGCTCTCCCTAAGTCAGGCTCTGACGCTATCCCTACCTGAAGCCCTGACACTGGTCCTAAATTAGGCCCTGATGCCCTAAGTAACTAAGGTCTTGACACTATCCCTAGGTCATGCCCTGACACAATCCCTACACCTTAACCTAACCTTGTCTTTAACTAATGTTGAGCTTCTTATGCTAAATAAATCCCTGATGCTCTTCCTAACTAAGGCCCTAAAATTAGTCCCGAGGCCGTGACCCTGGCCCTAACTGAGGCCTGGAGGCTCGTCCTAACTCAGGCCCTGACACTGTCCCTAACTAAGGCCCTGACACTACACCTAACTCAGTCCCTGACACTGTACCTAACAAAGGCTCTGATGCTAGTCCTAAGTCAGGCTGAGACACTGTCTCTAAGGCCCTGCTGCAGTCAATATCTAAAGTCCTGACATTATCCCGAGCTAATATCCTGACCCATGTCTTACCAAGGTCCTGAAACTGTCCCAAAGGAAGGCCTGACGCTGTCCCTAAGTGAGGCCCTGAGGCGGTCCCTAACAGAGGCCCTGAGAATGTCTTTAACGAAGACCCTAATGCTGATCCTACAGAGGCCCTTATACTGTTCCTAAGTCATGCCCTGACACTGCCCCTAACTCAGGCCCTAAAGATAGGCCTCACTTAGGCCCTGTTGCCGTACCTTAGTTAGGCTCTGACGCTGTCCGTACGTGAAGCCCTGGCACTGGTCCTGATGAAGGCCCTGACGCTGGTCCTAACTAAGGCCCTCATGCTCTCAATAACTAAGGTCTTCACCCTATCCCTAGCTCACATCCTGACACTACCACTGGCCTGGAACCTGACTCTGTCCCGAGCTAACGTCCTGCCCCTTATCCTCACCGAAGCCGTAATGCTCTCCCTAACTAAGGCCCAGACTAGTCCTAATTAAGGCCCTGACACTGTCCTTAACTAAGGCCCGGAATCTATCTCTAATATAGGCCTTGCTGCCGGTAATAACTAAAATCCGGACACTATCCTGAGCTAATATCCTGACCCATTTCTAACCAAGGTCCTGACACCGTCCCTAAGAAAGCCCTGTCGCTGTTCCTAAGTGAAGACCTGAGGCTGTCCGTAACTCAGTCCCTGAAGCTATGCCTAACTGAGGCCTTGACGCTGTGACTAACTCAGGCCCTGATCATGTCTGTAACTAAGACACTAATGCTGAGGCAACAAAGGCCCTGATGCTGCTCCTACATCATGCCCTGACAGTGTCCCCAGCTATGGGCCTGACGCTAAGCCTCAATCAGGCCCTTTGCTTTCCCAGAGTCAGGCACTGACGCTGTCCCTACCTGAAGCCCTGACACGGGTCCTAAATAAGGCCCTGATACTGTAACTAAGCTCTTGACACTATCCCTAGGTCATTTCCTGACACGATCCCTAAACTTTACCCTAACCCTGTCCCTAGCAAATGTCCTGCCTCTTATGCTAACTAAAGCCCTTAGGCTGTGACTACCTCAGGCCCTGAATTTAGTCCCAAGGCCGTGATACTGTCCCTAACTAAGGCCCTAACACTATTCCTAACTCAGGCCCTGACACTGTACCTAACAGAGGCCCAGATGCTAGTACTAACTAAGGCCTTGACACTGTCCCTAACTAAGGCCCTGCTGCCATCAATATCTAATGTCCTGACACTATCCTGAGGTAATTTCCGGACCCATCTCTTACCAAGCTCCTGAAACTGTCCCTAAGTAAGCCCTGACGCTGTCCCTAAGGGAGGCCCTAAGGCTGTCCCTAACAGAGGCCCTGAGAATGTCTTTAACAAAGCCCCTGAGGCTGATCCTACCAAGGCCCTTAGGCTGCTCCTAAGTCATGCCCTGATACTATCCCTAGCTAAGGCTCTGATACTAGGCCTCACTCAAGCCCTGTCGCTCTCCCTAAGTCAGGCTCTGACGCTATCCCTACCTGAAGCCCTGACACTGGTCCTAAATTAGGCCCTGATGCCCTAAGTAACTAAGGTCTTGACACTATCCCTAGGTCATGCCCTGACACAATCCCTACACCTTAACATAACCTTGTCTTTAACTAATGTTGAGCTTCTTATGCTAAATAAATCCCTGATGCTCTTCCTAACTAAGGCCCTAAAATTAGTCCCGAGGCCGTGACCCTGGCCCTAACTGAGGCCTGGAGGCTCGTCCTAACTCAGGCCCTGACACTGTCCCTAACTAAGGCCCTGACACTACACCTAACTCAGGCCCTGACACTGTACCTAACAAAGGCTCTGATGCTAGTCCTAAGTCAGGCTGAGACACTGTCTCTAAGGCCCTGCTGCAGTCAATATCTAAAGTCCTGACATTATCCTGAGCTAATATCCTGACCCATGTCTTACCAAGGTCCTGAAACTGTCCCAAAGGAAGGCCTGACGCCGTCCCTAAGTGAGGCCCTGAGGCGGTCCCTAACAGAGGCCCTGAGAATGTCTTTAACGAAGACCCTAATGCTGATCCTACAGAGGCCTTTATACTGCTCCTAAGTCATGCCCTGACACTGTCCCTAACTCAGGCCCTAAAGATAGGCCTCACTTAGGCCCTGTTGCCGTACCTTAGTTAGGCTCTGACGCTGTCCGTACGTGAAGCCCTGACACTGGTCCTGATGAATGCCCTGCCGCCGGTCCTAAGTAAGGCCCTGATGCTCTCAATAACTAAGGTCTTCACCCTATCCCTAGCTCACATCCTGACACTACCACTGGCCTGGAACCTGACTCTGTCCCGAGCTAATGTCCTGCCCCTTATCCTCACCGAAGCCGTAATGCTCTCCCTAACTAAGGCCCAGACTAGTCCTAATTAAGGCCCTGACACTGTCCCTAACTAAGGCCCGGAATCTATCTCTAATATAGGCCCTGCTGCCGGCAATAACTAAAATCCGGACACTATCCTGAGCCAATATCCTGACCCATTTCTAACCAAGGTCCTGACACCGTCCCTAAGAAAGCCCTGTCGCTGTTCCTAAGTGAAGACCTGAGGCTGTCCGTAACTCAGTCCCTGAAGCTATGCCTAACTGAGGCCTTGACGCTGTGACTAACTCAGGCCCTGATCATGTCTCTAACGAAGACACTAATGCTGATGCAACAAAGCATGCTGATGCTAATGCGGATGCAACAAAGCATCCTGATGCTGCTCCTACATCATGCCCTGACAGTGTCCCCAGCTAAGGGCCTGACGCTAGGCCTCACTCAGGCCCTGTTGCTCTCCCAGAGTCAGGCACTGACGCTGTCCCTACCTGAAGCCCTGACACTGGTCCTAAATAAGGCCCTGATACTGTAACTAAGCTCTTGACACTAGCCATTGGTCATTTCCTGACACGATCCCTAAACTTGACCCTAACCCTGACCCTAGCAAATGTCCTGCCTCTTATGCTAACTAAAGCCCTTATGCTGTGACTACCTCAGGCCCTGAATTTAGTCCCAAGGCCGTGATACTGTCCCTAACGAAGGCCCTAACACTATTCCTAACTCAGGCCCTGACACTGTACCTAACAGAGGCCCAGATGCTAGTACTAACTAAGGCCTTGACACTGTCCCTAACTAAGGCCCTGCTGCCGTCAATATCTAATGTCCTGACACTATCCTGAGTTAATTTCCGGACCCATCTCTTACCAAGGTCCTGAAACTGTCCCTAAGTAAGCCCTGACGCTGTCCCTAAGTGAGGCCCTAAGGCTGCCCCTAACAGAGGCCCTGATAATGTCTTTAACAAAGCCCCTCCCTGAGGCTGATCCTACCAAGGCCCTTATGCTGCTCCTAAGTCATGCCCTGATACTATCCCTAGCTAAGGCTCTGACACTAGGCCTCACTCAAGCCCTGTCGCTCTCCCTAAGTCAGGCTCTGACGCTATCCCTACCTGAAGCCCTGACACTGGTCCTAAATTAGGCCCTGATGCCCTAAGTAACTAAGGTCTTGACACTATCCCTAGGTCATGCCCTGACACAATCCCTAGACCTTAACCTAACCTTGTCTTTAACTAATGTTGAGCTTCTTATGCTAAATAAATCCCTGATGCTCTTCCTAACTAAGGCCCTAAAATTAGTCCCGAGGCCGTGACCCTGGCCCTAACTGAGGCCTGGAGGCTCGTCCTAACTCAGGCCCTGACACTGTCCCTAACTAAGGCCCTGACACTACACCTAACTCAGTCCCTGACACTGTACCTAACAAAGGCTCTGATGCTAGTCCTAAGTCAGGCTGAGACACTGTCTCTAAGGCCCTGCTGCAGTCAATATCTAAAGTCCTGACATTATCCCGAGCTAATATCCTGACCCATGTCTTACCAAGGTCCTGAAACTGTCCCAAAGGAAGCCCTGACGCTGTCCCTAAGTGAGGCCCTGAGGCGGTCCCTAACAGAGGCCCTGAGAATGTCTTTAACGAAGACCCTAATGCTGATCCTACAGAGGCCCTTATACGGCTCCTAAGTTATGCCCTGACACTGCCCCTAACTCAGGCCCTAAAGATAGGCCTCACTTAGGCCCTTTTGCCGTACCTTAGTTAGGCTCTGACGCTGTCTGTACGTGAAGCCCTGGCACTGGTCCTGATGAAGGCCCTGACGCTGGTCCTAACTAAGGCCCTGATGCTCTCAATAACTAAGGTCTTCACCCTATCCCTAGCTCACATCCTGACACTACCACTGGCCTGGAACCTGACTCTGTCCCGAGCTAACGTCCTGCCCCTTATCCTCACCGAAGCCGTAATGCTCTCCCTAACTAAGGCCCAGACGAGTCCTAATTAAGGCCCTGACACTGTCCCTAACTAAGGCCCGGAATCTATCTCTAATATAGGCCCTGCTGCCGGCAATAACTAAAATCCGGACACTATCCTGAGCTAATATCCTGACCCATTTCTAACCAAGGTCCTGACACCGTCCCTAAGAAAGCCCTGTCGCTGTTCCTAAGTGAAGACCTGAGGCTGTCCGTAACTCAGTCCCTGAAGCTATGCCTAACTGAGGCCTTGACGCTGTGACTAACTCAGGCCCTGATCATGTCTGTAACTACGACACTAATGCTGATGCAACAAAGGCCCTGATGCTGCTCCTACATCATGCCCTGACAGTGTCCCCAGCTATGGGCCTGACGCTAGGCCTCACTCAGGCCCTGTTGCTCTCCCAGAGTCAGGCACTGACGCTGTCCCTACCTGAAGCCCTGACACTGGTCCTAAATAAGGCCCTGATACTGTAACTAAGCTCTTGACACTATCCCTAGGTCATTTCCTGACACGATCCCTAAACTTTACCCTAACCCTGTCCCTAGCAAATGTCCTGGCTCTTATGCTAACTAAAGCCCTTATGCTGTGACTACCTCAGGCCCTGAATTTAGTCCCAAGGCCGTGATACTGTCCCTAACTAAGGCCCTAACACTATTCCTAACTCAGGCCCTGACACTGTACCTAACAGAGGCCCAGATGCTAGTACTAACTAATGCCTTGACACTGTCCCTAACTAAGGCCCTGCTGCCGTCAATATCTAATGTCCTGACACTATCCTGAGTTAATTTCCGGACCCATCTCTTACCAAGGTCCTGAAACTGTCCCTAAGTAAGCCCTGACGCTGTCCCTAAGGGAGGCCCTAAGGCTGCCCCTAACAGAGGCCCTGATAATGTCTTTAACAAAGCCCCTCCCTGAGGCTGATCCTACCAAGGCCCTTATGCTGCTCCTAAGTCATGCCCTGATACTATCCCTAGCTAAGGCTCTGACACTAGGCCTCACTCAAGCCCTGTCGCTCTCCCTAAGTCAGGCTCTGACGCTATCCCTACCTGAAGCCCTGACACTGGTCCTAAATTAGGCCCTGATGCCCTAAGTAACTAAGGTCTTGACACTATCCCTAGGTCATGCCCTGACACAATCCCTAGACCTTAACCTAACCTTGTCTTTAACTAATGTTGAGCTTCTTATGCTAAATAAATCCCTGATGCTCTTCCTAACTAAGGCCCTAAAATTAGTCCCGAGGCCGTGACCCTGGCCCTAACTGAGGCCTGGAGTCTCGTGCTAACTCAGGCCCTGACACTGTCCCTAACTAAGGCCCTGACACTACACCTAACTCAGTCCCTGACACTGTACCTAACAAAGGCTCTGATGCTAGTCCTAAGTCAGGCTGAGACACTGTCTCTAAGGCCCTGCTGCAGTCAATATCTAAAGTCCTGACATTATCCTGAGCTAATATCCTGACCCATGTCTTACCAAGGTCCTGAAACTGTCCCAAAGGAAGCCCTGACGCTGTCCCTAAGTGAGGCCCTGAGGCGGTCCCTAACAGAGGCCCTGAGAATGTCTTTAACGAAGACCCTAATGCTGATCCTACAGAGGCCCTTATACTGCTCCTAAGTCGTGCCCTGACACTGTCCCTAACTCGGGCCCTAAAGATAGGCCTCACTTAGGCCCTGTTGCCGTACCTTAGTTAGGCTCTGACGCTGTCCGTACGTGAAGCCCTGACACTGGTCCTGATGAAGGCCCTGCCGCCGGTCCTAAGTAAGGCCCTGATGCTCTCAATAACTAAGGTCTTCACCCTATCCCTAGCTCACATCCTGACACTACCACTGGCCTGGAACCTGACTCTGTCCCGAGCTAATGTCCTGCCCCTTATCCTCACCGAAGCCGTAATGCTCTCCCTAACTAAGGCCCAGACTAGTCCTAATTAAGGCCCTGACACTGTCCCTAACTAAGGCCCGGAATCTATCTCTAATATAGGCCCTGCTGCCGGCAATAACTAAAATCCGGACACTATCCTGAGCTAATATCCTGACCCATTTCTAACCAAGGTCCTGACACCATCCCTAAGAAGGCCCTGTCGCTGTTCCTAAGTGAAGGCCTGAGGCTGTCCATAACTCAGTCCCTGAAGCTATGCCTAACTGAGCCCTTGACGCTGTGACTAACTCAGGCCCTGATCATGTCTGTAACTAAGACACTAATGCTGATGCAACAAAGGCCCTGATGCTGCTCCTACATCATACCCTGACAGTGTCCCCAGCTAAGGGCCTGACGCTAGGCCTCACTCAGGCCCTGTTGCTCTCCCAGAGTCAGGCACTGACGCTGTCCCTACCTGAAGCCCTGACACTGGTCCTAAATAAGGCCCTGATACTGTAACTAAGCTCTTGACACTATCCCTAGGTCATTTCCTGACACGATCCCTAAACTTTACCCTAACCCTGTCCCTAGCAAATGTCCTGCCTCTTATGCTAACTAAAGCCCTTATGCTGTGACTACCTCAGGCCCTGAATTTAGTCCCAAGGCCGTGATACTGTCCCTAACTAAGGCCCTAACACTATTCCTAACTCAGGCCCTGACACTGTACCTAACAGAGGCCCAGATGCTAGTACTAACTAAGGCCTTGACACTGTCCCTAACTAAGGCCCTGCTGCCGTCAATATCTAATGTCCTGACACTATCCTTAGTTAATTTCCAGACCCATCTCTTACCAAAGTCCTGAAACTGTCCCTAAGTAAGCCCTGATGCTGTCCCTAAGTGAGGCCCTAAGGCTGCCCCTAACAGAGGCCCTGATAATGTCTTTAACAAAGCCCCTCCCTGAGGCTGATCCTATCAAGGCCCTTATGCTGCTCCTAAGTCATGCCCTGATACTATCCCTAGCTAAGGCTCTGACACTAGGCCTCACTCAAGCCCTGTCGCTCTCCCTAAGTCAGGCTCTGACGCTATCCCTACCTGAAGCCCTGACACTGGTCCTAAATTAGGCCCTGATGCCCTAAGTAACTAAGGTCTTGACACTATCCCTAGGTCATGCCCTGACACAATCCCTAGACCTTAACCTAACCTTGTCTTTAACTAATGTTGAGCTTCTTATGCTAAATAAATCCCTGATGCTCTTCCTAACTAAGGCCCTAAAATTAGTCCAGAGGCCGTGACCCTGGCCCTAACTGAGGCCTGGAGTCTCGTGCTAACTCAGGCCCTGACACTGTCCCTAACTAAGGCCCTGACACTACACCTAACTCAGTCCCTGACACTGTACCTAACAAAGGCTCTGATGCTAGTCCTAAGTCAGGCTGAGACACTGTCTCTAAGGCCCTGCTGCAGTCAATATCTAAAGTCCTGACATTATCCTGAGCTAATATCCTGACCCATGTCTTACCAAGGTCCTGAAACTGTCCCAAAGGAAGGCCTGACGCCGTCCCTAAGTGAGGCCCTGAGGCGGTCCCTAACAGAGGCCCTGAGAATGTCTTTAACGAAGACCCTAATGCTGATCCTACAGAGGCCCTTATACTGCTCCTAAGTCATGCCCTGACACTGTCCCTAACTCAGGCCCTAAAGATAGGCCTCACTTAGGCCCTGTTGCCGTACCTTAGTTAGGCTCTGACGCTGTCCGTACGTGAAGCCCTGACACTGGTCCTGATGAAGGCCCTGCCGCCGGTCCTAACTAAGGCCCTCATGCTCTCAATAACTAAGGTCTTCACCCTATCCCTAGCTCACATCCTGACACTACCACTGGCCTGGAACCTGACTCTGTCCCGAGCTAATGTCCTGCCCCTTATCCTCACCGAAGCCGTAATGCTCTCCCTAACTAAGGCCCAGACTAGTCCTAATTAAGGCCCTGACACTGTCCCTAACTAAGGCCCGGAATCTATCTCTAATATAGGCCCTGCTGCCGGCAATAACTAAAATCCGGACACTATCCTGAGCTAATATCCTGACCCATTTCTAACCAAGGTCCTGACACCATCCCTAAGAAGGCCCTGTCGCTGTTCCTAAGTGAAGGCCTGAGGCTGTCCATAACTCAGTCCCTGAAGCTATGCCTAACTGAGCCCTTGACGCTGTGACTAACTCAGGCCCTGATCATGTCTGTAACTAAGACACTAATGCTGATGCAACAAAGGCCCTGATGCTGCTCCAACATCATGCCCTGACAGTGTCCCCAGCTAAGGGCCTGATGCTAGGCCTCACTCAGGCCCTGTTGCTCTCCCAGAGTCAGGCACTGACGCTGTCCCTACCTGAAGCCCTGACACGGGTCCTAAATAAGGCCCTGATACTGTAACTAAGCTCTTGACACTATCCCTAGGTCATTTCCTGACACGATCCCTAAACTTTACCCTAACCCTGTCCCTAGCAAATGTCCTGCCTCTTATGCTAACTAAAGCCCTTAGGCTGTGACTACCTCAGGCCCTGAATTTAGTCCCAAGGCCGTGATACTGTCCCTAACTAAGGCCCTAACACTATTCCTAACTCAGGTCCTGACACTGTACCTAACAGAGGCCCAGATGCTAGTACTAACTAAGGCCTTGACACTGTCCCTAACTAAGGCCCTGCTGCCGTCAATATCTAATGTCCTGACACTATCCTGAGTTAATTTCCAGACCCATCTCTTACCAAGGTCCTGAAACTGTCCCTAAGTAAGCCCTGATGCTGTCCCTAAGTGAGGCCCTGATAATGTCTTTAACAAAGCCCCTCCCTGAGGCTGATCCTATCAAGGCCCTTATGCTGCTCCTAAGTCATGCCCTGATACTATCCCTAGCTAAGGCTCTGACACTAGGCCTCACTCAAGCCCTGTCGCTCTCCCTAAGTCAGGCTCTGACGCTATCCCTACCTGAAGCCCTGACACTGGTCCTAAATTAGGCCCTGATGCCCTAAGTAACTAAGGTCTTGACACTATCCCTAGGTCATGCCCTGACACAATCCCTACACCTTAACCTAACCTTGTCTTTAACTAATGTTGAGCTTCTTATGCTAAATAAATCCCTGATGCTCTTCCTAACTAAGGCCCTAAAATTAGTCCCGAGGCCGTGACCCTCGCCCTAACTGAGGCCTGGAGGCTCGTCCTAACTCAGGCCCTGACACTGTCCCTAACTAAGGTCCGGAATCTATCTCTAATATAGGCCCTGCTGCCGGCAATAACTAAAATCCGGACACTATCCTGAGCTAATATCCTGACCCATTTCTAACCAAGGTCCTGACACCGTCCCTAAGAAAGCCCTGTCGCTGTTCCTAAGTGAAGACCTCAGGCTGTCCGTAACTCAGTCCCTGAAGCTATGCCTAACTGAGCCCTTGACGCTGTGACTAACTCAGGCCCTGATCACGTCTGTAACTAAGACACTAATGCTGATGCAACAAAGCATGCTGATGCTAATGCGGATGCAACAAAGCATCCTGATGCTGCTCCTACATCATGCCCTGACAGTGTCCCCAGCTAAGGGCCTGACGCTAGGCCTCACTCAGGCCCTGTTGCTCTCCCAGAGTCAGGCACTGACGCTGTCCCTACCTGAAGCCCTGACACTGGTCCTAAATAAGGCCCTGATACTGTAACTAAGCTCTTGACATTAGCCCTTGGTCATTTCCTGACACGATCCCTGAACTTGACCCTAACCCTGACCCTAGCAAATGTCCTGCCTCTTATGGTAACTAAAGCCCTTATGCTGTGACTACCTCAGGCCCTGAATTTAGTCCCAAGGCCGTGATACTGTCCCTAACTAAGGCCCTAACACTATTCCTAACTCAGGCCCTGACACTGTACCTAACAGAGGCCCAGATGCTAGTACTAACTAAGGCCTTGACACTGTCCCTAACTAAGGCCCTGCTGCCGTCAATATCTAATGTCCTGACACTATCCTGAGTTAATTTCCGGACCCATCTCTTACCAAGGTCCTGAAACTGTCCCTAAGTAAGCCCTGACGCTGTCCCTAAGTGAGGCCCTAAGGCTGCCCCTAACAGAGGCCCTGATAATGTCTTTAACAAAGCCCCTCCCTGAGGCTGATCCTACCAAGGCCCTTATGCTGCTCCTAAGTCATGCCCTGATACTATCCCTAGCTAAGGCTCTGACACTAGGCCTCACTCAAGCCCTGTCGCTCTCCCTAAGTCAGGCTCTGACGCTATCCCTACCTGAAGCCCTGACACTGGTCCTAAATTAGGCCCTGATGCCCTAAGTAACTAAGGTCTTGACACTATCCCTAGGTCATGCCCTGACACAATCCCTAGACCTTAACCTAACCTTGTCTTTAACTAATGTTGAGCTTCTTATGCTAAATAAATCCCTGATGCTCTTCCTAACTAAGGCCCTAAAATTAGTCCCGAGGCCGTGACCCTGGCCCTAACTGAGGCCTGGAGGCTCGTCCTAACTCAGGCCCTGACACTGTCCCTAACTAAGGCCCTGACACTACACCTAACTCAGTCCCTGACACTGTACCTAACAAAGGCTCTGATGCTAGTCCTAAGTCAGGCTGAGACACTGTCTCTAAGGCCCTGCTGCAGTCAATATCTAAAGTCCTGACATTATCCCAAGCTAATATCCTGACCCATGTCTTACCAAGGTCCTGAAACTGTCCCAAAGGAAGGCCTGACGCTGTCCCTAAGTGAGGCCCTGAGGCGGTCCCTAACAGAGGCCCTGAGAATGTCTTTAACGAAGACCCTAATGCTGATCCTACAGAGGCCCTTATACTGTTCCTAAGTCATGCCCTGACACTGCCCCTAACTCAGGCCCTAAAGATAGGCCTCACTTAGGCCCTGTTGCCGTACCTTAGTTAGGCTCTGACGCTGTCCGTACGTGAAGCCCTGGCACTGGTCCTGATGAAGGCCCTGACGCTGGTCCTAACTAAGGCCCTGATGCTCTCAATAACTAAGGTCTTCACCCTATCCCTAGCTCACATCCTGACACTACCACTGGCCTGGAACCTGACTCTGTCCCGAGCTAACGTCCTGCCCCTTATCCTCACCGAAGCCGTAATGCTCTCCCTAACTAAGGCCCAGACTAGTCCTAATTAAGGCCCTGACACTGTCCTTAACTAAGGCCCGGAATCTATCTCTAATATAGGCCTTGCTGCCGGTAATAACTAAAATCCGGACACTATCCTGAGCTAATATCCTGACCCATTTCTAACCAAGGTCCTGACACCGTCCCTAAGAAAGCCCTGTCGCTGTTCCTAAGTGAAGACCTGAGGCTGTCCGTAACTCAGTCCCTGAAGCTATGCCTAACTGAGGCCTTGACGCTGTGACTAACTCAGGCCCTGATCATGTCTGTAACTAAGACACTAATGCTGAGGCAACAAAGGCCCTGATGCTGCTCCTACATCATGCCCTGACAGTGTCCCCAGCTATGGGCCTGACGCTAAGCCTCACTCAGGCCCTGTTGCTTTCCCAGAGTCAGGCACTGACGCTGTCCCTACCTGAAGCCCTGACACGGGTCCTAAATAAGGCCCTGATACTGTAACTAAGCTCTTGACACTATCCCTAGGTCATTTCCTGACACGATCCCTAAACTTTACCCTAACCCTGTCCCTAGCAAATGTCCTGCCTCTTATGCTAACTAAAGCCCTTAGGCTGTGACTACCTCAGGCCCTGAATTTAGTCCCAAGGCCGTGATACTGTCCCTAACTAAGGCCCTAACACTATTCCTAACTCAGGCCCTGACACTGTACCTAACAGAGGCCCAGATGCTAGTACTAACTAAGGCCTTGACACTGTCCCTAACTAAGGCCCTGCTGCCATCAATATCTAATGTCCTGACACTATCCTGAGGTAATTTCCGGACCCATCTCTTACCAAGCTCCTGAAACTGTCCCTAAGTAAGCCCTGACGCTGTCCCTAAGGGAGGCCCTAAGGCTGTCCCTAACAGAGGCCCTGAGAATGTCTTTAACAAAGCCCCTGAGGCTGATCCTACCAAGGCCCTTAGGCTGCTCCTAAGTCATGCCCTGATACTATCCCTAGCTAAGGCTCTGATACTAGGCCTCACTCAAGCCCTGTCGCTCTCCCTAAGTCAGGCTCTGACGCTATCCCTACCTGAAGCCCTGACACTGGTCCTAAATTAGGCCCTGATGCCCTAAGTAACTAAGGTCTTGACACTATCCCTAGGTCATGCCCTGACACAATCCCTACACCTTAACCTAACCTTGTCTTTAACTAATGTTGAGCTTCTTATGCTAAATAAATCCCTGATGCTCTTCCTAACTAAGGCCCTAAAATTAGTCCCGAGGCCGTGACCCTGGCCCTAACTGAGGCCTGGAGGCTCGTCCTAACTCAGGCCCTGACACTGTCCCTAACTAAGGCCCTGACACTACACCTAACTCAGGCCCTGACACTGTACCTAACAAAGGCTCTGATGCTAGTCCTAAGTCAGGCTGAGACACTGTCTCTAAGGCCCTGCTGCAGTCAATATCTAAAGTCCTGACATTATCCTGAGCTAATATCCTGACCCATGTCTTACCAAGGTCCTGAAACTGTCCCAAAGGAAGGCCTGACGCCGTCCCTAAGTGAGGCCCTGAGGCGGTCCCTAACAGAGGCCCTGAGAATGTCTTTAACGAAGACCCTAATGCTGATCCTACAGAGGCCTTTATACTGCTCCTAAGTCATGCCCTGACACTGTCCCTAACTCAGGCCCTAAAGATAGGCCTCACTTAGGCCCTGTTGCCGTACCTTAGTTAGGCTCTGACGCTGTCCGTACGTGAAGCCCTGACACTGGTCCTGATGAAGGCCCTGCCGCCGGTCCTAAGTAAGGCCCTGATGCTCTCAATAACTAAGGTCTTCACCCTATCCCTAGCTCACATCCTGACACTACCACTGGCCTGGAACCTGACTCTGTCCCGAGCTAATGTCCTGCCCCTTATCCTCACCGAAGCCGTAATGCTCTCCCTAACTAAGGCCCAGACTAGTCCTAATTAAGGCCCTGACACTGTCCCTAACTAAGGCCCGGAATCTATCTCTAATATAGGCCCTGCTGCCGGCAATAACTAAAATCCGGACACTATCCTGAGCCAATATCCTGACCCATTTCTAACCAAGGTCCTGACACCGTCCCTAAGAAAGCCCTGTCGCTGTTCCTAAGTGAAGACCTGAGGCTGTCCGTAACTCAGTCCCTGAAGCTATGCCTAACTGAGGCCTTGACGCTGTGACTAACTCAGGCCCTGATCATGTCTCTAACGAAGACACTAATGCTGATGCAACAAAGCATGCTGATGCTAATGCGGATGCAACAAAGCATCCTGATGCTGCTCCTACATCATGCCCTGACAGTGTCCCCAGCTAAGGGCCTGACGCTAGGCCTCACTCAGGCCCTGTTGCTCTCCCAGAGTCAGGCACTGACGCTGTCCCTACCTGAAGCCCTGACACTGGTCCTAAATAAGGCCCTGATACTGTAACTAAGCTCTTGACACTAGCCATTGGTCATTTCCTGACACGATCCCTAAACTTGACCCTAACCCTGACCCTAGCAAATGTCCTGCCTCTTATGCTAACTAAAGCCCTTATGCTGTGACTACCTCAGGCCCTGAATTTAGTCCCAAGGCCGTGATACTGTCCCTAACTAAGGCCCTAACACTATTCCTAACTCAGGCCCTGACACTGTACCTAACAGAGGCCCAGATGCTAGTACTAACTAAGGCCTTGACACTGTCCCTAACTAAGGCCCTGCTGCCGTCAATATCTAATGTCCTGACACTATCCTGAGTTAATTTCCGGACCCATCTCTTACCAAGGTCCTGAAACTGTCCCTAAGTAAGCCCTGACGCTGTCCCTAAGTGAGGCCCTAAGGCTGCCCCTAACAGAGGCCCTGATAATGTCTTTAACAAAGCCCCTCCCTGAGGCTGATCCTACCAAGGCCCTTAGGCTGCTCCTAAGTCATGCCCTGATACTATCCCTAGCTAAGGCTCTGACACTAGGCCTCACTCAAGCCCTGTCGCTCTCCCTAAGTCAGGCTCTGACGCTATCCCTACCTGAAGCCCTGACACTGGTCCTAAATTAGGCCCTGATGCCCTAAGTAACTAAGGTCTTGACACTATCCCTAGGTCATGCCCTGACACAATCCCTAGACCTTAACCTAACCTTGTCTTTAACTAATGTTGAGCTTCTTATGCTAAATAAATCCCTGATGCTCTTCCTAACTAAGGCCCTAAAATTAGTCCCGAGGCCGTGACCCTGGCCCTAACTGAGGCCTGGAGGCTCGTCCTAACTCAGGCCCTGACACTGTCCCTAACTAAGGCCCTGACACTACACCTAACTCAGTCCCTGACACTGTACCTAACAAAGGCTCTGATGCTAGTCCTAAGTCAGGCTGAGACACTGTCTCTAAGGCCCTGCTGCAGTCAATATCTAAAGTCCTGACATTATCCCGAGCTAATATCCTGACCCATGTCTTACCAAGGTCCTGAAACTGTCCCAAAGGAAGCCCTGACGCTGTCCCTAAGTGAGGCCCTGAGGCGGTCCCTAACAGAGGCCCTGAGAATGTCTTTAACGAAGACCCTAATGCTGATCCTACAGAGGCCCTTATACGGCTCCTAAGTTATGCCCTGACACTGCCCCTAACTCAGGCCCTAAAGATAGGCCTCACTTAGGCCCTTTTGCCGTACCTTAGTTAGGCTCTGACGCTGTCTGTACGTGAAGCCCTGGCACTGGTCCTGATGAAGGCCCTGACGCTGGTCCTAACTAAGGCCCTGATGCTCTCAATAACTAAGGTCTTCACCCTATCCCTAGCTCACATCCTGACACTACCACTGGCCTGGAACCTGACTCTGTCCCGAGCTAACGTCCTGCCCCTTATCCTCACCGAAGCCGTAATGCTCTCCCTAACTAAGGCCCAGACTAGTCCTAATTAAGGCCCTGACACTGTCCTTAACTAAGGCCTGGAATCTATCTCTAATATAGGCCTTGCTGCCGGTAATAACTAAAATCCGGACACTATCCTGAGCTAATATCCTGACCCATTTCTAACCAAGGTCCTGACACCGTCCCTAAGAAAGCCCTGTCGCTGTTCCTAAGTGAAGACCTGAGGCTGTCCGTAACTCAGTCCCTGAAGCTATGCCTAACTGAGCCCTTGACGCTGTGACTAACTCAGGCCCTGATCATGTCTGTAACTAAGACACTAATGCTGATGCAACAAAGGCCCTGATGCTGCTCCTACATCATGCCCTGACAGTGTCCCCAGCTATGGGCCTGACGCTAAGCCTCACTCAGGCCCTGTTGCTCTCCCAGAGTCAGGCACTGACGCTGTCCCTACCTGAAGCCCTGACACGGGTCCTAAATAAGGCCCTGATACTGTAACTAAGCTCTTGACACTATCCCTAGGTCATTTCCTGACACGATCCCTAAACTTTACCCTAACCCTGTCCCTAGCAAATGTCCTGCCTCTTATGCTAACTAAAGCCCTTAGGCTGTGACTACCTCAGGCCCTGAATTTAGTCCCAAGGCCGTGATACTGTCCCTAACTAAGGCCCTAACACTATTCCTAACTCAGGCCCTGACACTGTACCTAACAGAGGCCCAGATGCTAGTACTAACTAAGGCCTTGACACTGTCCCTAACTAAGGCCCTGCTGCCATCAATATCTAATGTCCTGACACTATCCTGAGGTGATTTCCGGACCCATCTCTTACCAAGCTCCTGAAACTGTCCCTAAGTAAGCCCTGACGCTGTCCCTAAGGGAGGCCCTAAGGCTGTCCCTAACAGAGGCCCTGAGAATGTCTTTAACAAAGCCCCTCCCTGAGGCTGATCCTACCAAGGCCCTTATGCTGCTCCTAAGTCATGCCCTGATACTATCCCTAGCTAAGGCTCTGACACTAGGCCTCACTCAAGCCCTGTCGCTCTCCCTAAGTCAGGCTCTGACGCTATCCCTACCTGAAGCCCTGACACTGGTCCTAAATTAGGCCCTGATGCCCTAAGTAACTAAGGTCTTGACACTATCCCTAGGTCATGCCCTGACACAATCCCTAGACCTTAACCTAACCTTGTCTTTAACTAATGCTGAGCTTCTTATGCTAAATAAATCCCTGATGCTGTTCCTAACTAAGGCCCTAAAATTAGTCCCGAGGCCGTGACCCTGGCCCTAACTGAGGCCTGGAGGCTCGTGCTAACTCAGGCCCTGACACTGTCCCTAACTAAGGCCCTGACACTACACCTAACTCAGTCCCTGACACAGTACCTAACAAAGGCTCTGATGCTAGTCCTCAGTCAGGCTGAGACACTGTCTCTAAGGCCCTGCTGCAGTCAATATCTAAAGTCCTGACATTATCCTGAGCTAATATCCTGACCCATGTCTTACCAAGGTCCTGAAACTGTCCCAAAGGAAGGCCTGACGCCGTCCCTAAGTGAGGCCCTGAGGCGGTCCCTAACAGAGGCCCTGAGAATGTCTTTAACGAAGACCCTAATGCTGATCCTACAGAGGCCTTTATACTGCTCCTAAGTCATGCCCTGACACTGTCCCTAACTCAGGCCCTAAAGATAGGCCTCACTTAGGCCCTGTTGCCGTACCTTAGTTAGGCTCTGACGCTGTCCGTACGTGAAGCCCTGACACTGGTCCTGATGAAGGCCCTGCCGCCGGTCCTAAGTAAGGCCCTGATGCTCTCAATAACTAAGGTCTTCACCCTATCCCTAGCTCACATCCTGACACTACCACTGGCCTGGAACCTGACTCTGTCCCGAGCTAATGTCCTGCCCCTTATCCTCACCGAAGCCGTAATGCTCTCCCTAACTAAGGCCCAGACTAGTCCTAATTAAGGCCCTGACACTGTCCCTAACTAAGGCCCGGAATCTATCTCTAATATAGGCCCTGCTGCCGGCAATAACTAAAATCCGGACACTATCCTGAGCCAATATCCTGACCCATTTCTAACCAAGGTCCTGACACCGTCCCTAAGAAAGCCCTGTCGCTGTTCCTAAGTGAAGACCTGAGGCTGTCCGTAACTCAGTCCCTGAAGCTATGCCTAACTGAGGCCTTGACGCTGTGACTAACTCAGGCCCTGATCATGTCTCTAACGAAGACACTAATGCTGATGCAACAAAGCATGCTGATGCTAATGCGGATGCAACAAAGCATCCTGATGCTGCTCCTACATCATGCCCTGACAGTGTCCCCAGCTAAGGGCCTGACGCTAGGCCTCACTCAGGCCCTGTTGCTCTCCCAGAGTCAGGCACTGACGCTGTCCCTACCTGAAGCCCTGACACTGGTCCTAAATAAGGCCCTGATACTGTAACTAAGCTCTTGACACTAGCCCTTGGTCATTTCCTGACACGATCCCTAAACTTGACCCTAACCCTGACCCTAGCAAATGTCCTGCCTCTTATGCTAACTAAAGCCCTTATGCTGTGACTACCTCAGGCCCTGAATTTAGTCCCAAGGCCGTGATACTGTCCCTAACTAAGGCCCTAACACTATTCCTAACTCAGGCCCTGACACTGTACCTAACAGAGGCCCAGATGCTAGTACTAACTAAGGCCTTGACACTGTCCCTAACTAAGGCCCTGCTGCCGTCAATATCTAATGTCCTGACACTATCCTGAGTTAATTTCCGGACCCATCTCTTACCAAGGTCCTGAAACTGTCCCTAAGTAAGCCCTGACGCTGTCCCTAAGTGAGGCCCTAAGGCTGCCCCTAACAGAGGCCCTGATAATGTCTTTAACAAAGCCCCTCCCTGAGGCTGATCCTACCAAGGCCCTTATGCTGCTCCTAAGTCATGCCCTGATACTATCCCTAGCTAAGGCTCTGACACTAGGCCTCACTCAAGCCCTGTCGCTCTCCCTAAGTCAGGCTCTGACGCTATCCCTACCTGAAGCCCTGACACTGGTCCTAAATTAGGCCCTGATGCCCTAAGTAACTAAGGTCTTGACACTATCCCTAGGTCATGCCCTGACACAATCCCTAGACCTTAACCTAACCTTGTCTTTAACTAATGTTGAGCTTCTTATGCTAAATAAATCCCTGATGCTCTTCCTAACTAAGGCCCTAAAATTAGTCCCGAGGCCGTGACCCTGGCCCTAACTGAGGCCTGGAGGCTCGTCCTAACTCAGGCCCTGACACTGTCCCTAACTAAGGCCCTGACACTACACCTAACTCAGTCCCTGACACTGTACCTAACAAAGGCTCTGATGCTAGTCCTAAGTCAGGCTGAGACACTGTCTCTAAGGCCCTGCTGCAGTCAATATCTAAAGTCCTGACATTATCCCGAGCTAATATCCTGACCCATGTCTTACCAAGGTCCTGAAACTGTCCCAAAGGAAGCCCTGACGCTGTCCCTAAGTGAGGCCCTGAGGCGGTCCCTAACAGAGGCCCTGAGAATGTCTTTAACGAAGACCCTAATGCTGATCCTACAGAGGCCCTTATACTGCTCCTAAGTCATGCCCTGACACTGCCCCTAACTCAGGCCCTAAAGATAGGCCTCACTTAGGCCCTGTTGCCGTACCTTAGTTAGGCTCTGACGCTGTCCGTACGTGAAGCCCTGGCACTGGTCCTGATGAAGGCCCTGACGCTGGTCCTAACTAAGGCCCTGATGCTCTCAATAACTAAGGTCTTCACCCTATCCCTAGCTCACATCCTGACACTACCACTGGCCTGGAACCTGACTCTGTCCCGAGCTAACGTCCTGCCCCTTATCCTCACCGAAGCCGTAATGCTCTCCCTAACTAAGGCCCAGACTAGTCCTAATTAAGGCCCTGACACTGTCCTTAACTAAGGCCCGGAATCTATCTCTAATATAGGCCTTGCTGCCGGTAATAACTAAAATCCGGACACTATCCTGAGCTAATATCCTGACCCATTTCTAACCAAGGTCCTGACACCGTCCCTAAGAAAGCCCTGTCGCTGTTCCTAAGTGAAGACCTGAGGCTGTCCGTAACTCAGTCCCTGAAGCTATGCCTAACTGAGGCCTTGACGCTGTGACTAACTCAGGCCCTGATCATGTCTGTAACTAAGACACTAATGCTGATGCAACAAAGGCCCTGATGCTGCTCCTACATCATGCCCTGACAGTGTCCCCAGCTATGGGCCTGACGCTAAGCCTCACTCAGGCCCTGTTGCTCTCCCAGAGTCAGGCACTGACGCTGTCCCTACCTGAAGCCCTGACACGGGTCCTAAATAAGGCCCTGATACTGTAACTAAGCTCTTGACACTATCCCTAGGTCATTTCCTGACACGATCCCTAAACTTTACCCTAACCCTGTCCCTAGCAAATGTCCTGCCTCTTATGCTAACTAAAGCCCTTAGGCTGTGACTACCTCAGGCCCTGAATTTAGTCCCAAGGCCGTGATACTGTCCCTAACTAAGGCCCTAACACTATTCCTAACTCAGGCCCTGACACTGTACCTAACAGAGGCCCAGATGCTAGTACTAACTAAGGCCTTGACACTGTCCCTAACTAAGGCCCTGCTGCCATCAATATCTAATGTCCTGACACTATCCTGAGGTAATTTCCGGACCCATCTCTTACCAAGCTCCTGAAACTGTCCCTAAGTAAGCCCTGACGCTGTCCCTAAGTGAGGCCCTAAGGCTGTCCCTAACAGAGGCCCTGATAATGTCTTTAACAAAGCCCCTCCCTGAGGCTGATCCTACCAAGGCCCTTATGCTGCTCCTAAGTCATGCCCTGATACTATCCCTAGCTAAGGCTCTGACACTAGGCCTCACTCAAGCCCTGTCGCTCTCCCTAAGTCAGGCTCTGACGCTATCCCTACCTGAAGCCCTGACACTGGTCCTAAATTAGGCCCTGATGCCCTAAGTAACTAAGGACTTGACACTATCCCTAGGTCATGCCCTGACACAATCCCTAGACCTTAACCTAACCTTGTCTTTAACTAATGTTGAGCTTCTTATGCTAAATAAATCCCTGATGCTGTTCCTAACTAAGTCCCTAAAATTAGTCCCGAGGCCGTGACCCTGGCCCTAACTGAGGCCTGGAGGCTCGTCCTAACTCAGGCCCTGACACTGTCCCTAACTAAGGCCCCGACACTACACCTAACTCAGTCCCTGACACTGTACCTAACAAAGGCTTTGATGCTAGTCCTAAGTCAGGCTGAGACACTGTCTCTAAGGCCCTGCTGCAGTCAATATCTAAAGTCCTGACATTATCCCGAGCTAATATCCTGACCCATGTCTTACCAAGGTCCTGAAACTGTCCCAAAGGAAGCCCTGACGCTGTCCCTAAGTGAGGCCCTGAGGCGGTCCCTAACAGAGGCCCTGAGAATGTCTTTAACGAAGACCCTAATGCTGATCCTACAGAGGCCCTTATACTGCTCCTAAGTCATGCCCTGACACTGCCCCTAACTCAGGCCCTAAAGATAGGCCTCACTTAGGCCCTGTTGCCGTACCTTAGTTAGGCTCTGACGCTGTCCGTACGTGAAGCCCTGGCACTGGTCCTGATGAAGGCCCTGACGCTGGTCCTAACTAAGGCCCTGATGCTCTCAATAACTAAGGTCTTCACCCTATCCCTAGCTCACATCCTGACACTACCACTGGCCTGGAACCTGACTCTGTCCCGAGCTAACGTCCTGCCCCTTATCCTCACCGAAGCCGTAATGCTCTCCCTAACTAAGGCCCAGACTAGTCCTAATTAAGGCCCTGACACTGTCCTTAACTAAGGCCCGGAATCTATCTCTAATATAGGCCTTGCTGCCGGTAATAACTAAAATCCGGACACTATCCTGAGCTAATATCCTGACCCATTTCTAACCAAGGTCCTGACACCGTCCCTAAGAAAGCCCTGTCGCTGTTCCTAAGTGAAGACCTGAGGCTGTCCGTAACTCAGTCCCTGAAGCTATGCCTAACTGAGGCCTTGACGCTGTGACTAACTCAGGCCCTGATCATGTCTGTAACTAAGACACTAATGCTGATGCAACAAAGGCCCTGATGCTGCTCCTACATCATGCCCTGACAGTGTCCCCAGCTATGGGCCTGACGCTAAGCCTCACTCAGGCCCTGTTGCTCTCCCAGAGTCAGGCACTGACGCTGTCCCTACCTGAAGCCCTGACACGGGTCCTAAATAAGGCCCTGATACTGTAACTAAGCTCTTGACACTATCCCTAGGTCATTTCCTGACACGATCCCTAAACTTTACCCTAACCCTGTCCCTAGCAAATGTCCTGCCTCTTATGCTAACTAAAGCCCTTAGGCTGTGACTACCTCAGGCCCTGAATTTAGTCCCAAGGCCGTGATACTGTCCCTAACTAAGGCCCTAACACTATTCCTAACTCAGGCCCTGACACTGTACCTAACAGAGGCCCAGATGCTAGTACTAACTAAGGCCTTGACACTGTCCCTAACTAAGGCCCTGCTGCCATCAATATCTAATGTCCTGACACTATCCTGAGGTAATTTCCGGACCCATCTCTTACCAAGCTCCTGAAACTGTCCCTAAGTAAGCCCTGACGCTGTCCCTAAGGGAGGCCCTAAGGCTGTCCCTAACAGAGGCCCTGAGAATGTCTTTAACAAAGCCCCTGAGGCTGATCCTACCAAGGCCCTTATGCTGCTCCTAAGTCATGCCCTGATACTATCCCTAGCTAAGGCTCTGATACTAGGCCTCACTCAAGCCCTGTCGCTCTCCCTAAGTCAGGCTCTGACGCTATCCCTACCTGAAGCCCTGACACTGGTCCTAAATTAGGCCCTGATGCCCTAAGTAACTAAGGACTTGACACTATCCCTAGGTCATGCCCTGACACAATCCCTAGACCTTAACCTAACCTTGTCTTTAACTAATGTTGAGCTTCTTATGCTAAAAAAATCCCTGATGCTGTTCCTAACTAAGGCCCTAAAATTAGTCCCGAGGCCGTGACCCTGGCCCTAACTGAGGCCTGGAGGCTCGTCCTAACTCAGGCCCTGACACTGTCCCTAACTAAGGCCCCGACACTACACCTAACTCAGTCCCTGACACTGTACCTAACAAAGGCTTTGATACTAGTCCTAAGTCAGGCTGAGACACTGTCTCTAAGGCCCTGCTGCAGTCAATATCTAAAGTCCTGACATTATCCCGAGCTAATATCCTGACCCATGTCTTACCAAGGTCCTGAAACTGTCCCAAAGGAAGCCCTGACGCTGTCCCTAAGTGAGGCCCTGAGGCGGTCCCTAACAGAGGCCCTGAGAATGTCTTTAACGAAGACCCTAATGCTGATCCTACAGAGGCCCTTATACTGCTCCTAAGTCATGCCCTGACACTGCCCCTAACTCAGGCCCTAAAGATAGGCCTCACTTAGGCCCTGCTGCCGTACCTTAGTTAGGCTCTGACGCTGTCCGTACGTGAAGCCCTGGCACTGGTCCTGATGAAGGCCCTGACGCTGGTCCTAACTAAGGCCCTGATGCTCTCAATAACTAAGGTCTTCACCCTATCCCTAGCTCACATCCTGACACTACCACTGGCCTGGAACCTGACTCTGTCCCGAGCTAACGTCCTGCCCCTTATCCTCACCGAAGCCGTAATGCTCTCCCTAACTAAGGCCCAGACTAGTCCTAATTAAGGCCCTGACACTGTCCTTAACTAAGGCCTGGAATCTATCTCTAATAAAGGCCCTGCTGCCGGCAATAACTAAAATCCGGACACTATCCTGAGCTAATATCCTGACCCATTTCTAACCAAGGTCCTGACACCGTCCGTAAGAAAGCCCTGTCGCTGTTCCTAACTGAAGACCTGAGGCTGTCTGTAACTCAGTCCCTGAAGCTATGCCTAACTGAGGCCTTGACGCTGTGACTAACTCAGGCCCTGATCATGTCTGTAACTAAGACACTAATGCTGATGCAACAAAGGCCCTGATGCTGCTCCTACATCATGCCCTGACAGTGTCCCCAGCTATGGGCCTGACGCTAGGCCTCACTCAGGCCCTGTTGCTCTCCCAGAGTCAGGCACTGATGCTGTCCCTACCTGAAGCCCTGACACGGGTCCTAAATAAGGCCCTGATACTGTAACTAAGCTCTTGACACTATCCCTAGGTCATTTCCTGACACGATCCCTAAACTTTACCCTAACCCTGTCCCTAGCAAATGTCCTGCCTCTTATGCTAACTAAAGCCCTTAGGCTGTGACTACCTCAGGCCCTGAATTTAGTCCCAAGGCTGTGATACTGTCCCTAACTAAGGCCCTAACACTATTCCTAACTCAGGCCCTGACACTGTACCTAACAGAGGCCCAGATGCTAGTACTAACTAAGGCCTTGACACTGTCCCTAACTAAGGCCCTGCTGCCATCAATATCTAATGTCCTGACACTATCCTGAGGTAATTTCCGGACCCATCTCTTACCAAGCTCCTGAAACTGTCCCTAAGTAAGCCCTGACGCTGTCCCTAAGTGAGGCCCTAAGGCTGTCCCTAACAGAGGCCCTGATAATGTCTTTAACAAAGCCCCTCCCTGAGGCTGATCCTACCAAGGCCCTTATGCTGCTCCTAAGTCATGCCCTGATACTATCCCTAGCTAAGGCTCTGACACTAGGCCTCACTCAAGCCCTGTCGCTCTCCCTAAGTCAGGCTCTGACGCTATCCCTAACTGAAGCCCTGACACTGGTCCTAAATTAGGCCCTGATGCCCTAAGTAACTAAGGTCTTGACACTATCCCTAGGTCATGCCCTGACACAATCCCTAGACCTTAACCTAACCTTGTCTTTAACTAATGTTGAGCTTCTTATGCTAAATAAATCCCTGATGCTCTTCCTAACTAAGGCCCTAAAATTAGTCCCGAGGCCGTGACCCTGGCCCTAACTGAGGCCTGGAGGCTCGTCCTAACTCAGGCCCTGACACTGTCCCTAACTAAGGCCCTGACACTACACCTAACTCAGTCCCTGACACTGTACCTAACAAAGGCTCTGATGCTAGTCCTAAGTCAGGCTGAGACACTGTCTCTAAGGCCCTGCTGCAGTCAATATCTAAAGTCCTGACATTATCCTGAGCTAATATCCTGACCCATGTCTTACCAAGGTCCTGAAACTGTCCCAAAGGAAGGCCTGACGCTGTCCCTAAGTGAGGCCCTGAGGCGGTCCCTAACAGAGGCCCTGAGAATGTCTTTAACGAAGACCCTAATGCTGATCCTACAGAGGCCCTTATACTGCTCCTAAGTCATGCCCTGACACTGTCCCTAACTCAGGCCCTAAAGATAGGCCTCACTTAGCCCCTGTTGCCGTACCTTAGTTAGGCTCTGACGCTGTCCGTACGTGAAGCCCTGACACTGGTCCTGATGAAGGCCCTGACGCCGGTCCTAACTAAGGCCCTGATGCTCTCAATAACTAAGGTCTTCACCCTATCCTTAGCTCACATCCTGACACTACCACTGGCCTGGAACCTGACTCTGTCCCGAGCTAATGTCCTGCCCCTTATCCTCACCGAAGCCGTAATGCTCTCCCTAACTAAGGCCCAGACTAGTCCTAATTAAGGCCCTGACACTGTCCCTAACTAAGGCCCGGAATCTATCTCTAATATAGGCCCTGCTGCCGGCAATAACTAAAATCCGGACACTATCCTGAGCTAATATCCTGACCCATTTCTAACCAAGGTCCTGACACCATCCCTAAGAAGGCCCTGTCGCTGTTCCTAAGTGAAGGCCTGAGGCTGTCCATAACTCAGTCCCTGAAGCTATGCCTAACTGAGGCCTTGACGCTGTGACTAACTCAGGCCCTGATCATGTCTGTAACTAAGACACTAATGCTGATGCAACAAAGGCCCTGATGCTGCTCCTACATCATGCCCTGACAGTGTCCCGAGCTAAGGGCCTGATGCTAGGCCTCACTCAGGCCCTGTTACTCTCCCAGAGTCAGGCACTGATGCTGTCCCTACCTGAAGCCCTGACACGGGTCCTAAATAAGGCCCTGATACTGTAACTAAGCTCTTGACACTAGCCCTAGGTCATTTCCTGACACGATCCCTAAACTTTACCCTAACCCTGTCCCTAGCAAATGTCCTGCCTCTTATGCTAACTAAAGCCCTTATGCTGTGACTACCTCAGGCCCTGAATTTAGTCCCAAGGCCGTGATACTGTCCCTAACTAAGGCCCTAACACTATTCCTAACTCAGGCCCTGACACTGTACCTAACAGAGGCCCAGATGCTAGTACTAACTAAGGCCTTGACACTGTCCCTAACTAAGGCCCTGCTGCCGTCAATATCTAATGTCCTGACACTATCCTGAGTTAATTTCCGGACCCATCTCTTACCAAGGTCCTGAAACTGTCCCTAAGTAAGCCCTGACGCTGTCCCTAAGTGAGGCCCTAAGGCTGTCCCTAACAGAGGCCCTGATAATGTTTTTAACAAAGCCCCTCCCTGAGGCTGATCCTACCAAGGCCCTTATGCTGCTCCTAAGTCATGCCCTGATACTATCCCTAGCTAAGGCTCTGACACTAGGCCTCACTCAAGCCCTGTCGCTCTCCCTAAGTCAGGCTCTGACGCTATCCCTACCTGAAGCCCTGACACTGGTCCTAAATTAGGCCCTGATGCCCTAAGTAACTAAGGTCTTGACACTATCCCTAGGTCATGCCCTGACACAATCCCTACACCTGAACCTAACCTTGTCTTTAACTAATGTTGAGCTTCTTATGCTAAATAAATCCCTGATGCTCTTCCTAACTAAGGCCCTAAAATTAGTCCCGAGGCCGTGACCCTGGCCCTAACTGAGGCCTGGAGGCTCGTCCTAACTCAGGCCCTGACACTGTCCCTAACTAAGGCCCTGACACTACACCTAACTCAGTCCCTGACACTGTACCTAACAAAGGCTCTGATGCTAGTCCTAAGTCAGGCTGAGACACTGTCTCTAAGGCCCTGCTGCAGTCAATATCTAAAGTCCTGACATTATCCTGAGCTAATATCCTGACCCATGTCTTACCAAGGTCCTGAAACTGTCCCAAAGTAAGGCCTGACGCCGTCCCTAAGTGAGGCCCTGAGGCGGTCCCTAACAGAGGCCCTGAGAATGTCTTTAACGAAGACCCTAATGCTGATCCTACAGAGGCCTTTATACTGCTCCTAAGTAATGCCCTGACACTGTCGTTAACTCAGGCCCTAAAGATAGGCCTCACTTAGGCCCTGTTGCCGTACCTTAGTTAGGCTCTGACGCTGTCCGTACGTGAAGCCCTGACACTGGTCCTGATGAAGGCCCTGCCGCCGGTCCTAAGTAAGGCCCTGATGCTCTCAATAACTAAGGTCTTCACCCTATCCCTAGCTCACATCCTGACACTACCACTGGCCTGGAACCTGACTCTGTCCCGAGCTAATGTCCTGCCCCTTATCCTCACCGAAGCCGTAATGCTCTCCCTAACTAAGGCCCAGACTAGTCCTAATTAAGGCCCTGACACTGTCCCTAACTAAGGCCCGGAATCTATCTCTAATACAGGCCCTGCTGCCGGCAATAACTAAAATCCGGACACTATCCTGAGCTAATATCCTGACCCATTTCTAACCAAGGTCCTGACACCATCCCTAAGAAGGCCCTGTCGCTGTTCCTAAGTGAAGGCCTGAGGCTGTCCATAACTCAGTCCCTGAAGCTATGCCTAACTGAGGCCTTGACGCTGTGACTAACTCAGGCCCTGATCATGTCTGTAACTAAGACACTAATGCTGATGCAACAAAGGCCCTGATGCTGCTCCTACATCATACCCTGACAGTGTCCCCAGCTAAGGGCCTGACGCTAGGCCTCACTCAGGCCCTGTTGCTCTCCCAGAGTCAGGCACTGACGCTGTCCCTACCTGAAGCCCTGACACGGGTCCTAAATAAGGCCCTGATACTGTAACTAAGCTCTTGACACTAGCCCTAGGTCATTTCCTGACACGATCCCTAAACTTTACCCTAACCCTGTCCCTAGCAAATGTCCTGCCTCTTATGCTAACTAAAGCCCTTACGCTGTGACTACCTCAGGCCCTGAATTTAGTCCCAAGGCCGTGATACTGTCCCTAACTAAGGCCCTAACACTATTCCTAACTCAGGCCCTGACACTGTACCTAACAGAGGCCCAGATGCTAGTACTAACTAAGGCCTTGACACTGTCCCTAACTAAGGCCCTGCTGCCGTCAATATCTAATGTCCTGACACTATCCTGAGTTAATTTCCGGACCCATCTCTTACCAAGGTCCTGAAACTGTCCCTAAGTAAGCCCTGACGCTGTCCCTAAGTGAGGCCCTAAGGCTGTCCCTAACAGAGGCCCTGATAATGTCTTTAACAAAGCCCCTCCCTGAGGCTGATCCTACCAAGGCCCTTATGCTGCTCCTAAGTCATGCCCTGATACTATCCCTAGCTAAGGCTCTGACACTAGGCCTCACTCAAGCCCTGTCGCTCTCCCTAAGTCAGGCTCTGACGCTATCCCTACCTGAAGCCCTGACACTGGTCCTAAATTAGGCCCTGATGCCCTAAGTAACTAAGGTCTTGACACTATCCCTAGGTCATGCCCTGACACAATCCCTACACCTGAACCTAACCTTGTCTTTAACTAATGTTGAGCTTCTTATGCTAAATAAATCCCTGATGCTCTTCCTAACTAAGGCCCTAAAATTAGTCCCGAGGCCGTGACCCTGGCCCTAACTGAGGCCTGGAGGCTCGTGCTAACTCAGGCCCTGACACTGTCCCTAACTAAGGCCCTGACACTACACCTAACTCAGTCCCTGACACAGTACCTAACAAAGGCTCTGATGCTAGTCCTCAGTCAGGCTGAGACACTGTCTCTAAGGCCCTGCTGCAGTCAATATCTAAAGTCCTGACATTATCCTGAGCTAATATCCTGACCCATGTCTTACCAAGGTCCTGAAACTGTCCCAAAGGAAGGCCTGACGCCGTCCCTAAGTGAGGCCCTGAGGCGGTCCCTAACAGAGGCCCTGAGAATGTCTTTAACGAAGACCCTAATGCTGATCCTACAGAGGCCTTTATACTGCTCCTAAGTCATGCCCTGACACTGTCCCTAACTCAGGCCCTAAAGATAGGCCTCACTTAGGCCCTGTTGCCGTACCTTAGTTAGGCTCTGACGCTGTCCGTACGTGAAGCCCTGACACTGGTCCTGATGAAGGCCCTGCCGCCGGTCCTAAGTAAGGCCCTGATGCTCTCAATAACTAAGGTCTTCACCCTATCCCTAGCTCACATCCTGACACTACCACTGGCCTGGAACCTGACTCTGTCCCGAGCTAATGTCCTGCCCCTTATCCTCACCGAAGCCGTAATGCTCTCCCTAACTAAGGCCCAGACTAGTCCTAATTAAGGCCCTGACACTGTCCCTAACTAAGGCCCGGAATCTATCTCTAATATAGGCCCTGCTGCCGGCAATAACTAAAATCTGGACACTATCCTGAGCCAATATCCTGACCCATTTCTAACCAAGGTCCTGACACCGTCCCTAAGAAAGCCCTGTCGCTGTTCCTAAGTGAAGACCTGAGGCTGTCCGTAACTCAGTCCCTGAAGCTATGCCTAACTGAGGCCTTGACGCTGTGACTAACTCAGGCCCTGATCATGTCTCTAACGAAGACACTAATGCTGATGCAACAAAGCATGCTGATGCTAATGCGGATGCAACAAAGCATCCTGATGCTGCTCCTACATCATGCCCTGACAGTGTCCCCAGCTAAGGGCCTGACGCTAGGCCTCACTCAGGCCCTGTTGCTCTCCCAGAGTCAGGCACTGACGCTGTCCCTACCTGAAGCCCTGACACTGGTCCTAAATAAGGCCCTGATACTGTAACTAAGCTCTTGACACTAGCCCTTGGTCATTTCCTGACACGATCCCTAAACTTGACCCTAACCCTGACCCTAGCAAATGTCCTGCCTCTTATGCTAACTAAAGCCCTTATGCTGTGACTACCTCAGGCCCTGAATTTAGTCCCAAGGCCGTGATACTGTCCCTAACGAAGGCCCTAACACTATTCCTAACTCAGGCCCTGACACTGTACCTAACAGAGGCCCAGATGCTAGTACTAACTAAGGCCTTGACACTGTCCCTAACTAAGGCCCTGCTGCCGTCAATATCTAATGTCCTGACACTATCCTGAGTTAATTTCCGGACCCATCTCTTACCAAGGTCCTGAAACTGTCCCTAAGTAAGCCCTGACGCTGTCCCTAAGTGAGGCCCTAAGGCTGCCCCTAACAGAGGCCCTGATAATGTCTTTAACAAAGCCCCTCCCTGAGGCTGATCCTACCAAGGCCCTTATGCTGCTCCTAAGTCATGCCCTGATACTATCCCTAGCTAAGGCTCTGACACTAGGCCTCACTCAAGCCCTGTCGCTCTCCCTAAGTCAGGCTCTGACGCTATCCCTACCTGAAGCCCTGACACTGGTCCTAAATTAGGCCCTGATGCCCTAAGTAACTAAGGTCTTGACACTATCCCTAGGTCATGCCCTGACACAATCCCTAGACCTTAACCTAACCTTGTCTTTAACTAATGTTGAGCTTCTTATGCTAAATAAATCCCTGATGCTCTTCCTAACTAAGGCCCTAAAATTAGTCCCGAGGCCGTGACCCTGGCCCTAACTGAGGCCTGGAGGCTCGTCCTAACTCAGGCCCTGACACTGTCCCTAACTAAGGCCCTGACACTACACCTAACTCAGTCCCTGACACTGTACCTAACAAAGGCTCTGATGCTAGTCCTAAGTCAGGCTGAGACACTGTCTCTAAGGCCCTGCTGCAGTCAATATCTAAAGTCCTGACATTATCCCGAGCTAATATCCTGACCCATGTCTTACCAAGGTCCTGAAACTGTCCCAAAGGAAGCCCTGACGCTGTCCCTAAGTGAGGCCCTGAGGCGGTCCCTAACAGAGGCCCTGAGAATGTCTTTAACGAAGACCCTAATGCTGATCCTACAGAGGCCCTTATACTGCTCCTAAGTCATGCCCTGACACTGCCCCTAACTCAGGCCCTAAAGATAGGCCTCACTTAGGCCCTGCTGCCTTACCTTAGTTAGGCTCTGACGCTGTCCGTACGTGAAGCCCTGGCACTGGTCCTGATGAAGGCCCTGACGCTGGTCCTAACTAAGGCCCTGATGCTCTCAATAACTAAGGTCTTCACCCTATCCCTAGCTCACATCCTGACACTACCACTGGCCTGGAACCTGACTCTGTCCCGAGCTAACGTCCTGCCCCTTATCCTCACCGAAGCCGTAATGCTCTCCCTAACTAAGGCCCAGACTAGTCCTAATTAAGGCCCTGACACTGTCCTTAACTAAGGCCCGGAATCTATCTCTAATATAGGCCTTGCTGCCGGTAATAACTAAAATCCGGACACTATCCTGAGCTAATATCCTGACCCATTTCTAACCAAGGTCCTGACACCGTCCCTAAGAAAGCCCTGTCGCTGTTCCTAAGTGAAGACCTGAGGCTGTCCGTAACTCAGTCCCTGAAGCTATGCCTAACTGAGGCCTTGACGCTGTGACTAACTCAGGCCCTGATCATGTCTGTAACTAAGACACTAATGCTGATGCAACAAAGGCCCTGATGCTGCTCCTACATCATGCCCTGACAGTGTCCCCAGCTATGGGCCTGACGCTAAGCCTCACTCAGGCCCTGTTGCTCTCCCAGAGTCAGGCACTGACGCTGTCCCTACCTGAAGCCCTGACACGGGTCCTAAATAAGGCCCTGATACTGTAACTAAGCTCTTGACACTATCCCTAGGTCATTTCCTGACACGATCCCTAAACTTTACCCTAACCCTGTCCCTAGCAAATGTCCTGCCTCTTATGCTAACTAAAGCCCTTAGGCTGTGACTACCTCAGGCCCTGAATTTAGTCCCAAGGCCGTGATACTGTCCCTAACTAAGGCCCTAACACTATTCCTAACTCAGGCCCTGACACTGTACCTAACAGAGGCCCAGATGCTAGTACTAACTAAGGCCTTGACACTGTCCCTAACTAAGGCCCTGCTGCCATCAATATCTAATGTCCTGACACTATCCTGAGGTAATTTCCGGACCCATCTCTTACCAAGGTCCTGAAACTGTCCCAAAGGAAGGCCTGACGCCGTCCCTAAGTGAGGCCCTGAGGCGGTCCCTAACAGAGGCCCTGAGAATGTCTTTAACGAAGACCCTAATGCTGATCCTACAGAGGCCTTTATACTGCTCCTAAGTCATGCCCTGACACTGTCGTTAACTCAGGCCCTAAAGATAGGCCTCACTTAGGCCCTGTTGCCGTACCTTAGTTAGGCTCTGACGCTGTCCGTACGTGAAGCCCTGACACTGGTCCTGATGAAGGCCCTGCCGCCGGTCCTAAGTAAGGCCCTGATGCTCTCAATAACTAAGGTCTTCACCCTATCCCTAGCTCACATCCTGACACTACCACTGGCCTGGAACCTGACTCTGTCCCGAGCTAATGTCCTGCCCCTTATCCTCACCGAAGCCGTAATGCTCTCCCTAACTAAGGCCCAGACTAGTCCTAATTAAGGCCCTGACACTGTCCCTAACTAAGGCCCGGAATCTATCTCTAATATAGGCCCTGCTGCCGGCAATAACTAAAATCCGGACACTATCCTGAGCCAATATCCTGACCCATTTCTAACCAAGGTCCTGACACCGTCCCTAAGAAAGCCCTGTCGCTGTTCCTAAGTGAAGACCTGAGGCTGTCCGTAACTCAGTCCCTGAAGCTATGCCTAACTGAGGCCTTGACGCTGTGACTAACTCAGGCCCTGATCATGTCTGTAACTAAGACACTAATGCTGATGCAACAAAGGCCCTGATGCTGCTCCTACATCATGCCCTGACAGTGTCCCCAGCTATGGGCCTGACGCTAAGCCTCACTCAGGCCCTGTTGCTCTCCCAGAGTCAGGCACTGACGCTGTCCCTACCTGAAGCCCTGACACGGGTCCTAAATAAGGCCCTGATACTGTAACTAAGCTCTTGACACTATCCCTAGGTCATTTCCTGACACGATCCCTAAACTTTACCCTAACCCTGTCCCTAGCAAATGTCCTGCCTCTTATGCTAACTAAAGCCCTTAGGCTGTGACTACCTCAGGCCCTGAATTTAGTCCCAAGGCCGTGATACTGTCCCTAACTAAGGCCCTAACACTATTCCTAACTCAGGCCCTGACACTGTACCTAACAGAGGCCCAGATGCTAGTACTAACTAAGGCCTTGACACTGTCCCTAACTAAGGCCCTGCTGCCATCAATATCTAATGTCCTGACACTATCCTGAGGTAATTTCCGGACCCATCTCTTACCAAGCTCCTGAAACTGTCCCTAAGTAAGCCCTGACGCTGTCCCTAAGGGAGGCCCTAAGGCTGTCCCTAACAGAGGCCCTGAGAATGTCTTTAACAAAGCCCCTCCCTGAGGCTGATCCTACCAAGGCCCTTATGCTGCTCCTAAGTCATGCCCTGATACTATCCCTAGCTAAGGCTCTGACACTAGGCCTCACTCAAGCCCTGTCGCTCTCCCTAAGTCAGGCTCTGACGCTATCCCTACCTGAAGCCCTGACACTGGTCCTAAATTAGGCCCTGATGCCCTAAGTAACTAAGGTCTTGACACTATCCCTAGGTCATGCCCTGACACAATCCCTAGACCTTAACCTAACCTTGTCTTTAACTAATGCTGAGCTTCTTATGCTAAATAAATCCCTGATGCTCTTCCTAACTAAGGCCCTAAAATTAGTCCCGAGGCCGTGACCCTGGCCCTAACTGAGGCCTGGAGGCTCGTGCTAACTCAGGCCCTGACACTGTCCCTAACTAAGGCCCTGACACTACACCTAACTCAGTCCCTGACACAGTACCTAACAAAGGCTCTGATGCTAGTCCTCAGTCAGGCTGAGACACTGTCTCTAAGGCCCTGCTGCAGTCAATATCTAAAGTCCTGACATTATCCTGAGCTAATATCCTGACCCATGTCTTACCAAGGTCCTGAAACTGTCCCAAAGGAAGGCCTGACGCCGTCCCTAAGTGAGGCCCTGAGGCGGTCCCTAACAGAGGCCCTGAGAATGTCTTTAACGAAGACCCTAATGCTGATCCTACAGAGGCCTTTATACTGCTCCTAAGTCATGCCCTGACACTGTCCCTAACTCAGGCCCTAAAGATAGGCCTCACTTAGGCCCTGTTGCCGTACCTTAGTTAGGCTCTGACGCTGTCCGTACGTGAAGCCCTGACACTGGTCCTGATGAAGGCCCTGCCGCCGGTCCTAAGTAAGGCCCTGATGCTCTCAATAACTAAGGTCTTCACCCTATCCCTAGCTCACATCCTGACACTACCACTGGCCTGGAACCTGACTCTGTCCCGAGCTAATGTCCTGCCCCTTATCCTCACCGAAGCCGTAATGCTCTCCCTAACTAAGGCCCAGACTAGTCCTAATTAAGGCCCTGACACTGTCCCTAACTAAGGCCCGGAATCTATCTCTAATATAGGCCCTGCTGCCGGCAATAACTAAAATCCGGACACTATCCTGAGCCAATATCCTGACCCATTTCTAACCAAGGTCCTGACACCGTCCCTAAGAAAGCCCTGTCGCTGTTCCTAAGTGAAGACCTGAGGCTGTCCGTAACTCAGTCCCTGAAGCTATGCCTAACTGAGGCCTTGACGCTGTGACTAACTCAGGCCCTGATCATGTCTCTAACGAAGACACTAATGCTGATGCAACAAAGCATGCTGATGCTAATGCGGATGCAACAAAGCATCCTGATGCTGCTCCTACATCATGCCCTGACAGTGTCCCCAGCTAAGGGCCTGACGCTAGGCCTCACTCAGGCCCTGTTGCTCTCCCAGAGTCAGGCACTGACGCTGTCCCTACCTGAAGCCCTGACACTGGTCCTAAATAAGGCCCTGATACTGTAACTAAGCTCTTGACACTAGCCCTTGGTCATTTCCTGACACGATCCCTAAACTTGACCCTAACCCTGACCCTAGCAAATGTCCTGCCTCTTATGCTAACTAAAGCCCTTATGCTGTGACTACCTCAGGCCCTGAATTTAGTCCCAAGGCCGTGATACTGTCCCTAACGAAGGCCCTAACACTATTCCTAACTCAGGCCCTGACACTGTACCTAACAGAGGCCCAGATGCTAGTACTAACTAAGGCCTTGACACTGTCCCTAACTAAGGCCCTGCTGCCGTCAATATCTAATGTCCTGACACTATCCTGAGTTAATTTCCGGACCCATCTCTTACCAAGGTCCTGAAACTGTCCCTAAGTAAGCCCTGACGCTGTCCCTAAGTGAGGCCCTAAGGCTGCCCCTAACAGAGGCCCTGAGAATGTCTTTAACAAAGCCCCTCCCTGAGGCTGATCCTACCAAGGCCCTTATGCTGCTCCTAAGTCATGCCCTGATACTATCCCTAGCTAAGGCTCTGACACTAGGCCTCACTCAAGCCCTGTCGCTCTCCCTAAGTCAGGCTCTGACGCTATCCCTACCTGAAGCCCTGACACTGGTCCTAAATTAGGCCCTGATGCCCTAAGTAACTAAGGTCTTGACACTATCCCTAGGTCATGCCCTGACACAATCCCTAGACCTTAACCTAACCTTGTCTTTAACTAATGTTGAGCTTCTTATGCTAAATAAATCCCTGATGCTCTTCCTAACTAAGGCCCTAAAATTAGTCCCGAGGCCGTGACCCTGGCCCTAACTGAGGCCTGGAGGCTCGTCCTAACTCAGGCCCTGACACTGTCCCTAACTAAGGCCCTGACACTACACCGAACTCAGTCCCTGACACTGTACCTAACAAAGGCTCTGATGCTAGTCCTAAGTCAGGCTGAGACACTGTCTCTAAGGCCCTGCTGCAGTCAATATCTAAAGTCCTGACATTATCCCGAGCTAATATCCTGACCCATGTCTTACCAAGGTCCTGAAACTGTCCCAAAGGAAGCCCTGACGCTGTCCCTAAGTGAGGCCCTGAGGCGGTCCCTAACAGAGGCCCTGAGAATGTCTTTAACGAAGACCCTAATGCTGATCCTACAGAGGCCCTTATACTGCTCCTAAGTCATGCCCTGACACTGCCCCTAACTCAGGCCCTAAAGATAGGCCTCACTTAGGCCCTGCTGCCGTACCTTAGTTAGGCTCTGACGCTGTCCGTACGTGAAGCCCTGGCACTGGTCCTGATGAAGGCCCTGACGCTGGTCCTAACTAAGGCCCTGATGCTCTCAATAACTAAGGTCTTCACCCTATCCCTAGCTCACATCCTGACACTACCACTGGCCTGGAACCTGACTCTGTCCCGAGCTAACGTCCTGCCCCTTATCCTCACCGAAGCCGTAATGCTCTCCCTAACTAAGGCCCAGACTAGTCCTAATTAAGGCCCTGACACTGTCCTTAACTAAGGCCCGGAATCTATCTCTAATATAGGCCTTGCTGCCGGTAATAACTAAAATCCGGACACTATCCTGAGCTAATATCCTGACCCATTTCTAACCAAGGTCCTGACACCGTCCCTAAGAAAGCCCTGTCGCTGTTCCTAAGTGAAGACCTGAGGCTGTCCGTAACTCAGTCCCTGAAGCTATGCCTAACTGAGGCCTTGACGCTGTGACTAACTCAGGCCCTGATCATGTCTGTAACTAAGACACTAATGCTGATGCAACAAAGGCCCTGATGCTGCTCCTACATCATGCCCTGACAGTGTCCCCAGCTATGGGCCTGACGCTAAGCCTCACTCAGGCCCTGTTGCTCTCCCAGAGTCAGGCACTGACGCTGTCCCTACCTGAAGCCCTGACACGGGTCCTAAATAAGGCCCTGATACTGTAACTAAGCTCTTGACACTATCCCTAGGTCATTTCCTGACACGATCCCTAAACTTTACCCTAACCCTGTCCCTAGCAAATGTCCTGCCTCTTATGCTAACTAAAGCCCTTAGGCTGTGACTACCTCAGGCCCTGAATTTAGTCCCAAGGCCGTGATACTGTCCCTAACTAAGGCCCTAACACTATTCCTAACTCAGGCCCTGACACTGTACCTAACAGAGGCCCAGATGCTAGTACTAACTAAGGCCTTGACACTGTCCCTAACTAAGGCCCTGCTGCCATCAATATCTAATGTCCTGACACTATCCTGAGGTAATTTCCGGACCCATCTCTTACCAAGGTCCTGAAACTGTCCCAAAGGAAGGCCTGACGCCGTCCCTAAGTGAGGCCCTGAGGCGGTCCCTAACAGAGGCCCTGAGAATGTCTTTAACGAAGACCCTAATGCTGATCCTACAGAGGCCTTTATACTGCTCCTAAGTCATGCCCTGACACTGTCGTTAACTCAGGCCCTAAAGATAGGCCTCACTTAGGCCCTGTTGCCGTACCTTAGTTAGGCTCTGACGCTGTCCGTACGTGAAGCCCTGACACTGGTCCTGATGAAGGCCCTGCCGCCGGTCCTAAGTAAGGCCCTGATGCTCTCAATAACTAAGGTCTTCACCCTATCCCTAGCTCACATCCTGACACTACCACTGGCCTGGAACCTGACTCTGTCCCGAGCTAATGTCCTGCCCCTTATCCTCACCGAAGCCGTAATGCTCTCCCTAACTAAGGCCCAGACTAGTCCTAATTAAGGCCCTGACACTGTCCCTAACTAAGGCCCGGAATCTATCTCTAATATAGGCCCTGCTGCCGGCAATAACTAAAATCCGGACACTATCCTGAGCTAATATCCTGACCCATTTCTAACCAAGGTCCTGACACCATCCCTAAGAAGGCCCTGTCGCTGTTCCTAAGTGAAGGCCTGAGGCTGTCCATAACTCAGTCCCTGAAGCTATGCCTAACTGAGGCCTTGACGCTGTGACTAACTCAGGCCCTGATCATGTCTGTAACTAAGACACTAATGCTGATGCAACAAAGGCCCTGATGCTGCTCCTACATCATGCCCTGACAGTGTCCCCAGCTATGGGCCTGACGCTAAGCCTCACTCAGGCCCTGTTGCTCTCCCAGAGTCAGGCACTGACGCTGTCCCTACCTGAAGCCCTGACACGGGTCCTAAATAAGGCCCTGATACTGTAACTAAGCTCTTGACACTATCCCTAGGTCATTTCCTGACACGATCCCTAAACTTTACCCTAACCCTGTCCCTAGCAAATGTCCTGCCTCTTATGCTAACTAAAGCCCTTAGGCTGTGACTACCTCAGGCCCTGAATTTAGTCCCAAGGCCGTGATACTGTCCCTAACTAAGGCCCTAACACTATTCCTAACTCAGGCCCTGACACTGTACCTAACAGAGGCCCAGATGCTAGTACTAACTAAGGCCTTGACACTGTCCCTAACTAAGGCCCTGCTGCCATCAATATCTAATGTCCTGACACTATCCTGAGGTAATTTCCGGACCCATCTCTTACCAAGCTCCTGAAACTGTCCCTAAGTAAGCCCTGACGCTGTCCCTAAGGGAGGCCCTAAGGCTGTCCCTAACAGAGGCCCTGAGAATGTCTTTAACAAAGCCCCTCCCTGAGGCTGATCCTACCAAGGCCCTTATGCTGCTCCTAAGTCATGCCCTGATACTATCCCTAGCTAAGGCTCTGACACTAGGCCTCACTCAAGCCCTGTCGCTCTCCCTAAGTCAGGCTCTGACGCTATCCCTACCTGAAGCCCTGACACTGGTCCTAAATTAGGCCCTGATGCCCTAAGTAACTAAGGTCTTGACACTATCCCTAGGTCATGCCCTGACACAATCCCTAGACCTTAACCTAACCTTGTCTTTAACTAATGCTGAGCTTCTTATGCTAAATAAATCCCTGATGCTCTTCCTAACTAAGGCCCTAAAATTAGTCCCGAGGCCGTGACCCTGGCCCTAACTGAGGCCTGGAGGCTCGTGCTAACTCAGGCCCTGACACTGTCCCTAACTAAGGCCCTGACACTACACCTAACTCAGTCCCTGACACAGTACCTAACAAAGGCTCTGATGCTAGTCCTCAGTCAGGCTGAGACACTGTCTCTAAGGCCCTGCTGCAGTCAATATCTAAAGTCCTGACATTATCCTGAGCTAATATCCTGACCCATGTCTTACCAAGGTCCTGAAACTGTCCCAAAGGAAGGCCTGACGCCGTCCCTAAGTGAGGCCCTGAGGCGGTCCCTAACAGAGGCCCTGAGAATGTCTTTAACGAAGACCCTAATGCTGATCCTACAGAGGCCTTTATACTGCTCCTAAGTCATGCCCTGACACTGTCCCTAACTCAGGCCCTAAAGATAGGCCTCACTTAGGCCCTGTTGCCGTACCTTAGTTAGGCTCTGACGCTGTCCGTACGTGAAGCCCTGACACTGGTCCTGATGAAGGCCCTGCCGCCGGTCCTAAGTAAGGCCCTGATGCTCTCAATAACTAAGGTCTTCACCCTATCCCTAGCTCACATCCTGACACTACCACTGGCCTGGAACCTGACTCTGTCCCGAGCTAATGTCCTGCCCCTTATCCTCACCGAAGCCGTAATGCTCTCCCTAACTAAGGCCCAGACTAGTCCTAATTAAGGCCCTGACACTGTCCCTAACTAAGGCCCGGAATCTATCTCTAATATAGGCCCTGCTGCCGGCAATAACTAAAATCCGGACACTATCCTGAGCCAATATCCTGACCCATTTCTAACCAAGGTCCTGACACCGTCCCTAAGAAAGCCCTGTCGCTGTTCCTAAGTGAAGACCTGAGGCTGTCCGTAACTCAGTCCCTGAAGCTATGCCTAACTGAGGCCTTGACGCTGTGACTAACTCAGGCCCTGATCATGTCTCTAACGAAGACACTAATGCTGATGCAACAAAGCATGCTGATGCTAATGCGGATGCAACAAAGCATCCTGATGCTGCTCCTACATCATGCCCTGACAGTGTCCCCAGCTAAGGGCCTGACGCTAGGCCTCACTCAGGCCCTGTTGCTCTCCCAGAGTCAGGCACTGACGCTGTCCCTACCTGAAGCCCTGACACTGGTCCTAAATAAGGCCCTGATACTGTAACTAAGCTCTTGACACTAGCCCTTGGTCATTTCCTGACACGATCCCTAAACTTGACCCTAACCCTGACCCTAGCAAATGTCCTGCCTCTTATGCTAACTAAAGCCCTTATGCTGTGACTACCTCAGGCCCTGAATTTAGTCCCAAGGCCGTGATACTGTCCCTAACTAAGGCCCTAACACTATTCCTAACTCAGGCCCTGACACTGTACCTAACAGAGGCCCAGATGCTAGTACTAACTAAGGCCTTGACACTGTCCCTAACTAAGGCCCTGCTGCCGTCAATATCTAATGTCCTGACACTATCCTGAGTTAATTTCCGGACCCATCTCTTACCAAGGTCCTGAAACTGTCCCTAAGTAAGCCCTGACGCTGTCCCTAAGTGAGGCCCTAAGGCTGCCCCTAACAGAGGCCCTGAGAATGTCTTTAACAAAGCCCCTCCCTGAGGCTGATCCTACCAAGGCCCTTATGCTGCTCCTAAGTCATGCCCTGATACTATCCCTAGCTAAGGCTCTGACACTAGGCCTCACTCAAGCCCTGTCGCTCTCCCTAAGTCAGGCTCTGACGCTATCCCTACCTGAAGCCCTGACACTGGTCCTAAATTAGGCCCTGATGCCCTAAGTAACTAAGGTCTTGACACTATCCCTAGGTCATGCCCTGACACAATCCCTAGACCTTAACCTAACCTTGTCTTTAACTAATGTTGAGCTTCTTATGCTAAATAAATCCCTGATGCTCTTCCTAACTAAGGCCCTAAAATTAGTCCCGAGGCCGTGACCCTGGCCCTAACTGAGGCCTGGAGGCTCGTCCTAACTCAGGCCCTGACACTGTCCCTAACTAAGGCCCTGACACTACACCGAACTCAGTCCCTGACACTGTACCTAACAAAGGCTCTGATGCTAGTCCTAAGTCAGGCTGAGACACTGTCTCTAAGGCCCTGCTGCAGTCAATATCTAAAGTCCTGACATTATCCCGAGCTAATATCCTGACCCATGTCTTACCAAGGTCCTGAAACTGTCCCAAAGGAAGCCCTGACGCTGTCCCTAAGTGAGGCCCTGAGGCGGTCCCTAACAGAGGCCCTGAGAATGTCTTTAACGAAGACCCTAATGCTGATCCTACAGAGGCCCTTATACTGCTCCTAAGTCATGCCCTGACACTGCCCCTAACTCAGGCCCTAAAGATAGGCCTCACTTAGGCCCTGCTGCCGTACCTTAGTTAGGCTCTGACGCTGTCCGTACGTGAAGCCCTGGCACTGGTCCTGATGAAGGCCCTGACGCTGGTCCTAACTAAGGCCCTGATGCTCTCAATAACTAAGGTCTTCACCCTATCCCTAGCTCACATCCTGACACTACCACTGGCCTGGAACCTGACTCTGTCCCGAGCTAATGTCCTGCCCCTTATCCTCACCGAAGCCGTAATGCTCTCCCTAACTAAGGCCCAGACTAGTCCTAATTAAGGCCCTGACACTGTCCCTAACTAAGGCCCGGAATCTATCTCTAATATAGGCCCTGCTGCCGGCAATAACTAAAATCCGGACACTATCCTGAGCTAATATCCTGACCCATTTCTAACCAAGGTCCTGACACCATCCCTAAGAAGGCCCTGTCGCTGTTCCTAAGTGAAGGCCTGAGGCTGTCCATAACTCAGTCCCTGAAGCTATGCCTAACTGAGCCCTTGACGCTGTGACTAACTCAGGCCCTGATCATGTCTGTAACTAAGACACTAATGCTGATGCAACAAAGGCCCTGATGCTGCTCCAACATCATGCCCTGACAGTGTCCCCAGCTAAGGGCCTGATGCTAGGCCTCACTCAGGCCCTGTTGCTCTCCCAGAGTCAGGCACTGACGCTGTCCCTACCTGAAGCCCTGACACGGGTCCTAAATAAGGCCCTGATACTGTAACTAAGCTCTTGACACTATCCCTAGGTCATTTCCTGACACGATCCCTAAACTTTACCCTAACCCTGTCCCTAGCAAATGTCCTGCCTCTTATGCTAACTAAAGCCCTTAGGCTGTGACTACCTCAGGCCCTGAATTTAGTCCCAAGGCCGTGATACTGTCCCTAACTAAGGCCCTAACACTATTCCTAACTCAGGCCCTGACACTGTACCTAACAGAGGCCCAGATGCTAGTACTAACTAAGGCCTTGACACTGTCCCTAACTAAGGCCCTGCTGCCGTCAATATCTAATGTCCTGACACTATCCTGAGTTAATTTCCAGACCCATCTCTTACCAAGGTCCTGAAACTGTCCCTAAGTAAGCCCTGATGCTGTCCCTAAGTGAGGCCCTGATAATGTCTTTAACAAAGCCCCTCCCTGAGGCTGATCCTATCAAGGCCCTTATGCTGCTCCTAAGTCATGCCCTGATACTATCCCTAGCTAAGGCTCTGACACTAGGCCTCACTCAAGCCCTGTCGCTCTCCCTAAGTCAGGCTCTGACGCTATCCCTACCTGAAGCCCTGACACTGGTCCTAAATTAGGCCCTGATGCCCTAAGTAACTAAGGTCTTGACACTATCCCTAGGTCATGCCCTGACACAATCCCTACACCTTAACCTAACCTTGTCTTTAACTAATGTTGAGCTTCTTATGCTAAATAAATCCCTGATGCTCTTCCTAACTAAGGCCCTAAAATTAGTCCCGAGGCCGTGACCCTCGCCCTAACTGAGGCCTGGAGGCTCGTCCTAACTCAGGCCCTGACACTGTCCCTAACTAAGGTCCGGAATCTATCTCTAATATAGGCCCTGCTGCCGGCAATAACTAAAATCCGGACACTATCCTGAGCTAATATCCTGACCCATTTCTAACCAAGGTCCTGACACCGTCCCTAAGAAAGCCCTGTCGCTGTTCCTAAGTGAAGACCTCAGGCTGTCCGTAACTCAGTCCCTGAAGCTATGCCTAACTGAGCCCTTGACGCTGTGACTAACTCAGGCCCTGATCACGTCTGTAACTAAGACACTAATGCTGATGCAACAAAGCATGCTGATGCTAATGCGGATGCAACAAAGCATCCTGATGCTGCTCCTACATCATGCCCTGACAGTGTCCCCAGCTAAGGGCCTGACGCTAGGCCTCACTCAGGCCCTGTTGCTCTCCCAGAGTCAGGCACTGACGCTGTCCCTACCTGAAGCCCTGACACTGGTCCTAAATATGGCCCTGATACTGTAACTAAGCTCTTGACATTAGCCCTTGGTCATTTCCTGACACGATCCCTGAACTTGACCCTAACCCTGACCCTAGCAAATGTCCTGCCTCTTATGGTAACTAAAGCCCTTATGCTGTGACTACCTCAGGCCCTGAATTTAGTCCCAAGGCCGTGATACTGTCCCTAACTAAGGCCCTAACACTATTCCTAACTCAGGCCCTGACACTGTACCTAACAGAGGCCCAGATGCTAGTACTAACTAAGGCCTTGACACTGTCCCTAACTAAGGCCCTGCTGCCGTCAATATCTAATGTCCTGACACTATCCTGAGTTAATTTCCGGACCCATCTCTTACCAAGGTCCTGAAACTGTCCCTAAGTAAGCCCTGACGCTGTCCCTAAGTGAGGCCCTAAGGCTGCCCCTAACAGAGGCCCTGATAATGTCTTTAACAAAGCCCCTCCCTGAGGCTGATCCTACCAAGGCCCTTATGCTGCTCCTAAGTCATGCCCTGATACTATCCCTAGCTAAGGCTCTGACACTAGGCCTCACTCAAGCCCTGTCGCTCTCCCTAAGTCAGGCTCTGACGCTATCCCTACCTGAAGCCCTGACACTGGTCCTAAATTAGGCCCTGATGCCCTAAGTAACTAAGGTCTTGACACTATCCCTAGGTCATGCCCTGACACAATCCCTAGACCTTAACCTAACCTTGTCTTTAACTAATGTTGAGCTTCTTATGCTAAATAAATCCCTGATGCTCTTCCTAACTAAGGCCCTAAAATTAGTCCCGAGGCCGTGACCCTGGCCCTAACTGAGGCCTGGAGGCTCGTCCTAACTCAGGCCCTGACACTGTCCCTAACTAAGGCCCTGACACTACACCTAACTCAGTCCCTGACACTGTACCTAACAAAGGCTCTGATGCTAGTCCTAAGTCAGGCTGAGACACTGTCTCTAAGGCCCTGCTGCAGTCAATATCTAAAGTCCTGACATTATCCCGAGCTAATATCCTGACCCATGTCTTACCAAGGTCCTGAAACTGTCCCAAAGGAAGCCCTGACGCTGTCCCTAAGTGAGGCCCTGAGGCGGTCCCTAACAGAGGCCCTGAGAATGTCTTTAACGAAGACCCTAATGCTGATCCTACAGAGGCCCTTATACGGCTCCTAAGTTATGCCCTGACACTGCCCCTAACTCAGGCCCTAAAGATAGGCCTCACTTAGGCCCTTTTGCCGTACCTTAGTTAGGCTCTGACGCTGTCTGTACGTGAAGCCCTGGCACTGGTCCTGATGAAGGCCCTGACGCTGGTCCTAACTAAGGCCCTGATGCTCTCAATAACTAAGGTCTTCACCCTATCCCTAGCTCACATCCTGACACTACCACTGGCCTGGAACCTGACTCTGTCCCGAGCTAACGTCCTGCCCCTTATCCTCACCGAAGCCGTAATGCTCTCCCTAACTAAGGCCCAGACTAGTCCTAATTAAGGCCCTGACACTGTCCTTAACTAAGGCCTGGAATCTATCTCTAATATAGGCCTTGCTGCCGGTAATAACTAAAATCCGGACACTATCCTGAGCTAATATCCTGACCCATTTCTAACCAAGGTCCTGACACCGTCCCTAAGAAAGCCCTGTCGCTGTTCCTAAGTGAAGACCTGAGGCTGTCCGTAACTCAGTCCCTGAAGCTATGCCTAACTGAGCCCTTGACGCTGTGACTAACTCAGGCCCTGATCATGTCTGTAACTAAGACACTAATGCTGATGCAACAAAGGCCCTGATGCTGCTCCTACATCATGCCCTGACAGTGTCCCCAGCTATGGGCCTGACGCTAAGCCTCACTCAGGCCCTGTTGCTCTCCCAGAGTCAGGCACTGACGCTGTCCCTACCTGAAGCCCTGACACGGGTCCTAAATAAGGCCCTGATACTGTAACTAAGCTCTTGACACTATCCCTAGGTCATTTCCTGACACGATCCCTAAACTTTACCCTAACCCTGTCCCTAGCAAATGTCCTGCCTCTTATGCTAACTAAAGCCCTTAGGCTGTGACTACCTCAGGCCCTGAATTTAGTCCCAAGGCCGTGATACTGTCCCTAACTAAGGCCCTAACACTATTCCTAACTCAGGCCCTGACACTGTACCTAACAGAGGCCCAGATGCTAGTACTAACTAAGGCCTTGACACTGTCCCTAACTAAGGCCCTGCTGCCATCAATATCTAATGTCCTGACACTATCCTGAGGTGATTTCCGGACCCATCTCTTACCAAGCTCCTGAAACTGTCCCTAAGTAAGCCCTGACGCTGTCCCTAAGGGAGGCCCTAAGGCTGTCCCTAACAGAGGCCCTGAGAATGTCTTTAACAAAGCCCCTCCCTGAGGCTGATCCTACCAAGGCCCTTATGCTGCTCCTAAGTCATGCCCTGATACTATCCCTAGCTAAGGCTCTGACACTAGGCCTCACTCAAGCCCTGTCGCTCTCCCTAAGTCAGGCTCTGACGCTATCCCTACCTGAAGCCCTGACACTGGTCCTAAATTAGGCCCTGATGCCCTAAGTAACTAAGGTCTTGACACTATCCCTAGGTCATGCCCTGACACAATCCCTAGACCTTAACCTAACCTTGTCTTTAACTAATGCTGAGCTTCTTATGCTAAATAAATCCCTGATGCTGTTCCTAACTAAGGCCCTAAAATTAGTCCCGAGGCCGTGACCCTGGCCCTAACTGAGGCCTGGAGGCTCGTGCTAACTCAGGCCCTGACACTGTCCCTAACTAAGGCCCTGACACTACACCTAACTCAGTCCCTGACACAGTACCTAACAAAGGCTCTGATGCTAGTCCTCAGTCAGGCTGAGACACTGTCTCTAAGGCCCTGCTGCAGTCAATATCTAAAGTCCTGACATTATCCTGAGCTAATATCCTGACCCATGTCTTACCAAGGTCCTGAAACTGTCCCAAAGGAAGGCCTGACGCCGTCCCTAAGTGAGGCCCTGAGGCGGTCCCTAACAGAGGCCCTGAGAATGTCTTTAACGAAGACCCTAATGCTGATCCTACAGAGGCCTTTATACTGCTCCTAAGTCATGCCCTGACACTGTCCCTAACTCAGGCCCTAAAGATAGGCCTCACTTAGGCCCTGTTGCCGTACCTTAGTTAGGCTCTGACGCTGTCCGTACGTGAAGCCCTGACACTGGTCCTGATGAAGGCCCTGCCGCCGGTCCTAAGTAAGGCCCTGATGCTCTCAATAACTAAGGTCTTCACCCTATCCCTAGCTCACATCCTGACACTACCACTGGCCTGGAACCTGACTCTGTCCCGAGCTAATGTCCTGCCCCTTATCCTCACCGAAGCCGTAATGCTCTCCCTAACTAAGGCCCAGACTAGTCCTAATTAAGGCCCTGACACTGTCCCTAACTAAGGCCCGGAATCTATCTCTAATATAGGCCCTGCTGCCGGCAATAACTAAAATCCGGACACTATCCTGAGCCAATATCCTGACCCATTTCTAACCAAGGTCCTGACACCGTCCCTAAGAAAGCCCTGTCGCTGTTCCTAAGTGAAGACCTGAGGCTGTCCGTAACTCAGTCCCTGAAGCTATGCCTAACTGAGGCCTTGACGCTGTGACTAACTCAGGCCCTGATCATGTCTCTAACGAAGACACTAATGCTGATGCAACAAAGCATGCTGATGCTAATGCGGATGCAACAAAGCATCCTGATGCTGCTCCTACATCATGCCCTGACAGTGTCCCCAGCTAAGGGCCTGACGCTAGGCCTCACTCAGGCCCTGTTGCTCTCCCAGAGTCAGGCACTGACGCTGTCCCTACCTGAAGCCCTGACACTGGTCCTAAATAAGGCCCTGATACTGTAACTAAGCTCTTGACACTAGCCCTTGGTCATTTCCTGACACGATCCCTAAACTTGACCCTAACCCTGACCCTAGCAAATGTCCTGCCTCTTATGCTAACTAAAGCCCTTATGCTGTGACTACCTCAGGCCCTGAATTTAGTCCCAAGGCCGTGATACTGTCCCTAACTAAGGCCCTAACACTATTCCTAACTCAGGCCCTGACACTGTACCTAACAGAGGCCCAGATGCTAGTACTAACTAAGGCCTTGACACTGTCCCTAACTAAGGCCCTGCTGCCGTCAATATCTAATGTCCTGACACTATCCTGAGTTAATTTCCGGACCCATCTCTTACCAAGGTCCTGAAACTGTCCCTAAGTAAGCCCTGACGCTGTCCCTAAGTGAGGCCCTAAGGCTGCCCCTAACAGAGGCCCTGATAATGTCTTTAACAAAGCCCCTCCCTGAGGCTGATCCTACCAAGGCCCTTATGCTGCTCCTAAGTCATGCCCTGATACTATCCCTAGCTAAGGCTCTGACACTAGGCCTCACTCAAGCCCTGTCGCTCTCCCTAAGTCAGGCTCTGACGCTATCCCTACCTGAAGCCCTGACACTGGTCCTAAATTAGGCCCTGATGCCCTAAGTAACTAAGGTCTTGACACTATCCCTAGGTCATGCCCTGACACAATCCCTAGACCTTAACCTAACCTTGTCTTTAACTAATGTTGAGCTTCTTATGCTAAATAAATCCCTGATGCTCTTCCTAACTAAGGCCCTAAAATTAGTCCCGAGGCCGTGACCCTGGCCCTAACTGAGGCCTGGAGGCTCGTCCTAACTCAGGCCCTGACACTGTCCCTAACTAAGGCCCTGACACTACACCTAACTCAGTCCCTGACACTGTACCTAACAAAGGCTCTGATGCTAGTCCTAAGTCAGGCTGAGACACTGTCTCTAAGGCCCTGCTGCAGTCAATATCTAAAGTCCTGACATTATCCCGAGCTAATATCCTGACCCATGTCTTACCAAGGTCCTGAAACTGTCCCAAAGGAAGCCCTGACGCTGTCCCTAAGTGAGGCCCTGAGGCGGTCCCTAACAGAGGCCCTGAGAATGTCTTTAACGAAGACCCTAATGCTGATCCTACAGAGGCCCTTATACTGCTCCTAAGTCATGCCCTGACACTGCCCCTAACTCAGGCCCTAAAGATAGGCCTCACTTAGGCCCTGTTGCCGTACCTTAGTTAGGCTCTGACGCTGTCCGTACGTGAAGCCCTGGCACTGGTCCTGATGAAGGCCCTGACGCTGGTCCTAACTAAGGCCCTGATGCTCTCAATAACTAAGGTCTTCACCCTATCCCTAGCTCACATCCTGACACTACCACTGGCCTGGAACCTGACTCTGTCCCGAGCTAACGTCCTGCCCCTTATCCTCACCGAAGCCGTAATGCTCTCCCTAACTAAGGCCCAGACTAGTCCTAATTAAGGCCCTGACACTGTCCTTAACTAAGGCCCGGAATCTATCTCTAATATAGGCCTTGCTGCCGGTAATAACTAAAATCCGGACACTATCCTGAGCTAATATCCTGACCCATTTCTAACCAAGGTCCTGACACCGTCCCTAAGAAAGCCCTGTCGCTGTTCCTAAGTGAAGACCTGAGGCTGTCCGTAACTCAGTCCCTGAAGCTATGCCTAACTGAGGCCTTGACGCTGTGACTAACTCAGGCCCTGATCATGTCTGTAACTAAGACACTAATGCTGATGCAACAAAGGCCCTGATGCTGCTCCTACATCATGCCCTGACAGTGTCCCCAGCTATGGGCCTGACGCTAAGCCTCACTCAGGCCCTGTTGCTCTCCCAGAGTCAGGCACTGACGCTGTCCCTACCTGAAGCCCTGACACGGGTCCTAAATAAGGCCCTGATACTGTAACTAAGCTCTTGACACTATCCCTAGGTCATTTCCTGACACGATCCCTAAACTTTACCCTAACCCTGTCCCTAGCAAATGTCCTGCCTCTTATGCTAACTAAAGCCCTTAGGCTGTGACTACCTCAGGCCCTGAATTTAGTCCCAAGGCCGTGATACTGTCCCTAACTAAGGCCCTAACACTATTCCTAACTCAGGCCCTGACACTGTACCTAACAGAGGCCCAGATGCTAGTACTAACTAAGGCCTTGACACTGTCCCTAACTAAGGCCCTGCTGCCATCAATATCTAATGTCCTGACACTATCCTGAGGTAATTTCCGGACCCATCTCTTACCAAGCTCCTGAAACTGTCCCTAAGTAAGCCCTGACGCTGTCCCTAAGGGAGGCCCTAAGGCTGTCCCTAACAGAGGCCCTGAGAATGTCTTTAACAAAGCCCCTGAGGCTGATCCTACCAAGGCCCTTATGCTGCTCCTAAGTCATGCCCTGATACTATCCCTAGCTAAGGCTCTGATACTAGGCCTCACTCAAGCCCTGTCGCTCTCCCTAAGTCAGGCTCTGACGCTATCCCTACCTGAAGCCCTGACACTGGTCCTAAATTAGGCCCTGATGCCCTAAGTAACTAAGGACTTGACACTATCCCTAGGTCATGCCCTGACACAATCCCTAGACCTTAACCTAACCTTGTCTTTAACTAATGTTGAGCTTCTTATGCTAAAAAAATCCCTGATGCTGTTCCTAACTAAGTCCCTAAAATTAGTCCCGAGGCCGTGACCCTGGCCCTAACTGAGGCCTGGAGGCTCGTCCTAACTCAGGCCCTGACACTGTCCCTAACTAAGGCCCCGACACTACACCTAACTCAGTCCCTGACACTGTACCTAACAAAGGCTTTGATGCTAGTCCTAAGTCAGGCTGAGACACTGTCTCTAAGGCCCTGCTGCAGTCAATATCTAAAGTCCTGACATTATCCCGAGCTAATATCCTGACCCATGTCTTACCAAGGTCCTGAAACTGTCCCAAAGGAAGCCCTGACGCTGTCCCTAAGTGAGGCCCTGAGGCGGTCCCTAACAGAGGCCCTGAGAATGTCTTTAACGAAGACCCTAATGCTGATCCTACAGAGGCCCTTATACTGCTCCTAAGTCATGCCCTGACACTGCCCCTAACTCAGGCCCTAAAGATAGGCCTCACTTAGGCCCTGCTGCCGTACCTTAGTTAGGCTCTGACGCTGTCCGTACGTGAAGCCCTGGCACTGGTCCTGATGAAGGCCCTGACGCTGGTCCTAACTAAGGCCCTGATGCTCTCAATAACTAAGGTCTTCACCCTATCCCTAGCTCACATCCTGACACTACCACTGGCCTGGAACCTGACTCTGTCCCGAGCTAACGTCCTGCCCCTTATCCTCACCGAAGCCGTAATGCTCTCCCTAACTAAGGCCCAGACTAGTCCTAACTAAGGCCCTGACACTGTCCTTAACTAAGGCCTGGAATCTATCTCTAATAAAGGCCCTGCTGCCGGCAATAACTAAAATCCGGACACTATCCTGAGCTAATATCCTGACCCATTTCTAACCAAGGTCCTGACACCGTCCGTAAGAAAGCCCTGTCGCTGTTCCTAACTGAAGACCTGAGGCTGTCTGTAACTCAGTCCCTGAAGCTATGCCTAACTGAGGCCTTGACGCTGTGACTAACTCAGGCCCTGATCATGTCTGTAACTAAGACACTAATGCTGATGCAACAAAGGCCCTGATGCTGCTCCTACATCATGCCCTGACAGTGTCCCCAGCTATGGGCCTGACGCTAGGCCTCACTCAGGCCCTGTTGCTCTCCCAGAGTCAGGCACTGATGCTGTCCCTACCTGAAGCCCTGACACGGGTCCTAAATAAGGCCCTGATACTGTAACTAAGCTCTTGACACTATCCCTAGGTCATTTCCTGACACGATCCCTAAACTTTACCCTAACCCTGTCCCTAGCAAATGTCCTGCCTCTTATGCTAACTAAAGCCCTTAGGCTGTGACTACCTCAGGCCCTGAATTTAGTCCCAAGGCTGTGATACTGTCCCTAACTAAGGCCCTAACACTATTCCTAACTCAGGCCCTGACACTGTACCTAACAGAGGCCCAGATGCTAGTACTAACTAAGGCCTTGACACTGTCCCTAACTAAGGCCCTGCTGCCATCAATATCTAATGTCCTGACACTATCCTGAGGTAATTTCCGGACCCATCTCTTACCAAGCTCCTGAAACTGTCCCTAAGTAAGCCCTGACGCTGTCCCTAAGTGAGGCCCTAAGGCTGTCCCTAACAGAGGCCCTGATAATGTCTTTAACAAAGCCCCTCCCTGAGGCTGATCCTACCAAGGCCCTTATGCTGCTCCTAAGTCATGCCCTGATACTATCCCTAGCTAAGGCTCTGACACTAGGCCTCACTCAAGCCCTGTCGCTCTCCCTAAGTCAGGCTCTGACGCTATCCCTAACTGAAGCCCTGACACTGGTCCTAAATTAGGCCCTGATGCCCTAAGTAACTAAGGTCTTGACACTATCCCTAGGTCATGCCCTGACACAATCCCTAGACCTTAACCTAACCTTGTCTTTAACTAATGTTGAGCTTCTTATGCTAAATAAATCCCTGATGCTCTTCCTAACTAAGGCCCTAAAATTAGTCCCGAGGCCGTGACCCTGGCCCTAACTGAGGCCTGGAGGCTCGTCCTAACTCAGGCCCTGACACTGTCCCTAACTAAGGCCCTGACACTACACCTAACTCAGTCCCTGACACTGTACCTAACAAAGGCTCTGATGCTAGTCCTAAGTCAGGCTGAGACACTGTCTCTAAGGCCCTGCTGCAGTCAATATCTAAAGTCCTGACATTATCCTGAGCTAATATCCTGACCCATGTCTTACCAAGGTCCTGAAACTGTCCCAAAGGAAGGCCTGACGCTGTCCCTAAGTGAGGCCCTGAGGCGGTCCCTAACAGAGGCCCTGAGAATGTCTTTAACGAAGACCCTAATGCTGATCCTACAGAGGCCCTTATACTGCTCCTAAGTCATGCCCTGACACTGCCCCTAACTCAGGCCCTAAAGATAGGCCTCACTTAGGCCCTGTTGCCGTACCTTAGTTAGGCTCTGACGCTGTCCGTACGTGAAGCCCTGGCACTGGTCCTGATGAAGGCCCTGACGCTGGTCCTAACTAAGGCCCTGATGCTCTCAATAACTAAGGTCTTCACCCTATCCCTAGCTCACATCCTGACACTACCACTGGCCTGGAACCTGACTCTGTCCCGAGCTAACGTCCTGCCCCTTATCCTCACCGAAGCCGTAATGCTCTCCCTAACTAAGGCCCAGACTAGTCCTAATTAAGGCCCTGACACTGTCCTTAACTAAGGCCCGGAATCTATCTCTAATATAGGCCTTGCTGCCGGTAATAACTAAAATCCGGACACTATCCTGAGCTAATATCCTGACCCATTTCTAACCAAGGTCCTGACACCGTCCCTAAGAAAGCCCTGTCGCTGTTCCTAAGTGAAGACCTGAGGCTGTCCGTAACTCAGTCCCTGAAGCTATGCCTAACTGAGGCCTTGACGCTGTGACTAACTCAGGCCCTGATCATGTCTGTAACTAAGACACTAATGCTGATGCAACAAAGGCCCTGATGCTGCTCCTACATCATGCCCTGACAGTGTCCCCAGCTATGGGCCTGACGCTAAGCCTCACTCAGGCCCTGTTGCTCTCCCAGAGTCAGGCACTGACGCTGTCCCTACCTGAAGCCCTGACACGGGTCCTAAATAAGGCCCTGATACTGTAACTAAGCTCTTGACACTATCCCTAGGTCATTTCCTGACACGATCCCTAAACTTTACCCTAACCCTGTCCCTAGCAAATGTCCTGCCTCTTATGCTAACTAAAGCCCTTAGGCTGTGACTACCTCAGGCCCTGAATTTAGTCCCAAGGCCGTGATACTGTCCCTAACTAAGGCCCTAACACTATTCCTAACTCAGGCCCTGACACTGTACCTAACAGAGGCCCAGATGCTAGTACTAACTAAGGCCTTGACACTGTCCCTAACTAAGGCCCTGCTGCCATCAATATCTAATGTCCTGACACTATCCTGAGGTAATTTCCGGACCCATCTCTTACCAAGCTCCTGAAACTGTCCCTAAGTAAGCCCTGACGCTGTCCCTAAGGGAGGCCCTAAGGCTGTCCCTAACAGAGGCCCTGAGAATGTCTTTAACAAAGCCCCTGAGGCTGATCCTACCAAGGCCCTTATGCTGCTCCTAAGTCATGCCCTGATACTATCCCTAGCTAAGGCTCTGATACTAGGCCTCACTCAAGCCCTGTCGCTCTCCCTAAGTCAGGCTCTGACGCTATCCCTACCTGAAGCCCTGACACTGGTCCTAAATTAGGCCCTGATGCCCTAAGTAACTAAGGACTTGACACTATCCCTAGGTCATGCCCTGACACAATCCCTAGACCTTAACCTAACCTTGTCTTTAACTAATGTTGAGCTTCTTATGCTAAAAAAATCCCTGATGCTGTTCCTAACTAAGGCCCTAAAATTAGTCCCGAGGCCGTGACCCTGGCCCTAACTGAGGCCTGGAGGCTCGTCCTAACTCAGGCCCTGACACTGTCCCTAACTAAGGCCCCGACACTACACCTAACTCAGTCCCTGACACTGTACCTAACAAAGGCTTTGATGCTAGTCCTAAGTCAGGCTGAGACACTGTCTCTAAGGCCCTGCTGCAGTCAATATCTAAAGTCCTGACATTATCCCGAGCTAATATCCTGACCCATGTCTTACCAAGGTCCTGAAACTGTCCCAAAGGAAGCCCTGACGCTGTCCCTAAGTGAGGCCCTGAGGCGGTCCCTAACAGAGGCCCTGAGAATGTCTTTAACGAAGACCCTAATGCTGATCCTACAGAGGCCCTTATACTGCTCCTAAGTCATGCCCTGACACTGCCCCTAACTCAGGCCCTAAAGATAGGCCTCACTTAGGCCCTGCTGCCGTACCTTAGTTAGGCTCTGACGCTGTCCGTACGTGAAGCCCTGGCACTGGTCCTGATGAAGGCCCTGACGCTGGTCCTAACTAAGGCCCTGATGCTCTCAATAACTAAGGTCTTCACCCTATCCCTAGCTCACATCCTGACACTACCACTGGCCTGGAACCTGACTCTGTCCCGAGCTAACGTCCTGCCCCTTATCCTCACCGAAGCCGTAATGCTCTCCCTAACTAAGGCCCAGACTAGTCCTAATTAAGGCCCTGACACTGTCCTTAACTAAGGCCTGGAATCTATCTCTAATAAAGGCCCTGCTGCCGGCAATAACTAAAATCCGGACACTATCCTGAGCTAATATCCTGACCCATTTCTAACCAAGGTCCTGACACCGTCCGTAAGAAAGCCCTGTCGCTGTTCCTAACTGAAGACCTGAGGCTGTCTGTAACTCAGTCCCTGAAGCTATGCCTAACTGAGGCCTTGACGCTGTGACTAACTCAGGCCCTGATCATGTCTGTAACTAAGACACTAATGCTGATGCAACAAAGGCCCTGATGCTGCTCCTACATCATGCCCTGACAGTGTCCCCAGCTATGGGCCTGACGCTAGGCCTCACTCAGGCCCTGTTGCTCTCCCAGAGTCAGGCACTGATGCTGTCCCTACCTGAAGCCCTGACACGGGTCCTAAATAAGGCCCTGATACTGTAACTAAGCTCTTGACACTATCCCTAGGTCATTTCCTGACACGATCCCTAAACTTTACCCTAACCCTGTCCCTAGCAAATGTCCTGCCTCTTATGCTAACTAAAGCCCTTAGGCTGTGACTACCTCAGGCCCTGAATTTAGTCCCAAGGCTGTGATACTGTCCCTAACTAAGGCCCTAACACTATTCCTAACTCAGGCCCTGACACTGTACCTAACAGAGGCCCAGATGCTAGTACTAACTAAGGCCTTGACACTGTCCCTAACTAAGGCCCTGCTGCCATCAATATCTAATGTCCTGACACTATCCTGAGGTAATTTCCGGACCCATCTCTTACCAAGCTCCTGAAACTGTCCCTAAGTAAGCCCTGACGCTGTCCCTAAGTGAGGCCCTAAGGCTGTCCCTAACAGAGGCCCTGATAATGTCTTTAACAAAGCCCCTCCCTGAGGCTGATCCTACCAAGGCCCTTATGCTGCTCCTAAGTCATGCCCTGATACTATCCCTAGCTAAGGCTCTGACACTAGGCCTCACTCAAGCCCTGTCGCTCTCCCTAAGTCAGGCTCTGACGCTATCCCTAACTGAAGCCCTGACACTGGTCCTAAATTAGGCCCTGATGCCCTAAGTAACTAAGGTCTTGACACTATCCCTAGGTCATGCCCTGACACAATCCCTAGACCTTAACCTAACCTTGTCTTTAACTAATGTTGAGCTTCTTATGCTAAATAAATCCCTGATGCTCTTCCTAACTAAGGCCCTAAAATTAGTCCCGAGGCCGTGACCCTGGCCCTAACTGAGGCCTGGAGGCTCGTCCTAACTCAGGCCCTGACACTGTCCCTAACTAAGGCCCTGACACTACACCTAACTCAGTCCCTGACACTGTACCTAACAAAGGCTCTGATGCTAGTCCTAAGTCAGGCTGAGACACTGTCTCTAAGGCCCTGCTGCAGTCAATATCTAAAGTCCTGACATTATCCTGAGCTAATATCCTGACCCATGTCTTACCAAGGTCCTGAAACTGTCCCAAAGGAAGGCCTGACGCTGTCCCTAAGTGAGGCCCTGAGGCGGTCCCTAACAGAGGCCCTGAGAATGTCTTTAACGAAGACCCTAATGCTGATCCTACAGAGGCCCTTATACTGCTCCTAAGTCATGCCCTGACACTGTCCCTAACTCAGGCCCTAAAGATAGGCCTCACTTAGCCCCTGTTGCCGTACCTTAGTTAGGCTCTGACGCTGTCCGTACGTGAAGCCCTGACACTGGTCCTGATGAAGGCCCTGACGCCGGTCCTAACTAAGGCCCTGATGCTCTCAATAACTAAGGTCTTCACCCTATCCTTAGCTCACATCCTGACACTACCACTGGCCTGGAACCTGACTCTGTCCCGAGCTAATGTCCTGCCCCTTATCCTCACCGAAGCCGTAATGCTCTCCCTAACTAAGGCCCAGACTAGTCCTAATTAAGGCCCTGACACTGTCCCTAACTAAGGCCCGGAATCTATCTCTAATATAGGCCCTGCTGCCGGCAATAACTAAAATCCGGACACTATCCTGAGCTAATATCCTGACCCATTTCTAACCAAGGTCCTGACACCATCCCTAAGAAGGCCCTGTCGCTGTTCCTAAGTGAAGGCCTGAGGCTGTCCATAACTCAGTCCCTGAAGCTATGCCTAACTGAGGCCTTGACGCTGTGACTAACTCAGGCCCTGATCATGTCTGTAACTAAGACACTAATGCTGATGCAACAAAGGCCCTGATGCTGCTCCTACATCATGCCCTGACAGTGTCCCGAGCTAAGGGCCTGATGCTAGGCCTCACTCAGGCCCTGTTACTCTCCCAGAGTCAGGCACTGATGCTGTCCCTACCTGAAGCCCTGACACGGGTCCTAAATAAGGCCCTGATACTGTAACTAAGCTCTTGACACTAGCCCTAGGTCATTTCCTGACACGATCCCTAAACTTTACCCTAACCCTGTCCCTAGCAAATGTCCTGCCTCTTATGCTAACTAAAGCCCTTATGCTGTGACTACCTCAGGCCCTGAATTTAGTCCCAAGGCCGTGATACTGTCCCTAACTAAGGCCCTAACACTATTCCTAACTCAGGCCCTGACACTGTACCTAACAGAGGCCCAGATGCTAGTACTAACTAAGGCCTTGACACTGTCCCTAACTAAGGCCCTGCTGCCGTCAATATCTAATGTCCTGACACTATCCTGAGTTAATTTCCGGACCCATCTCTTACCAAGGTCCTGAAACTGTCCCTAAGTAAGCCCTGACGCTGTCCCTAAGTGAGGCCCTAAGGCTGTCCCTAACAGAGGCCCTGATAATGTTTTTAACAAAGCCCCTCCCTGAGGCTGATCCTACCAAGGCCCTTATGCTGCTCCTAAGTCATGCCCTGATACTATCCCTAGCTAAGGCTCTGACACTAGGCCTCACTCAAGCCCTGTCGCTCTCCCTAAGTCAGGCTCTGACGCTATCCCTACCTGAAGCCCTGACACTGGTCCTAAATTAGGCCCTGATGCCCTAAGTAACTAAGGTCTTGACACTATCCCTAGGTCATGCCCTGACACAATCCCTACACCTGAACCTAACCTTGTCTTTAACTAATGTTGAGCTTCTTATGCTAAATAAATCCCTGATGCTCTTCCTAACTAAGGCCCTAAAATTAGTCCCGAGGCCGTGACCCTGGCCCTAACTGAGGCCTGGAGGCTCGTCCTAACTCAGGCCCTGACACTGTCCCTAACTAAGGCCCTGACACTACACCTAACTCAGTCCCTGACACTGTACCTAACAAAGGCTCTGATGCTAGTCCTAAGTCAGGCTGAGACACTGTCTCTAAGGCCCTGCTGCAGTCAATATCTAAAGTCCTGACATTATCCTGAGCTAATATCCTGACCCATGTCTTACCAAGGTCCTGAAACTGTCCCAAAGTAAGGCCTGACGCCGTCCCTAAGTGAGGCCCTGAGGCGGTCCCTAACAGAGGCCCTGAGAATGTCTTTAACGAAGACCCTAATGCTGATCCTACAGAGGCCTTTATACTGCTCCTAAGTAATGCCCTGACACTGTCGTTAACTCAGGCCCTAAAGATAGGCCTCACTTAGGCCCTGTTGCCGTACCTTAGTTAGGCTCTGACGCTGTCCGTACGTGAAGCCCTGACACTGGTCCTGATGAAGGCCCTGCCGCCGGTCCTAAGTAAGGCCCTGATGCTCTCAATAACTAAGGTCTTCACCCTATCCCTAGCTCACATCCTGACACTACCACTGGCCTGGAACCTGACTCTGTCCCGAGCTAATGTCCTGCCCCTTATCCTCACCGAAGCCGTAATGCTCTCCCTAACTAAGGCCCAGACTAGTCCTAATTAAGGCCCTGACACTGTCCCTAACTAAGGCCCGGAATCTATCTCTAATACAGGCCCTGCTGCCGGCAATAACTAAAATCCGGACACTATCCTGAGCTAATATCCTGACCCATTTCTAACCAAGGTCCTGACACCATCCCTAAGAAGGCCCTGTCGCTGTTCCTAAGTGAAGGCCTGAGGCTGTCCATAACTCAGTCCCTGAAGCTATGCCTAACTGAGGCCTTGACGCTGTGACTAACTCAGGCCCTGATCATGTCTGTAACTAAGACACTAATGCTGATGCAACAAAGGCCCTGATGCTGCTCCTACATCATACCCTGACAGTGTCCCCAGCTAAGGGCCTGACGCTAGGCCTCACTCAGGCCCTGTTGCTCTCCCAGAGTCAGGCACTGACGCTGTCCCTACCTGAAGCCCTGACACGGGTCCTAAATAAGGCCCTGATACTGTAACTAAGCTCTTGACACTAGCCCTAGGTCATTTCCTGACACGATCCCTAAACTTTACCCTAACCCTGTCCCTAGCAAATGTCCTGCCTCTTATGCTAACTAAAGCCCTTATGCTGTGACTACCTCAGGCCCTGAATTTAGTCCCAAGGCCGTGATACTGTCCCTAACTAAGGCCCTAACACTATTCCTAACTCAGGCCCTGACACTGTACCTAACAGAGGCCCAGATGCTAGTACTAACTAAGGCCTTGACACTGTCCCTAACTAAGGCCCTGCTGCCGTCAATATCTAATGTCCTGACACTATCCTGAGTTAATTTCCGGACCCATCTCTTACCAAGGTCCTGAAACTGTCCCTAAGTAAGCCCTGACGCTGTCCCTAAGTGAGGCCCTAAGGCTGTCCCTAACAGAGGCCCTGATAATGTCTTTAACAAAGCCCCTCCCTGAGGCTGATCCTACCAAGGCCCTTATGCTGCTCCTAAGTCATGCCCTGATACTATCCCTAGCTAAGGCTCTGACACTAGGCCTCACTCAAGCCCTGTCGCTCTCCCTAAGTCAGGCTCTGACGCTATCCCTACCTGAAGCCCTGACACTGGTCCTAAATTAGGCCCTGATGCCCTAAGTAACTAAGGTCTTGACACTATCCCTAGGTCATGCCCTGACACAATCCCTACACCTGAACCTAACCTTGTCTTTAACTAATGTTGAGCTTCTTATGCTAAATAAATCCCTGATGCTCTTCCTAACTAAGGCCCTAAAATTAGTCCCGAGGCCGTGACCCTGGCCCTAACTGAGGCCTGGAGGCTCGTGCTAACTCAGGCCCTGACACTGTCCCTAACTAAGGCCCTGACACTACACCTAACTCAGTCCCTGACACAGTACCTAACAAAGGCTCTGATGCTAGTCCTCAGTCAGGCTGAGACACTGTCTCTAAGGCCCTGCTGCAGTCAATATCTAAAGTCCTGACATTATCCTGAGCTAATATCCTGACCCATGTCTTACCAAGGTCCTGAAACTGTCCCAAAGGAAGGCCTGACGCCGTCCCTAAGTGAGGCCCTGAGGCGGTCCCTAACAGAGGCCCTGAGAATGTCTTTAACGAAGACCCTAATGCTGATCCTACAGAGGCCTTTATACTGCTCCTAAGTCATGCCCTGACACTGTCCCTAACTCAGGCCCTAAAGATAGGCCTCACTTAGGCCCTGTTGCCGTACCTTAGTTAGGCTCTGACGCTGTCCGTACGTGAAGCCCTGACACTGGTCCTGATGAAGGCCCTGCCGCCGGTCCTAAGTAAGGCCCTGATGCTCTCAATAACTAAGGTCTTCACCCTATCCCTAGCTCACATCCTGACACTACCACTGGCCTGGAACCTGACTCTGTCCCGAGCTAATGTCCTGCCCCTTATCCTCACCGAAGCCGTAATGCTCTCCCTAACTAAGGCCCAGACTAGTCCTAATTAAGGCCCTGACACTGTCCCTAACTAAGGCCCGGAATCTATCTCTAATATAGGCCCTGCTGCCGGCAATAACTAAAATCTGGACACTATCCTGAGCCAATATCCTGACCCATTTCTAACCAAGGTCCTGACACCGTCCCTAAGAAAGCCCTGTCGCTGTTCCTAAGTGAAGACCTGAGGCTGTCCGTAACTCAGTCCCTGAAGCTATGCCTAACTGAGGCCTTGACGCTGTGACTAACTCAGGCCCTGATCATGTCTCTAACGAAGACACTAATGCTGATGCAACAAAGCATGCTGATGCTAATGCGGATGCAACAAAGCATCCTGATGCTGCTCCTACATCATGCCCTGACAGTGTCCCCAGCTAAGGGCCTGACGCTAGGCCTCACTCAGGCCCTGTTGCTCTCCCAGAGTCAGGCACTGACGCTGTCCCTACCTGAAGCCCTGACACTGGTCCTAAATAAGGCCCTGATACTGTAACTAAGCTCTTGACACTAGCCCTTGGTCATTTCCTGACACGATCCCTAAACTTGACCCTAACCCTGACCCTAGCAAATGTCCTGCCTCTTATGCTAACTAAAGCCCTTATGCTGTGACTACCTCAGGCCCTGAATTTAGTCCCAAGGCCGTGATACTGTCCCTAACGAAGGCCCTAACACTATTCCTAACTCAGGCCCTGACACTGTACCTAACAGAGGCCCAGATGCTAGTACTAACTAAGGCCTTGACACTGTCCCTAACTAAGGCCCTGCTGCCGTCAATATCTAATGTCCTGACACTATCCTGAGTTAATTTCCGGACCCATCTCTTACCAAGGTCCTGAAACTGTCCCTAAGTAAGCCCTGACGCTGTCCCTAAGTGAGGCCCTAAGGCTGCCCCTAACAGAGGCCCTGATAATGTCTTTAACAAAGCCCCTCCCTGAGGCTGATCCTACCAAGGCCCTTATGCTGCTCCTAAGTCATGCCCTGATACTATCCCTAGCTAAGGCTCTGACACTAGGCCTCACTCAAGCCCTGTCGCTCTCCCTAAGTCAGGCTCTGACGCTATCCCTACCTGAAGCCCTGACACTGGTCCTAAATTAGGCCCTGATGCCCTAAGTAACTAAGGTCTTGACACTATCCCTAGGTCATGCCCTGACACAATCCCTAGACCTTAACCTAACCTTGTCTTTAACTAATGTTGAGCTTCTTATGCTAAATAAATCCCTGATGCTCTTCCTAACTAAGGCCCTAAAATTAGTCCCGAGGCCGTGACCCTGGCCCTAACTGAGGCCTGGAGGCTCGTCCTAACTCAGGCCCTGACACTGTCCCTAACTAAGGCCCTGACACTACACCTAACTCAGTCCCTGACACTGTACCTAACAAAGGCTCTGATGCTAGTCCTAAGTCAGGCTGAGACACTGTCTCTAAGGCCCTGCTGCAGTCAATATCTAAAGTCCTGACATTATCCCGAGCTAATATCCTGACCCATGTCTTACCAAGGTCCTGAAACTGTCCCAAAGGAAGCCCTGACGCTGTCCCTAAGTGAGGCCCTGAGGCGGTCCCTAACAGAGGCCCTGAGAATGTCTTTAACGAAGACCCTAATGCTGATCCTACAGAGGCCCTTATACTGCTCCTAAGTCATGCCCTGACACTGCCCCTAACTCAGGCCCTAAAGATAGGCCTCACTTAGGCCCTGCTGCCTTACCTTAGTTAGGCTCTGACGCTGTCCGTACGTGAAGCCCTGGCACTGGTCCTGATGAAGGCCCTGACGCTGGTCCTAACTAAGGCCCTGATGCTCTCAATAACTAAGGTCTTCACCCTATCCCTAGCTCACATCCTGACACTACCACTGGCCTGGAACCTGACTCTGTCCCGAGCTAACGTCCTGCCCCTTATCCTCACCGAAGCCGTAATGCTCTCCCTAACTAAGGCCCAGACTAGTCCTAATTAAGGCCCTGACACTGTCCTTAACTAAGGCCCGGAATCTATCTCTAATATAGGCCTTGCTGCCGGTAATAACTAAAATCCGGACACTATCCTGAGCTAATATCCTGACCCATTTCTAACCAAGGTCCTGACACCGTCCCTAAGAAAGCCCTGTCGCTGTTCCTAAGTGAAGACCTGAGGCTGTCCGTAACTCAGTCCCTGAAGCTATGCCTAACTGAGGCCTTGACGCTGTGACTAACTCAGGCCCTGATCATGTCTGTAACTAAGACACTAATGCTGATGCAACAAAGGCCCTGATGCTGCTCCTACATCATGCCCTGACAGTGTCCCCAGCTATGGGCCTGACGCTAAGCCTCACTCAGGCCCTGTTGCTCTCCCAGAGTCAGGCACTGACGCTGTCCCTACCTGAAGCCCTGACACGGGTCCTAAATAAGGCCCTGATACTGTAACTAAGCTCTTGACACTATCCCTAGGTCATTTCCTGACACGATCCCTAAACTTTACCCTAACCCTGTCCCTAGCAAATGTCCTGCCTCTTATGCTAACTAAAGCCCTTAGGCTGTGACTACCTCAGGCCCTGAATTTAGTCCCAAGGCCGTGATACTGTCCCTAACTAAGGCCCTAACACTATTCCTAACTCAGGCCCTGACACTGTACCTAACAGAGGCCCAGATGCTAGTACTAACTAAGGCCTTGACACTGTCCCTAACTAAGGCCCTGCTGCCATCAATATCTAATGTCCTGACACTATCCTGAGGTAATTTCCGGACCCATCTCTTACCAAGGTCCTGAAACTGTCCCAAAGGAAGGCCTGACGCCGTCCCTAAGTGAGGCCCTGAGGCGGTCCCTAACAGAGGCCCTGAGAATGTCTTTAACGAAGACCCTAATGCTGATCCTACAGAGGCCTTTATACTGCTCCTAAGTAATGCCCTGACACTGTCGTTAACTCAGGCCCTAAAGATAGGCCTCACTTAGGCCCTGTTGCCGTACCTTAGTTAGGCTCTGACGCTGTCCGTACGTGAAGCCCTGACACTGGTCCTGATGAAGGCCCTGCCGCCGGTCCTAAGTAAGGCCCTGATGCTCTCAATAACTAAGGTCTTCACCCTATCCCTAGCTCACATCCTGACACTACCACTGGCCTGGAACCTGACTCTGTCCCGAGCTAATGTCCTGCCCCTTATCCTCACCGAAGCCGTAATGCTCTCCCTAACTAAGGCCCAGACTAGTCCTAATTAAGGCCCTGACACTGTCCCTAACTAAGGCCCGGAATCTATCTCTAATATAGGCCCTGCTGCCGGCAATAACTAAAATCCGGACACTATCCTGAGCTAATATCCTGACCCATTTCTAACCAAGGTCCTGACACCATCCCTAAGAAGGCCCTGTCGCTGTTCCTAAGTGAAGGCCTGAGGCTGTCCATAACTCAGTCCCTGAAGCTATGCCTAACTGAGGCCTTGACGCTGTGACTAACTCAGGCCCTGATCATGTCTGTAACTAAGACACTAATGCTGATGCAACAAAGGCCCTGATGCTGCTCCTACATCATGCCCTGACAGTGTCCCCAGCTATGGGCCTGACGCTAAGCCTCACTCAGGCCCTGTTGCTCTCCCAGAGTCAGGCACTGACGCTGTCCCTACCTGAAGCCCTGACACGGGTCCTAAATAAGGCCCTGATACTGTAACTAAGCTCTTGACACTATCCCTAGGTCATTTCCTGACACGATCCCTAAACTTTACCCTAACCCTGTCCCTAGCAAATGTCCTGCCTCTTATGCTAACTAAAGCCCTTAGGCTGTGACTACCTCAGGCCCTGAATTTAGTCCCAAGGCCGTGATACTGTCCCTAACTAAGGCCCTAACACTATTCCTAACTCAGGCCCTGACACTGTACCTAACAGAGGCCCAGATGCTAGTACTAACTAAGGCCTTGACACTGTCCCTAACTAAGGCCCTGCTGCCATCAATATCTAATGTCCTGACACTATCCTGAGGTAATTTCCGGACCCATCTCTTACCAAGCTCCTGAAACTGTCCCTAAGTAAGCCCTGACGCTGTCCCTAAGGGAGGCCCTAAGGCTGTCCCTAACAGAGGCCCTGAGAATGTCTTTAACAAAGCCCCTCCCTGAGGCTGATCCTACCAAGGCCCTTATGCTGCTCCTAAGTCATGCCCTGATACTATCCCTAGCTAAGGCTCTGACACTAGGCCTCACTCAAGCCCTGTCGCTCTCCCTAAGTCAGGCTCTGACGCTATCCCTACCTGAAGCCCTGACACTGGTCCTAAATTAGGCCCTGATGCCCTAAGTAACTAAGGTCTTGACACTATCCCTAGGTCATGCCCTGACACAATCCCTAGACCTTAACCTAACCTTGTCTTTAACTAATGTTGAGCTTCTTATGCTAAATAAATCCCTGATGCTGTTCCTAACTAAGGCCCTAAAATTACTCCCGAGGCCGTGACCCTGGCCCTAACTGAGGCCTGGAGGCTCGTGCTAACTCAGGCCCTGACACTGTCCCTAACTAAGGCCCTGACACTACACCTAACTCAGTCCCTGACACAGTACCTAACAAAGGCTCTGATGCTAGTCCTCAGTCAGGCTGAGACACTGTCTCTAAGGCCCTGCTGCAGTCAATATCTAAAGTCCTGACATTATCCTGAGCTAATATCCTGACCCATGTCTTACCAAGGTCCTGAAACTGTCCCAAAGGAAGGCCTGACGCCGTCCCTAAGTGAGGCCCTGAGGCGGTCCCTAACAGAGGCCCTGAGAATGTCTTTAACGAAGACCCTAATGCTGATCCTACAGAGGCCTTTATACTGCTCCTAAGTCATGCCCTGACACTGTCCCTAACTCAGGCCCTAAAGATAGGACTCACTTAGGCCCTGTTGCCGTACCTTAGTTAGGCTCTGACGCTGTCCGTACGTGAAGCCCTGACACTGGTCCTGATGAAGGCCCTGCCGCCGGTCCTAAGTAAGGCCCTGATGCTCTCAATAACTAAGGTCTTCACCCTATCCCTAGCTCACATCCTGACACTACCACTGGCCTGGAACCTGACTCTGTCCCGAGCTAATGTCCTGCCCCTTATCCTCACCGAAGCCGTAATGCTCTCCCTAACTAAGGCCCAGACTAGTCCTAATTAAGGCCCTGACACTGTCCCTAACTAAGGCCCGGAATCTATCTCTAATATAGGCCCTGCTGCCGGCAATAACTAAAATCCGGACACTATCCTGAGCCAATATCCTGACCCATTTCTAACCAAGGTCCTGACACCGTCCCTAAGAAAGCCCTGTCGCTGTTCCTAAGTGAAGACCTGAGGCTGTCCGTAACTCAGTCCCTGAAGCTATGCCTAACTGAGGCCTTGACGCTGTGACTAACTCAGGCCCTGATCATGTCTCTAACGAAGACACTAATGCTGATGCAACAAAGCATGCTGATGCTAATGCGGATGCAACAAAGCATCCTGATGCTGCTCCTACATCATGCCCTGACAGTGTCCCCAGCTAAGGGCCTGACGCTAGGCCTCACTCAGGCCCTGTTGCTCTCCCAGAGTCAGGCACTGACGCTGTCCCTACCTGAAGCCCTGACACTGGTCCTAAATAAGGCCCTGATACTGTAACTAAGCTCTTGACACTAGCCCTTGGTCATTTCCTGACACGATCCCTAAACTTGACCCTAACCCTGACCCTAGCAAATGTCCTGCCTCTTATGCTAACTAAAGCCCTTATGCTGTGACTACCTCAGGCCCTGAATTTAGTCCCAAGGCCGTGATACTGTCCCTAACGAAGGCCCTAACACTATTCCTAACTCAGGCCCTGACACTGTACCTAACAGAGGCCCAGATGCTAGTACTAACTAAGGCCTTGACACTGTCCCTAACTAAGGCCCTGCTGCCGTCAATATCTAATGTCCTGACACTATCCTGAGTTAATTTCCGGACCCATCTCTTACCAAGGTCCTGAAACTGTCCCTAAGTAAGCCCTGACGCTGTCCCTAAGTGAGGCCCTAAGGCTGCCCCTAACAGAGGCCCTGATAATGTCTTTAACAAAGCCCCTCCCTGAGGCTGATCCTACCAAGGCCCTTATGCTGCTCCTAAGTCATGCCCTGATACTATCCCTAGCTAAGGCTCTGACACTAGGCCTCACTCAAGCCCTGTCGCTCTCCCTAAGTCAGGCTCTGACGCTATCCCTACCTGAAGCCCTGACACTGGTCCTAAATTAGGCCCTGATGCCCTAAGTAACTAAGGTCTTGACACTATCCCTAGGTCATGCCCTGACACAATCCCTAGACCTTAACCTAACCTTGTCTTTAACTAATGTTGAGCTTCTTATGCTAAATAAATCCCTGATGCTCTTCCTAACTAAGGCCCTAAAATTAGTCCCGAGGCCGTGACCCTGGCCCTAACTGAGGCCTGGAGGCTCGTCCTAACTCAGGCCCTGACACTGTCCCTAACTAAGGCCCTGACACTACACCTAACTCAGTCCCTGACACTGTACCTAACAAAGGCTCTGATGCTAGTCCTAAGTCAGGCTGAGACACTGTCTCTAAGGCCCTGCTGCAGTCAATATCTAAAGTCCTGACATTATCCCGAGCTAATATCCTGACCCATGTCTTACCAAGGTCCTGAAACTGTCCCAAAGGAAGCCCTGACGCTGTCCCTAAGTGAGGCCCTGAGGCGGTCCCTAACAGAGGCCCTGAGAATGTCTTTAACGAAGACCCTAATGCTGATCCTACAGAGGCCCTTATACTGCTCCTAAGTCATGCCCTGACACTGCCCCTAACTCAGGCCCTAAAGATAGGCCTCACTTAGGCCCTGCTGCCGTACCTTAGTTAGGCTCTGACGCTGTCCGTACGTGAAGCCCTGGCACTGGTCCTGATGAAGGCCCTGACGCTGGTCCTAACTAAGGCCCTGATGCTCTCAATAACTAAGGTCTTCACCCTATCCCTAGCTCACATCCTGACACTACCACTGGCCTGGAACCTGACTCTGTCCCGAGCTAACGTCCTGCCCCTTATCCTCACCGAAGCCGTAATGCTCTCCCTAACTAAGGCCCAGACTAGTCCTAATTAAGGCCCTGACACTGTCCTTAACTAAGGCCCGGAATCTATCTCTAATATAGGCCTTGCTGCCGGTAATAACTAAAATCCGGACACTATCCTGAGCTAATATCCTGACCCATTTCTAACCAAGGTCCTGACACCGTCCCTAAGAAAGCCCTGTCGCTGTTCCTAAGTGAAGACCTGAGGCTGTCCGTAACTCAGTCCCTGAAGCTATGCCTAACTGAGGCCTTGACGCTGTGACTAACTCAGGCCCTGATCATGTCTGTAACTAAGACACTAATGCTGATGCAACAAAGGCCCTGATGCTGCTCCTACATCATGCCCTGACAGTGTCCCCAGCTATGGGCCTGACGCTAAGCCTCACTCAGGCCCTGTTGCTCTCCCAGAGTCAGGCACTGACGCTGTCCCTACCTGAAGCCCTGACACGGGTCCTAAATAAGGCCCTGATACTGTAACTAAGCTCTTGACACTATCCCTAGGTCATTTCCTGACACGATCCCTAAACTTTACCCTAACCCTGTCCCTAGCAAATGTCCTGCCTCTTATGCTAACTAAAGCCCTTAGGCTGTGACTACCTCAGGCCCTGAATTTAGTCCCAAGGCCGTGATACTGTCCCTAACTAAGGCCCTAACACTATTCCTAACTCAGGCCCTGACACTGTACCTAACAGAGGCCCAGATGCTAGTACTAACTAAGGCCTTGACACTGTCCCTAACTAAGGCCCTGCTGCCATCAATATCTAATGTCCTGACACTATCCTGAGGTAATTTCCGGACCCATCTCTTACCAAGGTCCTGAAACTGTCCCAAAGGAAGGCCTGACGCCGTCCCTAAGTGAGGCCCTGAGGCGGTCCCTAACAGAGGCCCTGAGAATGTCTTTAACGAAGACCCTAATGCTGATCCTACAGAGGCCTTTATACTGCTCCTAAGTCATGCCCTGACACTGTCCCTAACTCAGGCCCTAAAGATAGGCCTCACTTAGGCCCTGTTGCCGTACCTTAGTTAGGCTCTGACGCTGTCCGTACGTGAAGCCCTGACACTGGTCCTGATGAAGGCCCTGCCGCCGGTCCTAAGTAAGGCCCTGATGCTCTCAATAACTAAGGTCTTCACCCTATCCCTAGCTCACATCCTGACACTACCACTGGCCTGGAACCTGACTCTGTCCCGAGCTAATGTCCTGCCCCTTATCCTCACCGAAGCCGTAATGCTCTCCCTAACTAAGGCCCAGACTAGTCCTAATTAAGGCCCTGACACTGTCCCTAACTAAGGCCCGGAATCTATCTCTAATATAGGCCCTGCTGCCGGCAATAACTAAAATCCGGACACTATCCTGAGCTAATATCCTGACCCATTTCTAACCAAGGTCCTGACACCATCCCTAAGAAGGCCCTGTCGCTGTTCCTAAGTGAAGGCCTGAGGCTGTCCATAACTCAGTCCCTGAAGCTATGCCTAACTGAGGCCTTGACGCTGTGACTAACTCAGGCCCTGATCATGTCTGTAACTAAGACACTAATGCTGATGCAACAAAGGCCCTGATGCTGCTCCTACATCATGCCCTGACAGTGTCCCCAGCTATGGGCCTGACGCTAAGCCTCACTCAGGCCCTGTTGCTCTCCCAGAGTCAGGCACTGACGCTGTCCCTACCTGAAGCCCTGACACGGGTCCTAAATAAGGCCCTGATACTGTAACTAAGCTCTTGACACTATCCCTAGGTCATTTCCTGACACGATCCCTAAACTTTACCCTAACCCTGTCCCTAGCAAATGTCCTGCCTCTTATGCTAACTAAAGCCCTTAGGCTGTGACTACCTCAGGCCCTGAATTTAGTCCCAAGGCCGTGATACTGTCCCTAACTAAGGCCCTAACACTATTCCTAACTCAGGCCCTGACACTGTACCTAACAGAGGCCCAGATGCTAGTACTAACTAAGGCCTTGACACTGTCCCTAACTAAGGCCCTGCTGCCATCAATATCTAATGTCCTGACACTATCCTGAGGTAATTTCCGGACCCATCTCTTACCAAGCTCCTGAAACTGTCCCTAAGTAAGCCCTGACGCTGTCCCTAAGGGAGGCCCTAAGGCTGTCCCTAACAGAGGCCCTGAGAATGTCTTTAACAAAGCCCCTCCCTGAGGCTGATCCTACCAAGGCCCTTATGCTGCTCCTAAGTCATGCCCTGATACTATCCCTAGCTAAGGCTCTGACACTAGGCCTCACTCAAGCCCTGTCGCTCTCCCTAAGTCAGGCTCTGACGCTATCCCTACCTGAAGCCCTGACACTGGTCCTAAATTAGGCCCTGATGCCCTAAGTAACTAAGGTCTTGACACTATCCCTAGGTCATGCCCTGACACAATCCCTAGACCTTAACCTAACCTTGTCTTTAACTAATGCTGAGCTTCTTATGCTAAATAAATCCCTGATGCTCTTCCTAACTAAGGCCCTAAAATTAGTCCCGAGGCCGTGACCCTGGCCCTAACTGAGGCCTGGAGGCTCGTGCTAACTCAGGCCCTGACACTGTCCCTAACTAAGGCCCTGACACTACACCTAACTCAGTCCCTGACACAGTACCTAACAAAGGCTCTGATGCTAGTCCTCAGTCAGGCTGAGACACTGTCTCTAAGGCCCTGCTGCAGTCAATATCTAAAGTCCTGACATTATCCTGAGCTAATATCCTGACCCATGTCTTACCAAGGTCCTGAAACTGTCCCAAAGGAAGGCCTGACGCCGTCCCTAAGTGAGGCCCTGAGGCGGTCCCTAACAGAGGCCCTGAGAATGTCTTTAACGAAGACCCTAATGCTGATCCTACAGAGGCCTTTATACTGCTCCTAAGTCATGCCCTGACACTGTCCCTAACTCAGGCCCTAAAGATAGGCCTCACTTAGGCCCTGTTGCCGTACCTTAGTTAGGCTCTGACGCTGTCCGTACGTGAAGCCCTGACACTGGTCCTGATGAAGGCCCTGCCGCCGGTCCTAAGTAAGGCCCTGATGCTCTCAATAACTAAGGTCTTCACCCTATCCCTAGCTCACATCCTGACACTACCACTGGCCTGGAACCTGACTCTGTCCCGAGCTAATGTCCTGCCCCTTATCCTCACCGAAGCCGTAATGCTCTCCCTAACTAAGGCCCAGACTAGTCCTAATTAAGGCCCTGACACTGTCCCTAACTAAGGCCCGGAATCTATCTCTAATATAGGCCCTGCTGCCGGCAATAACTAAAATCCGGACACTATCCTGAGCCAATATCCTGACCCATTTCTAACCAAGGTCCTGACACCGTCCCTAAGAAAGCCCTGTCGCTGTTCCTAAGTGAAGACCTGAGGCTGTCCGTAACTCAGTCCCTGAAGCTATGCCTAACTGAGGCCTTGACGCTGTGACTAACTCAGGCCCTGATCATGTCTCTAACGAAGACACTAATGCTGATGCAACAAAGCATGCTGATGCTAATGCGGATGCAACAAAGCATCCTGATGCTGCTCCTACATCATGCCCTGACAGTGTCCCCAGCTAAGGGCCTGACGCTAGGCCTCACTCAGGCCCTGTTGCTCTCCCAGAGTCAGGCACTGACGCTGTCCCTACCTGAAGCCCTGACACTGGTCCTAAATAAGGCCCTGATACTGTAACTAAGCTCTTGACACTAGCCCTTGGTCATTTCCTGACACGATCCCTAAACTTGACCCTAACCCTGACCCTAGCAAATGTCCTGCCTCTTATGCTAACTAAAGCCCTTATGCTGTGACTACCTCAGGCCCTGAATTTAGTCCCAAGGCCGTGATACTGTCCCTAACTAAGGCCCTAACACTATTCCTAACTCAGGCCCTGACACTGTACCTAACAGAGGCCCAGATGCTAGTACTAACTAAGGCCTTGACACTGTCCCTAACTAAGGCCCTGCTGCCGTCAATATCTAATGTCCTGACACTATCCTGAGTTAATTTCCGGACCCATCTCTTACCAAGGTCCTGAAACTGTCCCTAAGTAAGCCCTGACGCTGTCCCTAAGTGAGGCCCTAAGGCTGCCCCTAACAGAGGCCCTGAGAATGTCTTTAACAAAGCCCCTCCCTGAGGCTGATCCTACCAAGGCCCTTATGCTGCTCCTAAGTCATGCCCTGATACTATCCCTAGCTAAGGCTCTGACACTAGGCCTCACTCAAGCCCTGTCGCTCTCCCTAAGTCAGGCTCTGACGCTATCCCTACCTGAAGCCCTGACACTGGTCCTAAATTAGGCCCTGATGCCCTAAGTAACTAAGGTCTTGACACTATCCCTAGGTCATGCCCTGACACAATCCCTAGACCTTAACCTAACCTTGTCTTTAACTAATGTTGAGCTTCTTATGCTAAATAAATCCCTGATGCTCTTCCTAACTAAGGCCCTAAAATTAGTCCCGAGGCCGTGACCCTGGCCCTAACTGAGGCCTGGAGGCTCGTCCTAACTCAGGCCCTGACACTGTCCCTAACTAAGGCCCTGACACTACACCTAACTCAGTCCCTGACACTGTACCTAACAAAGGCTCTGATGCTAGTCCTAAGTCAGGCTGAGACACTGTCTCTAAGGCCCTGCTGCAGTCAATATCTAAAGTCCTGACATTATCCCGAGCTAATATCCTGACCCATGTCTTACCAAGGTCCTGAAACTGTCCCAAAGGAAGCCCTGACGCTGTCCCTAAGTGAGGCCCTGAGGCGGTCCCTAACAGAGGCCCTGAGAATGTCTTTAACGAAGACCCTAATGCTGATCCTACAGAGGCCCTTATACTGCTCCTAAGTCATGCCCTGACACTGCCCCTAACTCAGGCCCTAAAGATAGGCCTCACTTAGGCCCTGCTGCCGTACCTTAGTTAGGCTCTGACGCTGTCCGTACGTGAAGCCCTGGCACTGGTCCTGATGAAGGCCCTGACGCTGGTCCTAACTAAGGCCCTGATGCTCTCAATAACTAAGGTCTTCACCCTATCCCTAGCTCACATCCTGACACTACCACTGGCCTGGAACCTGACTCTGTCCCGAGCTAACGTCCTGCCCCTTATCCTCACCGAAGCCGTAATGCTCTCCCTAACTAAGGCCCAGACTAGTCCTAATTAAGGCCCTGACACTGTCCTTAACTAAGGCCCGGAATCTATCTCTAATATAGGCCTTGCTGCCGGTAATAACTAAAATCCGGACACTATCCTGAGCTAATATCCTGACCCATTTCTAACCAAGGTCCTGACACCGTCCCTAAGAAAGCCCTGTCGCTGTTCCTAAGTGAAGACCTGAGGCTGTCCGTAACTCAGTCCCTGAAGCTATGCCTAACTGAGGCCTTGACGCTGTGACTAACTCAGGCCCTGATCATGTCTGTAACTAAGACACTAATGCTGATGCAACAAAGGCCCTGATGCTGCTCCTACATCATGCCCTGACAGTGTCCCCAGCTATGGGCCTGACGCTAAGCCTCACTCAGGCCCTGTTGCTCTCCCAGAGTCAGGCACTGACGCTGTCCCTACCTGAAGCCCTGACACGGGTCCTAAATAAGGCCCTGATACTGTAACTAAGCTCTTGACACTATCCCTAGGTCATTTCCTGACACGATCCCTAAACTTTACCCTAACCCTGTCCCTAGCAAATGTCCTGCCTCTTATGCTAACTAAAGCCCTTAGGCTGTGACTACCTCAGGCCCTGAATTTAGTCCCAAGGCCGTGATACTGTCCCTAACTAAGGCCCTAACACTATTCCTAACTCAGGCCCTGACACTGTACCTAACAGAGGCCCAGATGCTAGTACTAACTAAGGCCTTGACACTGTCCCTAACTAAGGCCCTGCTGCCATCAATATCTAATGTCCTGACACTATCCTGAGGTAATTTCCGGACCCATCTCTTACCAAGCTCCTGAAACTGTCCCTAAGTAAGCCCTGACGCTGTCCCTAAGGGAGGCCCTAAGGCTGTCCCTAACAGAGGCCCTGAGAATGTCTTTAACAAAGCCCCTCCCTGAGGCTGATCCTACCAAGGCCCTTATGCTGCTCCTAAGTCATGCCCTGATACTATCCCTAGCTAAGGCTCTGACACTAGGCCTCACTCAAGCCCTGTCGCTCTCCCTAAGTCAGGCTCTGACGCTATCCCTACCTGAAGCCCTGACACTGGTCCTAAATTAGGCCCTGATGCCCTAAGTAACTAAGGTCTTGACACTATCCCTAGGTCATGCCCTGACACAATCCCTAGACCTTAACCTAACCTTGTCTTTAACTAATGTTGAGCTTCTTATGCTAAATAAATCCCTGATGCTGTTCCTAACTAAGGCCCTAAAATTACTCCCGAGGCCGTGACCCTGGCCCTAACTGAGGCCTGGAGGCTCGTGCTAACTCAGGCCCTGACACTGTCCCTAACTAAGGCCCTGACACTACACCTAACTCAGTCCCTGACACAGTACCTAACAAAGGCTCTGATGCTAGTCCTCAGTCAGGCTGAGACACTGTCTCTAAGGCCCTGCTGCAGTCAATATCTAAAGTCCTGACATTATCCTGAGCTAATATCCTGACCCATGTCTTACCAAGGTCCTGAAACTGTCCCAAAGGAAGGCCTGACGCCGTCCCTAAGTGAGGCCCTGAGGCGGTCCCTAACAGAGGCCCTGAGAATGTCTTTAACGAAGACCCTAATGCTGATCCTACAGAGGCCTTTATACTGCTCCTAAGTCATGCCCTGACACTGTCCCTAACTCAGGCCCTAAAGATAGGACTCACTTAGGCCCTGTTGCCGTACCTTAGTTAGGCTCTGACGCTGTCCGTACGTGAAGCCCTGACACTGGTCCTGATGAAGGCCCTGCCGCCGGTCCTAAGTAAGGCCCTGATGCTCTCAATAACTAAGGTCTTCACCCTATCCCTAGCTCACATCCTGACACTACCACTGGCCTGGAACCTGACTCTGTCCCGAGCTAATGTCCTGCCCCTTATCCTCACCGAAGCCGTAATGCTCTCCCTAACTAAGGCCCAGACTAGTCCTAATTAAGGCCCTGACACTGTCCCTAACTAAGGCCCGGAATCTATCTCTAATATAGGCCCTGCTGCCGGCAATAACTAAAATCCGGACACTATCCTGAGCCAATATCCTGACCCATTTCTAACCAAGGTCCTGACACCGTCCCTAAGAAAGCCCTGTCGCTGTTCCTAAGTGAAGACCTGAGGCTGTCCGTAACTCAGTCCCTGAAGCTATGCCTAACTGAGGCCTTGACGCTGTGACTAACTCAGGCCCTGATCATGTCTCTAACGAAGACACTAATGCTGATGCAACAAAGCATGCTGATGCTAATGCGGATGCAACAAAGCATCCTGATGCTGCTCCTACATCATGCCCTGACAGTGTCCCCAGCTAAGGGCCTGACGCTAGGCCTCACTCAGGCCCTGTTGCTCTCCCAGAGTCAGGCACTGACGCTGTCCCTACCTGAAGCCCTGACACTGGTCCTAAATAAGGCCCTGATACTGTAACTAAGCTCTTGACACTAGCCCTTGGTCATTTCCTGACACGATCCCTAAACTTGACCCTAACCCTGACCCTAGCAAATGTCCTGCCTCTTATGCTAACTAAAGCCCTTATGCTGTGACTACCTCAGGCCCTGAATTTAGTCCCAAGGCCGTGATACTGTCCCTAACGAAGGCCCTAACACTATTCCTAACTCAGGCCCTGACACTGTACCTAACAGAGGCCCAGATGCTAGTACTAACTAAGGCCTTGACACTGTCCCTAACTAAGGCCCTGCTGCCGTCAATATCTAATGTCCTGACACTATCCTGAGTTAATTTCCGGACCCATCTCTTACCAAGGTCCTGAAACTGTCCCTAAGTAAGCCCTGACGCTGTCCCTAAGTGAGGCCCTAAGGCTGCCCCTAACAGAGGCCCTGATAATGTCTTTAACAAAGCCCCTCCCTGAGGCTGATCCTACCAAGGCCCTTATGCTGCTCCTAAGTCATGCCCTGATACTATCCCTAGCTAAGGCTCTGACACTAGGCCTCACTCAAGCCCTGTCGCTCTCCCTAAGTCAGGCTCTGACGCTATCCCTACCTGAAGCCCTGACACTGGTCCTAAATTAGGCCCTGATGCCCTAAGTAACTAAGGTCTTGACACTATCCCTAGGTCATGCCCTGACACAATCCCTAGACCTTAACCTAACCTTGTCTTTAACTAATGTTGAGCTTCTTATGCTAAATAAATCCCTGATGCTCTTCCTAACTAAGGCCCTAAAATTAGTCCCGAGGCCGTGACCCTGGCCCTAACTGAGGCCTGGAGGCTCGTCCTAACTCAGGCCCTGACACTGTCCCTAACTAAGGCCCTGACACTACACCTAACTCAGTCCCTGACACTGTACCTAACAAAGGCTCTGATGCTAGTCCTAAGTCAGGCTGAGACACTGTCTCTAAGGCCCTGCTGCAGTCAATATCTAAAGTCCTGACATTATCCCGAGCTAATATCCTGACCCATGTCTTACCAAGGTCCTGAAACTGTCCCAAAGGAAGCCCTGACGCTGTCCCTAAGTGAGGCCCTGAGGCGGTCCCTAACAGAGGCCCTGAGAATGTCTTTAACGAAGACCCTAATGCTGATCCTACAGAGGCCCTTATACTGCTCCTAAGTCATGCCCTGACACTGCCCCTAACTCAGGCCCTAAAGATAGGCCTCACTTAGGCCCTGCTGCCGTACCTTAGTTAGGCTCTGACGCTGTCCGTACGTGAAGCCCTGGCACTGGTCCTGATGAAGGCCCTGACGCTGGTCCTAACTAAGGCCCTGATGCTCTCAATAACTAAGGTCTTCACCCTATCCCTAGCTCACATCCTGACACTACCACTGGCCTGGAACCTGACTCTGTCCCGAGCTAACGTCCTGCCCCTTATCCTCACCGAAGCCGTAATGCTCTCCCTAACTAAGGCCCAGACTAGTCCTAATTAAGGCCCTGACACTGTCCTTAACTAAGGCCCGGAATCTATCTCTAATATAGGCCTTGCTGCCGGTAATAACTAAAATCCGGACACTATCCTGAGCTAATATCCTGACCCATTTCTAACCAAGGTCCTGACACCGTCCCTAAGAAAGCCCTGTCGCTGTTCCTAAGTGAAGACCTGAGGCTGTCCGTAACTCAGTCCCTGAAGCTATGCCTAACTGAGGCCTTGACGCTGTGACTAACTCAGGCCCTGATCATGTCTGTAACTAAGACACTAATGCTGATGCAACAAAGGCCCTGATGCTGCTCCTACATCATGCCCTGACAGTGTCCCCAGCTATGGGCCTGACGCTAAGCCTCACTCAGGCCCTGTTGCTCTCCCAGAGTCAGGCACTGACGCTGTCCCTACCTGAAGCCCTGACACGGGTCCTAAATAAGGCCCTGATACTGTAACTAAGCTCTTGACACTATCCCTAGGTCATTTCCTGACACGATCCCTAAACTTTACCCTAACCCTGTCCCTAGCAAATGTCCTGCCTCTTATGCTAACTAAAGCCCTTAGGCTGTGACTACCTCAGGCCCTGAATTTAGTCCCAAGGCCGTGATACTGTCCCTAACTAAGGCCCTAACACTATTCCTAACTCAGGCCCTGACACTGTACCTAACAGAGGCCCAGATGCTAGTACTAACTAAGGCCTTGACACTGTCCCTAACTAAGGCCCTGCTGCCATCAATATCTAATGTCCTGACACTATCCTGAGGTAATTTCCGGACCCATCTCTTACCAAGGTCCTGAAACTGTCCCAAAGGAAGGCCTGACGCCGTCCCTAAGTGAGGCCCTGAGGCGGTCCCTAACAGAGGCCCTGAGAATGTCTTTAACGAAGACCCTAATGCTGATCCTACAGAGGCCTTTATACTGCTCCTAAGTAATGCCCTGACACTGTCCCTAACTCAGGCCCTAAAGATAGGCCTCACTTAGGCCCTGTTGCCGTACCTTAGTTAGGCTCTGACGCTGTCCGTACGTGAAGCCCTGACACTGGTCCTGATGAAGGCCCTGCCGCCGGTCCTAAGTAAGGCCCTGATGCTCTCAATAACTAAGGTCTTCACCCTATCCCTAGCTCACATCCTGACACTACCACTGGCCTGGAACCTGACTCTGTCCCGAGCTAATGTCCTGCCCCTTATCCTCACCGAAGCCGTAATGCTCTCCCTAACTAAGGCCCAGACTAGTCCTAATTAAGGCCCTGACACTGTCCCTAACTAAGGCCCGGAATCTATCTCTAATATAGGCCCTGCTGCCGGCAATAACTAAAATCCGGACACTATCCTGAGCTAATATCCTGACCCATTTCTAACCAAGGTCCTGACACCATCCCTAAGAAGGCCCTGTCGCTGTTCCTAAGTGAAGGCCTGAGGCTGTCCATAACTCAGTCCCTGAAGCTATGCCTAACTGAGGCCTTGACGCTGTGACTAACTCAGGCCCTGATCATGTCTGTAACTAAGACACTAATGCTGATGCAACAAAGGCCCTGATGCTGCTCCTACATCATGCCCTGACAGTGTCCCCAGCTATGGGCCTGACGCTAAGCCTCACTCAGGCCCTGTTGCTCTCCCAGAGTCAGGCACTGACGCTGTCCCTACCTGAAGCCCTGACACGGGTCCTAAATAAGGCCCTGATACTGTAACTAAGCTCTTGACACTATCCCTAGGTCATTTCCTGACACGATCCCTAAACTTTACCCTAACCCTGTCCCTAGCAAATGTCCTGCCTCTTATGCTAACTAAAGCCCTTAGGCTGTGACTACCTCAGGCCCTGAATTTAGTCCCAAGGCCGTGATACTGTCCCTAACTAAGGCCCTAACACTATTCCTAACTCAGGCCCTGACACTGTACCTAACAGAGGCCCAGATGCTAGTACTAACTAAGGCCTTGACACTGTCCCTAACTAAGGCCCTGCTGCCATCAATATCTAATGTCCTGACACTATCCTGAGGTAATTTCCGGACCCATCTCTTACCAAGCTCCTGAAACTGTCCCTAAGTAAGCCCTGACGCTGTCCCTAAGGGAGGCCCTAAGGCTGTCCCTAACAGAGGCCCTGAGAATGTCTTTAACAAAGCCCCTCCCTGAGGCTGATCCTACCAAGGCCCTTATGCTGCTCCTAAGTCATGCCCTGATACTATCCCTAGCTAAGGCTCTGACACTAGGCCTCACTCAAGCCCTGTCGCTCTCCCTAAGTCAGGCTCTGACGCTATCCCTACCTGAAGCCCTGACACTGGTCCTAAATTAGGCCCTGATGCCCTAAGTAACTAAGGTCTTGACACTATCCCTAGGTCATGCCCTGACACAATCCCTAGACCTTAACCTAACCTTGTCTTTAACTAATGCTGAGCTTCTTATGCTAAATAAATCCCTGATGCTCTTCCTAACTAAGGCCCTAAAATTAGTCCCGAGGCCGTGACCCTGGCCCTAACTGAGGCCTGGAGGCTCGTGCTAACTCAGGCCCTGACACTGTCCCTAACTAAGGCCCTGACACTACACCTAACTCAGTCCCTGACACAGTACCTAACAAAGGCTCTGATGCTAGTCCTCAGTCAGGCTGAGACACTGTCTCTAAGGCCCTGCTGCAGTCAATATCTAAAGTCCTGACATTATCCTGAGCTAATATCCTGACCCATGTCTTACCAAGGTCCTGAAACTGTCCCAAAGGAAGGCCTGACGCCGTCCCTAAGTGAGGCCCTGAGGCGGTCCCTAACAGAGGCCCTGAGAATGTCTTTAACGAAGACCCTAATGCTGATCCTACAGAGGCCTTTATACTGCTCCTAAGTCATGCCCTGACACTGTCCCTAACTCAGGCCCTAAAGATAGGCCTCACTTAGGCCCTGTTGCCGTACCTTAGTTAGGCTCTGACGCTGTCCGTACGTGAAGCCCTGACACTGGTCCTGATGAAGGCCCTGCCGCCGGTCCTAAGTAAGGCCCTGATGCTCTCAATAACTAAGGTCTTCACCCTATCCCTAGCTCACATCCTGACACTACCACTGGCCTGGAACCTGACTCTGTCCCGAGCTAATGTCCTGCCCCTTATCCTCACCGAAGCCGTAATGCTCTCCCTAACTAAGGCCCAGACTAGTCCTAATTAAGGCCCTGACACTGTCCCTAACTAAGGCCCGGAATCTATCTCTAATATAGGCCCTGCTGCCGGCAATAACTAAAATCCGGACACTATCCTGAGCCAATATCCTGACCCATTTCTAACCAAGGTCCTGACACCGTCCCTAAGAAAGCCCTGTCGCTGTTCCTAAGTGAAGACCTGAGGCTGTCCGTAACTCAGTCCCTGAAGCTATGCCTAACTGAGGCCTTGACGCTGTGACTAACTCAGGCCCTGATCATGTCTCTAACGAAGACACTAATGCTGATGCAACAAAGCATGCTGATGCTAATGCGGATGCAACAAAGCATCCTGATGCTGCTCCTACATCATGCCCTGACAGTGTCCCCAGCTAAGGGCCTGACGCTAGGCCTCACTCAGGCCCTGTTGCTCTCCCAGAGTCAGGCACTGACGCTGTCCCTACCTGAAGCCCTGACACTGGTCCTAAATAAGGCCCTGATACTGTAACTAAGCTCTTGACACTAGCCCTTGGTCATTTCCTGACACGATCCCTAAACTTGACCCTAACCCTGACCCTAGCAAATGTCCTGCCTCTTATGCTAACTAAAGCCCTTATGCTGTGACTACCTCAGGCCCTGAATTTAGTCCCAAGGCCGTGATACTGTCCCTAACTAAGGCCCTAACACTATTCCTAACTCAGGCCCTGACACTGTACCTAACAGAGGCCCAGATGCTAGTACTAACTAAGGCCTTGACACTGTCCCTAACTAAGGCCCTGCTGCCGTCAATATCTAATGTCCTGACACTATCCTGAGTTAATTTCCGGACCCATCTCTTACCAAGGTCCTGAAACTGTCCCTAAGTAAGCCCTGACGCTGTCCCTAAGTGAGGCCCTAAGGCTGCCCCTAACAGAGGCCCTGAGAATGTCTTTAACAAAGCCCCTCCCTGAGGCTGATCCTACCAAGGCCCTTATGCTGCTCCTAAGTCATGCCCTGATACTATCCCTAGCTAAGGCTCTGACACTAGGCCTCACTCAAGCCCTGTCGCTCTCCCTAAGTCAGGCTCTGACGCTATCCCTACCTGAAGCCCTGACACTGGTCCTAAATTAGGCCCTGATGCCCTAAGTAACTAAGGTCTTGACACTATCCCTAGGTCATGCCCTGACACAATCCCTAGACCTTAACCTAACCTTGTCTTTAACTAATGTTGAGCTTCTTATGCTAAATAAATCCCTGATGCTCTTCCTAACTAAGGCCCTAAAATTAGTCCCGAGGCCGTGACCCTGGCCCTAACTGAGGCCTGGAGGCTCGTCCTAACTCAGGCCCTGACACTGTCCCTAACTAAGGCCCTGACACTACACCTAACTCAGTCCCTGACACTGTACCTAACAAAGGCTCTGATGCTAGTCCTAAGTCAGGCTGAGACACTGTCTCTAAGGCCCTGCTGCAGTCAATATCTAAAGTCCTGACATTATCCCGAGCTAATATCCTGACCCATGTCTTACCAAGGTCCTGAAACTGTCCCAAAGGAAGCCCTGACGCTGTCCCTAAGTGAGGCCCTGAGGCGGTCCCTAACAGAGGCCCTGAGAATGTCTTTAACGAAGACCCTAATGCTGATCCTACAGAGGCCCTTATACTGCTCCTAAGTCATGCCCTGACACTGCCCCTAACTCAGGCCCTAAAGATAGGCCTCACTTAGGCCCTGCTGCCGTACCTTAGTTAGGCTCTGACGCTGTCCGTACGTGAAGCCCTGGCACTGGTCCTGATGAAGGCCCTGACGCTGGTCCTAACTAAGGCCCTGATGCTCTCAATAACTAAGGTCTTCACCCTATCCCTAGCTCACATCCTGACACTACCACTGGCCTGGAACCTGACTCTGTCCCGAGCTAACGTCCTGCCCCTTATCCTCACCGAAGCCGTAATGCTCTCCCTAACTAAGGCCCAGACTAGTCCTAATTAAGGCCCTGACACTGTCCTTAACTAAGGCCCGGAATCTATCTCTAATATAGGCCTTGCTGCCGGTAATAACTAAAATCCGGACACTATCCTGAGCTAATATCCTGACCCATTTCTAACCAAGGTCCTGACACCGTCCCTAAGAAAGCCCTGTCGCTGTTCCTAAGTGAAGACCTGAGGCTGTCCGTAACTCAGTCCCTGAAGCTATGCCTAACTGAGGCCTTGACGCTGTGACTAACTCAGGCCCTGATCATGTCTGTAACTAAGACACTAATGCTGATGCAACAAAGGCCCTGATGCTGCTCCTACATCATGCCCTGACAGTGTCCCCAGCTATGGGCCTGACGCTAAGCCTCACTCAGGCCCTGTTGCTCTCCCAGAGTCAGGCACTGACGCTGTCCCTACCTGAAGCCCTGACACGGGTCCTAAATAAGGCCCTGATACTGTAACTAAGCTCTTGACACTATCCCTAGGTCATTTCCTGACACGATCCCTAAACTTTACCCTAACCCTGTCCCTAGCAAATGTCCTGCCTCTTATGCTAACTAAAGCCCTTAGGCTGTGACTACCTCAGGCCCTGAATTTAGTCCCAAGGCCGTGATACTGTCCCTAACTAAGGCCCTAACACTATTCCTAACTCAGGCCCTGACACTGTACCTAACAGAGGCCCAGATGCTAGTACTAACTAAGGCCTTGACACTGTCCCTAACTAAGGCCCTGCTGCCATCAATATCTAATGTCCTGACACTATCCTGAGGTAATTTCCGGACCCATCTCTTACCAAGCTCCTGAAACTGTCCCTAAGTAAGCCCTGACGCTGTCCCTAAGGGAGGCCCTAAGGCTGTCCCTAACAGAGGCCCTGAGAATGTCTTTAACAAAGCCCCTGAGGCTGATCCTACCAAGGCCCTTATGCTGCTCCTAAGTCATGCCCTGATACTATCCCTAGCTAAGGCTCTGACACTAGGCCTCACTCAAGCCCTGTCGCTCTCCCTAAGTCAGGCTCTGACGCTATCCCTACCTGAAGCCCTGACACTGGTCCTAAATTAGGCCCTGATGCCCTAAGTAACTAAGGTCTTGACACTATCCCTAGGTCATGCCCTGACACAATCCCTAGACCTTAACCTAACCTTGTCTTTAACTAATGTTGAGCTTCTTATGCTAAAAAAATCCCTGATGCTGTTCCTAACTAAGGCCCTAAAATTAGTCCCGAGGCCGTGACCCTGGCCCTAACTGAGGCCTGGAGGCTCGTCCTAACTCAGGCCCTGACACTGTCCCTAACTAAGGCCCCGACACTACACCTAACTCAGTCCCTGACACTGTACCTAACAAAGGCTTTGATGCTAGTCCTAAGTCAGGCTGAGACACTGTCTCTAAGGCCCTGCTGCAGTCAATATCTAAAGTCCTGACATTATCCCGAGCTAATATCCTGACCCATGTCTTACCAAGGTCCTGAAACTGTCCCAAAGGAAGCCCTGACGCTGTCCCTAAGTGAGGCCCTGAGGCGGTCCCTAACAGAGGCCCTGAGAATGTCTTTAACGAAGACCCTAATGCTGATCCTACAGAGGCCCTTATACTGCTCCTAAGTCATGCCCTGACACTGCCCCTAACTCAGGCCCTAAAGATAGGCCTCACTTAGGCCCTGCTGCCGTACCTTAGTTAGGCTCTGACGCTGTCCGTACGTGAAGCCCTGGCACTGGTCCTGATGAAGGCCCTGACGCTGGTCCTAACTAAGGCCCTGATGCTCTCAATAACTAAGGTCTTCACCCTATCCCTAGCTCACATCCTGACACTACCACTGGCCTGGAACCTGACTCTGTCCCGAGCTAACGTCCTGCCCCTTATCCTCACCGAAGCCGTAATGCTCTCCCTAACTAAGGCCCAGACTAGTCCTAATTAAGGCCCTGACACTGTCCTTAACTAAGGCCTGGAATCTATCTCTAATAAAGGCCCTGCTGCCGGCAATAACTAAAATCCGGACACTATCCTGAGCTAATATCCTGACCCATTTCTAACCAAGGTCCTGACACCGTCCGTAAGAAAGCCCTGTCGCTGTTCCTAACTGAAGACCTGAGGCTGTCCGTAACTCAGTCCCTGAAGCTATGCCTAACTGAGGCCTTGACGCTGTGACTAACTCAGGCCCTGATCATGTCTGTAACTAAGACACTAATGCTGATGCAACAAAGGCCCTGATGCTGCTCCTACATCATGCCCTGACAGTGTCCCCAGCTATGGGCCTGACGCTAGGCCTCACTCAGGCCCTGTTGCTCTCCCAGAGTCAGGCACTGATGCTGTCCCTACCTGAAGCCCTGACACGGGTCCTAAATAAGGCCCTGATACTGTAACTAAGCTCTTGACACTATCCCTAGGTCATTTCCTGACACGATCCCTAAACTTTACCCTAACCCTGTCCCTAGCAAATGTCCTGCCTCTTATGCTAACTAAAGCCCTTAGGCTGTGACTACCTCAGGCCCTGAATTTAGTCCCAAGGCTGTGATACTGTCCCTAACTAAGGCCCTAACACTATTCCTAACTCAGGCCCTGACACTGTACCTAACAGAGGCCCAGATGCTAGTACTAACTAAGGCCTTGACACTGTCCCTAACTAAGGCCCTGCTGCCATCAATATCTAATGTCCTGACACTATCCTGAGGTAATTTCCGGACCCATCTCTTACCAAGCTCCTGAAACTGTCCCTAAGTAAGCCCTGACGCTGTCCCTAAGTGAGGCCCTAAGGCTGTCCCTAACAGAGGCCCTGATAATGTCTTTAACAAAGCCCCTCCCTGAGGCTGATCCTACCAAGGCCCTTATGCTGCTCCTAAGTCATGCCCTGATACTATCCCTAGCTAAGGCTCTGACACTAGGCCTCACTCAAGCCCTGTCGCTCTCCCTAAGTCAGGCTCTGACGCTATCCCTAACTGAAGCCCTGACACTGGTCCTAAATTAGGCCCTGATGCCCTAAGTAACTAAGGTCTTGACACTATCCCTAGGTCATGCCCTGACACAATCCCTAGACCTTAACCTAACCTTGTCTTTAACTAATGTTGAGCTTCTTATGCTAAATAAATCCCTGATGCTCTTCCTAACTAAGGCCCTAAAATTAGTCCCGAGGCCGTGACCCTGGCCCTAACTGAGGCCTGGAGGCTCGTCCTAACTCAGGCCCTGACACTGTCCCTAACTAAGGCCCTGACACTACACCTAACTCAGTCCCTGACACTGTACCTAACAAAGGCTCTGATGCTAGTCCTAAGTCAGGCTGAGACACTGTCTCTAAGGCCCTGCTGCAGTCAATATCTAAAGTCCTGACATTATCCTGAGCTAATATCCTGACCCATGTCTTACCAAGGTCCTGAAACTGTCCCAAAGGAAGGCCTGACGCTGTCCCTAAGTGAGGCCCTGAGGCGGTCCCTAACAGAGGCCCTGAGAATGTCTTTAACGAAGACCCTAATGCTGATCCTACAGAGGCCCTTATACTGCTCCTAAGTCATGCCCTGACACTGTCCCTAACTCAGGCCCTAAAGATAGGCCTCACTTAGCCCCTGTTGCCGTACCTTAGTTAGGCTCTGACGCTGTCCGTACGTGAAGCCCTGACACTGGTCCTGATGAAGGCCCTGACGCCGGTCCTAACTAAGGCCCTGATGCTCTCAATAACTAAGGTCTTCACCCTATCCCTAGCTCACATCCTGACACTACCACTGGCCTGGAACCTGACTCTGTCCCGAGCTAATGTCCTGCCCCTTATCCTCACCGAAGCCGTAATGCTCTCCCTAACTAAGGCCCAGACTAGTCCTAATTAAGGCCCTGACACTGTCCCTAACTAAGGCCCGGAATCTATCTCTAATATAGGCCCTGCTGCCGGCAATAACTAAAATCCGGACACTATCCTGAGCTAATATCCTGACCCATTTCTAACCAAGGTCCTGACACCATCCCTAAGAAGGCCCTGTCGCTGTTCCTAAGTGAAGGCCTGAGGCTGTCCATAACTCAGTCCCTGAAGCTATGCCTAACTGAGGCCTTGACGCTGTGACTAACTCAGGCCCTGATCATGTCTGTAACTAAGACACTAATGCTGATGCAACAAAGGCCCTGATGCTGCTCCTACATCATACCCTGACAGTGTCCCCAGCTAAGGGCCTGACGCTAGGCCTCACTCAGGCCCTGTTGCTCTCCCAGAGTCAGGCACTGACGCTGTCCCTACCTGAAGCCCTGACACTGGTCCTAAATAAGGCCCTGATACTGTAACTAAGCTCTTGACACTATCCCTAGGTCATTTCCTGACACGATCCCTAAACTTTACCCTAACCCTGTCCCTAGCAAATGTCCTGCCTCTTATGCTAACTAAAGCCCTTATGCTGTGACTACCTCAGGCCCTGAATTTAGTCCCAAGGCCGTGATACTGTCCCTAACGAAGGCCCTAACACTATTCCTAACTCAGGCCCTGACACTGTACCTAACAGAGGCCCAGATGCTAGTACTAACTAAGGCCTTGACACTGTCCCTAACTAAGGCCCTGCTGCCGTCAATATCTAATGTCCTGACACTATCCTGAGTTAATTTCCGGACCCATCTCTTACCAAGCTCCTGAAACTGTCCCTAAGTAAGCCCTGACGCTGTCCCTAAGTGAGGCCCTAAGGCTGTCCCTAACAGAGGCCCTGATAATGTCTTTAACAAAGCCCCTCCCTGAGGCTGATCCTACCAAGGCCCTTATGCTGCTCCTAAGTCATGCCCTGATACTATCCCTAGCTAAGGCTCTGACACTAGGCCTCACTCAAGCCCTGTCGCTCTCCCTAAGTCAGGCTCTGACGCTATCCCTACCTGAAGCCCTGACACTGGTCCTAAATTAGGCCCTGATGCCCTAAGTAACTAAGGTCTTGACACTATCCCTAGGTCATGCCCTGACACAATCCCTAGACCTTAACCTAACCTTGTCTTTAACTAATGTTGAGCTTCTTATGCTAAATAAATCCCTGATGCTCTTCCTAACTAAGGCCCTAAAATTAGTCCCGAGGCCGTGACCCAGGCCCTAACTGAGGCCTGGAGTCTCGTGCTAACTCAGGCCCTGACACTGTCCCTAACTAAGGCCCTGACACTACACCTAACTCAGTCCCTGACACTGTACCTAACAAAGGCTCTGATGCTAGTCCTAAGTCAGGCTGAGACACTGTCTCTAAGGACCTGCGGCAGTCAATATCTAAAGTCCTGACATTATCCTGAGCTAATATCCTGACCCATGTCTTACCAAGGTCCTGAAACTGTCCCAAAGTAAGCCCTGACGCTGTCCCTAAGTGAGGCCCTGAGGCGGTCCCTAACAGAGGCCCTGAGAATGTCTTTAACGAAGACCCTAATGCTGATCCTACAGAGGCCCTTATACTGCTCCTAAGTCATGCCCTGACACTGTCCCTAACTCGGGCCCTAAAGATAGGCCTCACTTAGGCCCTGTTGCCGTACCTTAGTTAGGCTCTGACACTGTCCGTACGTGAAGCCCTGACACTGGTCCTGATGAAGGCCCTGCCGCCGGTCCTAAGTAAGGCCCTGATGCTCTCAATAACTAAGGTCTTCACCCTATCCCTAGCTCACATCCTGACACTACCACTGGCCTGGAACCTGACTCTGTCCCGAGCTAATGTCCTGCCCCTTATCCTCACCGAAGCCGTAATGCTCTCCCTAACTAAGGCCCAGACTAGTCCTAATTAAGGCCCTGACACTGTCCCTAACTAAGGCCCGGAATCTATCTCTAATATAGGCCCTGCTGCCGGCAATAACTAAAATCCGGACACTATCCTGAGCTAATATCCTGACCCATTTCTAACCAAGGTCCTGACACCATCCCTAAGAAGGCCCTGTCGCTGTTCCTAAGTGAAGGCCTGAGGCTGTCCATAACTCAGTCCCTGAAGCTATGCCTAACTGAGCCCTTGACGCTGTGACTAACTCAGGCCCTGATCATGTCTGTAACTAAGACACTAATGCTGATGCAACAAAGGCCCTGATGCTGCTCCTACATCATACCCTGACAGTGTCCCCAGCTAAGGGCCTGACGCTAGGCCTCACTCAGGCCCTGTTGCTCTCCCAGAGTCAGGCACTGACGCTGTCCCTAACTGAAGCGCTGACACTGGTCCTAAATAAGGCCCTGATACTGTAACTAAGCTCTTGACACTAGCCCTAGGTCATTTCCTGACACGATCCCTAAACTTTACCCTAACCCTGTCCCTAGCAAATGTCCTGCCTCTTATGCTAACTAAAGCCCTTATGCTGTGACTACCTCAGGCCCTGAATTTAGTCCCAAGGCCGTGATACTGTCCCTAACTAAGGCCCTAACACTATTCCTAACTCAGGCCCTGACACTGTACCTAACAGAGGCCCAGATGCTAGTACTAACTAAGGCCTTGACACTGTCCCTAACTAAGGCCCTGCTGCCGTCAATATCTAATGTCCTGACACTATCCTGAGTTAATTTCCGGACCCATCTCTTACCAAGGTCCTGAAACTGTCCCTAAGTAAGCCCTGACGCTGTCCCTAAGTGAGGCCCTAAGGCTGTCCCTAACAGAGGCCCTGATAATGTCTTTAACAAAGCCCCTCCCTGAGGCTGATCCTACCAAGGCCCTTATGCTGCTCCTAAGTCATGCCCTGATACTATCCCTAGCTAAGGCTCTGACACTAGGCCTCACTCAAGCCCTGTCGCTCTCCCTAAGTCAGGCTCTGACGCTATCCCTACCTGAAGCCCTGACACTGGTCCTAAATTAGGCCCTGATGCCCTAAGTAACTAAGGTCTTGACACTATCCCTAGGTCATGCCCTGACACAATCCCTACACCTGAACCTAACCTTGTCTTTAACTAATGTTGAGCTTCTTATGCTAAATAAATCCCTGATGCTCTTCCTAACTAAGGCCCTAAAATTAGTCCCGAGGCCGTGACCCTGGCCCTAACTGAGGCCTGGAGGCTCGTCCTAACTCAGGCCCTGACACTGTCCCTAACTAAGGCCCTGACACTACACCTAACTCAGTCCCTGACACTGTACCTAACAAAGGCTCTGATGCTAGTCCTAAGTCAGGCTGAGACACTGTCTCTAAGGCCCTGCTGCAGTCAATATCTAAAGTCCTGACATTATCCTGAGCTAATATCCTGACCCATGTCTTACCAAGGTCCTGAAACTGTCCCAAAGTAAGGCCTGACGCCGTCCCTAAGTGAGGCCCTGAGGCGGTCCCTAACAGAGGCCCTGAGAATGTCTTTAACGAAGACCCTAATGCTGATCCTACAGAGGCCTTTATACTGCTCCTAAGTAATGCCCTGACACTGTCGTTAACTCAGGCCCTAAAGATAGGCCTCACTTAGGCCCTGTTGCCGTACCTTAGTTAGGCTCTGACGCTGTCCGTACGTGAAGCCCTGACACTGGTCCTGATGAAGGCCCTGCCGCCGGTCCTAAGTAAGGCCCTGATGCTCTCAATAACTAAGGTCTTCACCCTATCCCTAGCTCACATCCTGACACTACCACTGGCCTGGAACCTGACTCTGTCCCGAGCTAATGTCCTGCCCCTTATCCTCACCGAAGCCGTAATGCTCTCCCTAACTAAGGCCCAGACTAGTCCTAATTAAGGCCCTGACACTGTCCCTAACTAAGGCCCGGAATCTATCTCTAATATAGGCCCTGCTGCCGGCAATAACTAAAATCCGGACACTATCCTGAGCTAATATCCTGACCCATTTCTAACCAAGGTCCTGACACCATCCCTAAGAAGGCCCTGTCGCTGTTCCTAAGTGAAGGCCTGAGGCTGTCCATAACTCAGTCCCTGAAGCTATGCCTAACTGAGGCCTTGACGCTGTGACTAACTCAGGCCCTGATCATGTCTGTAACTAAGACACTAATGCTGATGCAACAAAGGCCCTGATGCTGCTCCTACATCATACCCTGACAGTGTCCCCAGCTAAGGGCCTGACGCTAGGCCTCACTCAGGCCCTGTTGCTCTCCCAGAGTCAGGCACTGACGCTGTCCCTACCTGAAGCCCTGACACTGGTCCTAAATAAGGCCCTGATACTGTAACTAAGCTCTTGACACTATCCCTAGGTCATTTCCTGACACGATCCCTAAACTTTACCCTAACCCTGTCCCTAGCAAATGTCCTGCCTCTTATGCTAACTAAAGCCCTTATGCTGTGACTACCTCAGGCCCTGAATTTAGTCCCAAGGCCGTGATACTGTCCCTAACTAAGGCCCTAACACTATTCCTAACTCAGGCCCTGACACTGTACCTAACAGAGGCCCAGATGCTAGTACTAACTAAGGCCTTGACACTGTCCCTAACTAAGGCCCTGCTGCCATCAATATCTAATGTCCTGACACTATCCTGAGGTAATTTCCGGACCCATCTCTTACCAAGGTCCTGAAACTGTCCCTAAGTAAGCCCTGATGCTGTCCCTAAGTGAGGCCCTAAGGCTGCCCCTAACAGAGGCCCTGATAATGTCTTTAACAAAGCCCCTCCCTGAGGCTGATCCTATCAAGGCCTTTATGCTGCTCCTAAGTCATGCCCTGATACTATCCCTAGCTAAGGCTCTGACACTAGGCCTCACTCAAGCCCTGTCGCTCTCCCTAAGTCAGGCTCTGACGCTATCCCTACCTGAAGCCCTGACACTGGTCCTAAATTAGGCCCTGATGCCCTAAGTAACTAAGGTCTTGACACTATCCCTAGGTCATGCCCTGACACAATCCCTACACCTGAACCTAACCTTGTCTTTAACTAATGTTGAGCTTCTTATGCTAAATAAATCCCTGATGCTCTTCCTAACTAAGGCCCTAAAATTAGTCCCGAGGCCGTGACCCAGGCCCTAACTGAGGCCTGGAGTCTCGTGCTAACTCAGGCCCTGACACTGTCCCTAACTAAGGCCCTGACACTACACCTAACTCAGTCCCTGACACTGTACCTAACAAAGGCTCTGATGCTAGTCCTAAGTCAGGCTGAGACACTGTCTCTAAGGCCCTGCTGCAGTCAATATCTAAAGTCCTGACATTATCCTGAGCTAATATCCTGACCCATGTCTTACCAAGGTCCTGAAACTGTCCCAAAGTAAGGCCTGACGCCGTCCCTAAGTGAGGCCCTGAGGCGGTCCCTAACAGAGGCCCTGAGAATGTCTTTAACGAAGACCCTAATGCTGATCCTACAGAGGCCTTTATACTGCTCCTAAGTAATGCCCTGACACTGTCGTTAACTCAGGCCCTAAAGATAGGCCTCACTTAGGCCCTGTTGCCGTACCTTAGTTAGGCTCTGACGCTGTCCGTACGTGAAGCCCTGACACTGGTCCTGATGAAGGCCCTGCCGCCGGTCCTAAGTAAGGCCCTGATGCTCTCAATAACTAAGGTCTTCACCCTATCCCTAGCTCACATCCTGACACTACCACTGGCCTGGAACCTGACTCTGTCCCGAGCTAATGTCCTGCCCCTTATCCTCACCGAAGCCGTAATGCTCTCCCTAACTAAGGCCCAGACTAGTCCTAATTAAGGCCCTGACACTGTCCCTAACTAAGGCCCGGAATCTATCTCTAATATAGGCCCTGCTGCCGGCAATAACTAAAATCCGGACACTATCCTGAGCTAATATCCTGACCCATTTCTAACCAAGGTCCTGACACCATCCCTAAGAAGGCCCTGTCGCTGTTCCTAAGTGAAGGCCTGAGGCTGTCCATAACTCAGTCCCTGAAGCTATGCCTAACTGAGGCCTTGACGCTGTGACTAACTCAGGCCCTGATCATGTCTGTAACTAAGACACTAATGCTGATGCAACAAAGGCCCTGATGCTGCTCCTACATCATACCCTGACAGTGTCCCCAGCTAAGGGCCTGACGCTAGGCCTCACTCAGGCCCTGTTGCTCTCCCAGAGTCAGGCACTGACGCTGTCCCTACCTGAAGCCCTGACACTGGTCCTAAATAAGGCCCTGATACTGTAACTAAGCTCTTGACACTATCCCTAGGTCATTTCCTGACACGATCCCTAAACTTTACCCTAACCCTGTCCCTAGCAAATGTCCTGCCTCTTATGCTAACTAAAGCCCTTATGCTGTGACTACCTCAGGCCCTGAATTTAGTCCCAAGGCCGTGATACTGTCCCTAACGAAGGCCCTAACACTATTCCTAACTCAGGCCCTGACACTGTACCTAACAGAGGCCCAGATGCTAGTACTAACTAAGGCCTTGACACTGTCCCTAACTAAGGCCCTGCTGCCGTCAATATCTAATGTCCTGACACTATCCTGAGTTAATTTCCGGACCCATCTCTTACCAAGGTCCTGAAACTGTCCCTAAGTAAGCCCTGATGCTGTCCCTAAGGGAGGCCCTAAGGCTGCCCCTAACAGAGGCCCTGATAATGTCTTTAACAAAGCCCCTCCCTGAGGCTGATCCTATCAAGGCCTTTATGCTGCTCCTAAGTCATGCCCTGATACTATCCCTAGCTAAGGCTCTGACACTAGGCCTCACTCAAGCCCTGTCGCTCTCCCTAAGTCAGGCTCTGACGCTATCCCTACCTGAAGCCCTGACACTGGTCCTAAATTAGGCCCTGATGCCCTAAGTAACTAAGGTCTTGACACTATCCCTAGGTCATGCCCTGACACAATCCCTAGACCTTAACCTAACCTTGTCTTTAACTAATGTTGAGCTTCTTATGCTAAATAAATCCCTGATGCTCTTCCTAACTAAGGCCCTAAAATTAGTCCCGAGGCCGTGACCCAGGCCCTAACTGAGGCCTGGAGTCTCGTGCTAACTCAGGCCCTGACACTGTCCCTAACTAAGGCCCTGACACTACACCTAACTCAGTCCCTGACACTGTACCTAACAAAGGCTCTGATGCTAGTCCTAAGTCAGGCTGAGACACTGTCTCTAAGGACCTGCGGCAGTCAATATCTAAAGTCCTGACATTATCCTGAGCTAATATCCTGACCCATGTCTTACCAAGGTCCTGAAACTGTCCCAAAGTAAGCCCTGACGCTGTCCCTAAGTGAGGCCCTGAGGCGGTCCCTAACAGAGGCCCTGAGAATGTCTTTAACGAAGACCCTAATGCTGATCCTACAGAGGCCCTTATACTGCTCCTAAGTCATGCCCTGACACTGTCCCTAACTCGGGCCCTAAAGATAGGCCTCACTTAGGCCCTGTTGCCGTACCTTAGTTAGGCTCTGACGCTGTCCGTACGTGAAGCCCTGACACTGGTCCTGATGAAGGCCCTGCCGCCGGTCCTAAGTAAGGCCCTGATGCTCTCAATAACTAAGGTCTTCACCCTATCCCTAGCTCACATCCTGACACTACCACTGGCCTGGAACCTGACTCTGTCCCGAGCTAATGTCCTGCCCCTTATCCTCACCGAAGCCGTAATGCTCTCCCTAACTAAGGCCCAGACTAGTCCTAATTAAGGCCCTGACACTGTCCCTAACTAAGGCCCGGAATCTATCTCTAATATAGGCCCTGCTGCCGGCAATAACTAAAATCCGGACACTATCCTGAGCTAATATCCTGACCCATTTCTAACCAAGGTCCTGACACCATCCCTAAGAAGGCCCTGTCGCTGTTCCTAAGTGAAGGCCTGAGGCTGTCCATAACTCAGTCCCTGAAGCTATGCCTAACTGAGCCCTTGACGCTGTGACTAACTCAGGCCCTGATCATGTCTGTAACTAAGACACTAATGCTGATGCAACAAAGGCCCTGATGCTGCTCCTACATCATACCCTGACAGTGTCCCCAGCTAAGGGCCTGACGCTAGGCCTCACTCAGGCCCTGTTGCTCTCCCAGAGTCAGGCACTGACGCTGTCCCTAACTGAAGCGCTGACACTGGTCCTAAATAAGGCCCTGATACTGTAACTAAGCTCTTGACACTAGCCCTAGGTCATTTCCTGACACGATCCCTAAACTTTACCCTAACCCTGTCCCTAGCAAATGTCCTGCCTCTTATGCTAACTAAAGCCCTTATGCTGTGACTACCTCAGGCCCTGAATTTAGTCCCAAGGCCGTGATACTGTCCCTAACTAAGGCCCTAACACTATTCCTAACTCAGGCCCTGACACTGTACCTAACAGAGGCCCAGATGCTAGTACTAACTAAGGCCTTGACACTGTCCCTAACTAAGGCCCTGCTGCCGTCAATATCTAATGTCCTGACACTATCCTGAGTTAATTTCCGGACCCATCTCTTACCAAGGTCCTGAAACTGTCCCTAAGTAAGCCCTGACGCTGTCCCTAAGTGAGGCCCTAAGGCTGTCCCTAACAGAGGCCCTGATAATGTCTTTAACAAAGCCCCTCCCTGAGGCTGATCCTACCAAGGCCCTTATGCTGCTCCTAAGTCATGCCCTGATACTATCCCTAGCTAAGGCTCTGACACTAGGCCTCACTCAAGCCCTGTCGCTCTCCCTAAGTCAGGCTCTGACGCTATCCCTACCTGAAGCCCTGACACTGGTCCTAAATTAGGCCCTGATGCCCTAAGTAACTAAGGTCTTGACACTATCCCTAGGTCATGCCCTGACACAATCCCTACACCTGAACCTAACCTTGTCTTTAACTAATGTTGAGCTTCTTATGCTAAATAAATCCCTGATGCTCTTCCTAACTAAGGCCCTAAAATTAGTCCCGAGGCCGTGACCCTGGCCCTAACTGAGGCCTGGAGGCTCGTCCTAACTCAGGCCCTGACACTGTCCCTAACTAAGGCCCTGACACTACACCTAACTCAGTCCCTGACACTGTACCTAACAAAGGCTCTGATGCTAGTCCTAAGTCAGGCTGAGACACTGTCTCTAAGGCCCTGCTGCAGTCAATATCTAAAGTCCTGACATTATCCTGAGCTAATATCCTGACCCATGTCTTACCAAGGTCCTGAAACTGTCCCAAAGTAAGGCCTGACGCCGTCCCTAAGTGAGGCCCTGAGGCGGTCCCTAACAGAGGCCCTGAGAATGTCTTTAACGAAGACCCTAATGCTGATCCTACAGAGGCCTTTATACTGCTCCTAAGTAATGCCCTGACACTGTCGTTAACTCAGGCCCTAAAGATAGGCCTCACTTAGGCCCTGTTGCCGTACCTTAGTTAGGCTCTGACGCTGTCCGTACGTGAAGCCCTGACACTGGTCCTGATGAAGGCCCTGCCGCCGGTCCTAAGTAAGGCCCTGATGCTCTCAATAACTAAGGTCTTCACCCTATCCCTAGCTCACATCCTGACACTACCACTGGCCTGGAACCTGACTCTGTCCCGAGCTAATGTCCTGCCCCTTATCCTCACCGAAGCCGTAATGCTCTCCCTAACTAAGGCCCAGACTAGTCCTAATTAAGGCCCTGACACTGTCCCTAACTAAGGCCCGGAATCTATCTCTAATATAGGCCCTGCTGCCGGCAATAACTAAAATCCGGACACTATCCTGAGCTAATATCCTGACCCATTTCTAACCAAGGTCCTGACACCATCCCTAAGAAGGCCCTGTCGCTGTTCCTAAGTGAAGACCTGAGGCTGTCCATAACTCAGTCCCTGAAGCTATGCCTAACTGAGGCCTTGACGCTGTGACTAACTCAGGCCCTGATCATGTCTGTAACTAAGACACTAATGCTGATGCAACAAAGGCCCTGATGCTGCTCCTACATCATACCCTGACAGTGTCCCCAGCTAAGGGCCTGACGCTAGGCCTCACTCAGGCCCTGTTGCTCTCCCAGAGTCAGGCACTGACGCTGTCCCTACCTGAAGCCCTGACACTGGTCCTAAATAAGGCCCTGATACTGTAACTAAGCTCTTGACACTATCCCTAGGTCATTTCCTGACACGATCCCTAAACTTTACCCTAACCCTGTCCCTAGCAAATGTCCTGCCTCTTATGCTAACTAAAGCCCTTATGCTGTGACTACCTCAGGCCCTGAATTTAGTCCCAAGGCCGTGATACTGTCCCTAACGAAGGCCCTAACACTATTCCTAACTCAGGCCCTGACACTGTACCTAACAGAGGCCCAGATGCTAGTACTAACTAAGGCCTTGACACTGTCCCTAACTAAGGCCCTGCTGCCGTCAATATCTAATGTCCTGACACTATCCTGAGTTAATTTCCGGACCCATCTCTTACCAAGGTCCTGAAACTGTCCCTAAGTAAGCCCTGATGCTGTCCCTAAGTGAGGCCCTAAGGCTGCCCCTAACAGAGGCCCTGATAATGTCTTTAACAAAGCCCCTCCCTGAGGCTGATCCTATCAAGGCCTTTATGCTGCTCCTAAGTCATGCCCTGATACTATCCCTAGCTAAGGCTCTGACACTAGGCCTCACTCAAGCCCTGTCGCTCTCCCTAAGTCAGGCTCTGACGCTATCCCTACCTGAAGCCCTGACACTGGTCCTAAATTAGGCCCTGATGCCCTAAGTAACTAAGGTCTTGACACTATCCCTAGGTCATGCCCTGACACAATCCCTAGACCTTAACCTAACCTTGTCTTTAACTAATGTTGAGCTTCTTATGCTAAATAAATCCCTGATGCTCTTCCTAACTAAGGCCCTAAAATTAGTCCCGAGGCCGTGACCCAGGCCCTAACTGAGGCCTGGAGTCTCGTGCTAACTCAGGCCCTGACACTGTCCCTAACTAAGGCCCTGACACTACACCTAACTCAGTCCCTGACACTGTACCTAACAAACGCTCTGATGCTAGTCCTAAGTCAGGCTGAGACACTGTCTCTAAGGACCTGCGGCAGTCAATATCTAAAGTCCTGACATTATCCTGAGCTAATATCCTGACCCATGTCTTACCAAGGTCCTGAAACTGTCCCAAAGTAAGCCCTGACGCTGTCCCTAAGTGAGGCCCTGAGGCGGTCCCTAACAGAGGCCCTGAGAATGTCTTTAACGAAGACCCTAATGCTGATCCTACAGAGGCCCTTATACTGCTCCTAAGTCATGCCCTGACACTGTCCCTAACTCGGGCCCTAAAGATAGGCCTCACTTAGGCCCTGTTGCCGTACCTTAGTTAGGCTCTGACACTGTCCGTACGTGAAGCCCTGACACTGGTCCTGATGAAGGCCCTGCCGCCGGTCCTAAGTAAGGCCCTGATGCTCTCAATAACTAAGGTCTTCACCCTATCCCTAGCTCACATCCTGACACTACCACTGGCCTGGAACCTGACTCTGTCCCGAGCTAATGTCCTGCCCCTTATCCTCACCGAAGCCGTAATGCTCTCCCTAACTAAGGCCCAGACTAGTCCTAATTAAGGCCCTGACACTGTCCCTAACTAAGGCCCGGAATCTATCTCTAATATAGGCCCTGCTGCCGGCAATAACTAAAATCCGGACACTATCCTGAGCTAATATCCTGACCCATTTCTAACCAAGGTCCTGACACCATCCCTAAGAAGGCCCTGTCGCTGTTCCTAAGTGAAGGCCTGAGGCTGTCCATAACTCAGTCCCTGAAGCTATGCCTAACTGAGCCCTTGACGCTGTGACTAACTCAGGCCCTGATCATGTCTGTAACTAAGACACTAATGCTGATGCAACAAAGGCCCTGATGCTGCTCCTACATCATACCCTGACAGTGTCCCCAGCTAAGGGCCTGACGCTAGGCCTCACTCAGGCCCTGTTGCTCTCCCAGAGTCAGGCACTGACGCTGTCCCTAACTGAAGCGCTGACACTGGTCCTAAATAAGGCCCTGATACTGTAACTAAGCTCTTGACACTAGCCCTAGGTCATTTCCTGACACGATCCCTAAACTTTACCCTAACCCTGTCCCTAGCAAATGTCCTGCCTCTTATGCTAACTAAAGCCCTTATGCTGTGACTACCTCAGGCCCTGAATTTAGTCCCAAGGCCGTGATACTGTCCCTAACTAAGGCCCTAACACTATTCCTAACTCAGGCCCTGACACTGTACCTAACAGAGGCCCAGATGCTAGTACTAACTAAGGCCTTGACACTGTCCCTAACTAAGGCCCTGCTGCCGTCAATATCTAATGTCCTGACACTATCCTGAGTTAATTTCCGGACCCATCTCTTACCAAGGTCCTGAAACTGTCCCTAAGTAAGCCCTGACGCTGTCCCTAAGTGAGGCCCTAAGGCTGTCCCTAACAGAGGCCCTGATAATGTCTTTAACAAAGCCCCTCCCTGAGGCTGATCCTACCAAGGCCCTTATGCTGCTCCTAAGTCATGCCCTGATACTATCCCTAGCTAAGGCTCTGACACTAGGCCTCACTCAAGCCCTGTCGCTCTCCCTAAGTCAGGCTCTGACGCTATCCCTACCTGAAGCCCTGACACTGGTCCTAAATTAGGCCCTGATGCCCTAAGTAACTAAGGTCTTGACACTATCCCTAGGTCATGCCCTGACACAATCCCTACACCTGAACCTAACCTTGTCTTTAACTAATGTTGAGCTTCTTATGCTAAATAAATCCCTGATGCTCTTCCTAACTAAGGCCCTAAAATTAGTCCCGAGGCCGTGACCCTGGCCCTAACTGAGGCCTGGAGGCTCGTCCTAACTCAGGCCCTGACACTGTCCCTAACTAAGGCCCTGACACTACACCTAACTCAGTCCCTGACACTGTACCTAACAAAGGCTCTGATGCTAGTCCTAAGTCAGGCTGAGACACTGTCTCTAAGGCCCTGCTGCAGTCAATATCTAAAGTCCTGACATTATCCTGAGCTAATATCCTGACCCATGTCTTACCAAGGTCCTGAAACTGTCCCAAAGTAAGGCCTGACGCCGTCCCTAAGTGAGGCCCTGAGGCGGTCCCTAACAGAGGCCCTGAGAATGTCTTTAACGAAGACCCTAATGCTGATCCTACAGAGGCCTTTATACTGCTCCTAAGTAATGCCCTGACACTGTCGTTAACTCAGGCCCTAAAGATAGGCCTCACTTAGGCCCTGTTGCCGTACCTTAGTTAGGCTCTGACGCTGTCCGTACGTGAAGCCCTGACACTGGTCCTGATGAAGGCCCTGCCGCCGGTCCTAAGTAAGGCCCTGATGCTCTCAATAACTAAGGTCTTCACCCTATCCCTAGCTCACATCCTGACACTACCACTGGCCTGGAACCTGACTCTGTCCCGAGCTAATGTCCTGCCCCTTATCCTCACCGAAGCCGTAATGCTCTCCCTAACTAAGGCCCAGACTAGTCCTAATTAAGGCCCTGACACTGTCCCTAACTAAGGCCCGGAATCTATCTCTAATATAGGCCCTGCTGCCGGCAATAACTAAAATCCGGACACTATCCTGAGCTAATATCCTGACCCATTTCTTTTTTTTTTTTTTTTTTTTTTTTTTTTTTTTTTTAAAGATTTATTTATTGATTGATTACTATGTTGGGTCTTCGTTTCTGTGCGAGGGCTTTCTCTAGTTGCGGCCAGCGGGGACCACTCTTCATCGCGGTGCGCGGGCCTCTCACTGTAGCGGCCTCTCTTGTTGCGGAGCACAGGCTCCAGACGCGCAGGCTCAGTAGCTGTGGCTCACGGGCCTAGCCGCTCCGCGGCATGTGGGATCTTCCCAGACCAGGACTCAAACCCGTGTCCCCTGCATTGGCAGGCAGACTCTCAACCACTGCGCCACCAGGGAAGCCCCCCTGACCCATTTCTAACCAAGGTCCTGACACCATCCCTAAGAAGGCCCTGTCGCTGTTCCTAAGTGAAGGCCTGAGGCTGTCCATAACTCAGTCCCTGAAGCTATGCCTAACTGAGGCCTTGACGCTGTGACTAACTCAGGCCCTGATCATGTCTGTAACTAAGACACTAATGCTGATGCAACAAAGGCCCTGATGCTGCTCCTACATCATACCCTGACAGTGTCCCCAGCTAAGGGCCTGACGCTAGGCCTCACTCAGGCCCTGTTGCTCTCCCAGAGTCAGGCACTGACGCTGTCCCTACCTGAAGCCCTGACACGGGTCCTAAATAAGGCCCTGATACTGTAACTAAGCTCTTGACACTATCCCTAGGTCATTTCCTGACACGATCCCTAAACTTTACCCTAACCCTGTCCCTAGCAAATGTCCTGCCTCTTATGCTAACTAAAGCCCTTATGCTGTGACTACCTCAGGCCCTGAATTTAGTCCCAAGGCCGTGATACTGTCCCTAACGAAGGCCCTAACACTATTCCTAACTCAGGCCCTGACACTGTACCTAACAGAGGCCCAGATGCTAGTACTAACTAAGGCCTTGACACTGTCCCTAACTAAGGCCCTGCTGCCGTCAATATCTAATGTCCTGACACTATCCTGAGTTAATTTCCGGACCCATCTCTTACCAAGGTCCTGAAACTGTCCCTAAGTAAGCCCTGATGCTGTCCCTAAGTGAGGCCCTAAGGCTGCCCCTAACAGAGGCCCTGATAATGTCTTTAACAAAGCCCCTCCCTGAGGCTGATCCTATCAAGGCCTTTATGCTGCTCCTAAGTCATGCCCTGATACTATCCCTAGCTAAGGCTCTGACACTAGGCCTCACTCAAGCCCTGTCGCTCTCCCTAAGTCAGGCTCTGACGCTATCCCTACCTGAAGCCCTGACACTGGTCCTAAATTAGGCCCTGATGCCCTAAGTAACTAAGGTCTTGACACTATCCCTAGGTCATGCCCTGACACAATCCCTAGACCTTAACCTAACCTTGTCTTTAACTAATGTTGAGCTTCTTATGCTAAATAAATCCCTGATGCTCTTCCTAACTAAGGCCCTAAAATTAGTCCCGAGGCCGTGACCCAGGCCCTAACTGAGGCCTGGAGTCTCGTGCTAACTCAGGCCCTGACACTGTCCCTAACTAAGGCCCTGACACTACACCTAACTCAGTCCCTGACACTGTACCTAACAAAGGCTCTGATGCTAGTCCTAAGTCAGGCTGAGACACTGTCTCTAAGGCCCTGCTGCAGTCAATATCTAAAGTCCTGACATTATCCTGAGCTAATATCCTGACCCATGTCTTACCAAGGTCCTGAAACTGTCCCAAAGTAAGGCCTGACGCCGTCCCTAAGTGAGGCCCTGAGGCGGTCCCTAACAGAGGCCCTGAGAATGTCTTTAACGAAGACCCTAATGCTGATCCTACAGAGGCCTTTATACTGCTCCTAAGTAATGCCCTGACACTGTCGTTAACTCAGGCCCTAAAGATAGGCCTCACTTAGGCCCTGTTGCCGTACCTTAGTTAGGCTCTGACGCTGTCCGTACGTGAAGCCCTGACACTGGTCCTGATGAAGGCCCTGCCGCCGGTCCTAAGTAAGGCCCTGATGCTCTCAATAACTAAGGTCTTCACCCTATCCCTAGCTCACATCCTGACACTACCACTGGCCTGGAACCTGACTCTGTCCCGAGCTAATGTCCTGCCCCTTATCCTCACCGAAGCCGTAATGCTCTCCCTAACTAAGGCCCAGACTAGTCCTAATTAAGGCCCTGACACTGTCCCTAACTAAGGCCCGGAATCTATCTCTAATATAGGCCCTGCTGCCGGCAATAACTAAAATCCGGACACTATCCTGAGCTAATATCCTGACCCATTTCTAACCAAGGTCCTGACACCATCCCTAAGAAGGCCCTGTCGCTGTTCCTAAGTGAAGGCCTGAGGCTGTCCATAACTCAGTCCCTGAAGCTATGCCTAACTGAGCCCTTGACGCTGTGACTAACTCAGGCCCTGATCATGTCTGTAACTAAGACACTAATGCTGATGCAACAAAGGCCCTGATGCTGCTCCTACATCATACCCTGACAGTGTCCCCAGCTAAGGGCCTGACGCTAGGCCTCACTCAGGCCCTGTTGCTCTCCCAGAGTCAGGCACTGACGCTGTCCCTACCTGAAGCCCTGACACTGGTCCTAAATAAGGCCCTGATACTGTAACTAAGCTCTTGACACTATCCCTAGGTCATTTCCTGACACGATCCCTAAACTTTACCCTAACCCTGTCCCTAGCAAATGTCCTGCCTCTTATGCTAACTAAAGCCCTTATGCTGTGACTACCTCAGGCCCTGAATTTAGTCCCAAGGCCGTGATACTGTCCCTAACGAAGGCCCTAACACTATTCCTAACTCAGGCCCTGACACTGTACCTAACAGAGGCCCAGATGCTAGTACTAACTAAGGCCTTGACACTGTCCCTAACTAAGGCCCTGCTGCCGTCAATATCTAATGTCCTGACACTATCCTGAGTTAATTTCCGGACCCATCTCTTACCAAGGTCCTGAAACTGTCCCTAAGTAAGCCCTGATGCTGTCCCTAAGTGAGGCCCTAAGGCTGCCCCTAACAGAGGCCCTGATAATGTCTTTAACAAAGCCCCTCCCTGAGGCTGATCCTATCAAGGCCTTTATGCTGCTCCTAAGTCATGCCCTGATACTATCCCTAGCTAAGGCTCTGACACTAGGCCTCACTCAAGCCCTGTCGCTCTCCCTAAGTCAGGCTCTGACGCTATCCCTACCTGAAGCCCTGACACTGGTCCTAAATTAGGCCCTGATGCCCTAAGTAACTAAGGTCTTGACACTATCCCTAGGTCATGCCCTGACACAATCCCTAGACCTTAACCTAACCTTGTCTTTAACTAATGTTGAGCTTCTTATGCTAAATAAATCCCTGATGCTCTTCCTAACTAAGGCCCTAAAATTAGTCCCGAGGCCGTGACCCAGGCCCTAACTGAGGCCTGGAGTCTCGTGCTAACTCAGGCCCTGACACTGTCCCTAACTAAGGCCCTGACACTACACCTAACTCAGTCCCTGACACTGTACCTAACAAAGGCTCTGATGCTAGTCCTAAGTCAGGCTGAGACACTGTCTCTAAGGACCTGCGGCAGTCAATATCTAAAGTCCTGACATTATCCTGAGCTAATATCCTGACCCATGTCTTACCAAGGTCCTGAAACTGTCCCAAAGGAAGCCCTGACGCTGTCCCTAAGTGAGGCCCTGAGGCGGTCCCTAACAGAGGCCCTGAGAATGTCTTTAACGAAGACCCTAATGCTGATCCTACAGAGGCCCTTATACTGCTCCTAAGTCATGCCCTGACACTGTCCCTAACTCGGGCCCTAAAGATAGGCCTCACTTAGGCCCTGTTGCCGTACCTTAGTTAGGCTCTGACGCTGTCCGTACGTGAAGCCCTGACACTGGTCCTGATGAAGGCCCTGCCGCCGGTCCTAAGTAAGGCCCTGATGCTCTCAATAACTAAGGTCTTCACCCTATCCCTAGCTCACATCCTGACACTACCACTGGCCTGGAACCTGACTCTGTCCCGAGCTAATGTCCTGCCCCTTATCCTCACCGAAGCCGTAATGCTCTCCCTAACTAAGGCCCAGACTAGTCCTAATTAAGGCCCTGACACTGTCCCTAACTAAGGCCCGGAATCTATCTCTAATATAGGCCCTGCTGCCGGCAATAACTAAAATCCGGACACTATCCTGAGCTAATATCCTGACCCATTTCTAACCAAGGTCCTGACACCATCCCTAAGAAGGCCCTGTCGCTGTTCCTAAGTGAAGGCCTGAGGCTGTCCATAACTCAGTCCCTGAAGCTATGCCTAACTGAGCCCTTGACGCTGTGACTAACTCAGGCCCTGATCATGTCTGTAACTAAGACACTAATGCTGATGCAACAAAGGCCCTGATGCTGCTCCTACATCATACCCTGACAGTGTCCCCAGCTAAGGGCCTGACGCTAGGCCTCACTCAGGCCCTGTTGCTCTCCCAGAGTCAGGCACTGACGCTGTCCCTAACTGAAGCGCTGACACTGGTCCTAAATAAGGCCCTGATACTGTAACTAAGCTCTTGACACTAGCCCTAGGTCATTTCCTGACACGATCCCTAAACTTTACCCTAACCCTGTCCCTAGCAAATGTCCTGCCTCTTATGCTAACTAAAGCCCTTATGCTGTGACTACCTCAGGCCCTGAATTTAGTCCCAAGGCCGTGATACTGTCCCTAACTAAGGCCCTAACACTATTCCTAACTCAGGCCCTGACACTGTACCTAACAGAGGCCCAGATGCTAGTACTAACTAAGGCCTTGACACTGTCCCTAACTAAGGCCCTGCTGCCGTCAATATCTAATGTCCTGACACTATCCTGAGTTAATTTCCGGACCCATCTCTTACCAAGGTCCTGAAACTGTCCCTAAGTAAGCCCTGACGCTGTCCCTAAGTGAGGCCCTAAGGCTGTCCCTAACAGAGGCCCTGATAATGTCTTTAACAAAGCCCCTCCCTGAGGCTGATCCTACCAAGGCCCTTATGCTGCTCCTAAGTCATGCCCTGATACTATCCCTAGCTAAGGCTCTGACACTAGGCCTCACTCAAGCCCTGTCGCTCTCCCTAAGTCAGGCTCTGACGCTATCCCTACCTGAAGCCCTGACACTGGTCCTAAATTAGGCCCTGATGCCCTAAGTAACTAAGGTCTTGACACTATCCCTAGGTCATGCCCTGACACAATCCCTACACCTGAACCTAACCTTGTCTTTAACTAATGTTGAGCTTCTTATGCTAAATAAATCCCTGATGCTCTTCCTAACTAAGGCCCTAAAATTAGTCCCGAGGCCGTGACCCTGGCCCTAACTGAGGCCTGGAGGCTCGTCCTAACTCAGGCCCTGACACTGTCCCTAACTAAGGCCCTGACACTACACCTAACTCAGTCCCTGACACTGTACCTAACAAAGGCTCTGATGCTAGTCCTAAGTCAGGCTGAGACACTGTCTCTAAGGCCCTGCTGCAGTCAATATCTAAAGTCCTGACATTATCCTGAGCTAATATCCTGACCCATGTCTTACCAAGGTCCTGAAACTGTCCCAAAGTAAGGCCTGACGCCGTCCCTAAGTGAGGCCCTGAGGCGGTCCCTAACAGAGGCCCTGAGAATGTCTTTAACGAAGACCCTAATGCTGATCCTACAGAGGCCTTTATACTGCTCCTAAGTAATGCCCTGACACTGTCGTTAACTCAGGCCCTAAAGATAGGCCTCACTTAGGCCCTGTTGCCGTACCTTAGTTAGGCTCTGACGCTGTCCGTACGTGAAGCCCTGACACTGGTCCTGATGAAGGCCCTGCCGCCGGTCCTAAGTAAGGCCCTGATGCTCTCAATAACTAAGGTCTTCACCCTATCCCTAGCTCACATCCTGACACTACCACTGGCCTGGAACCTGACTCTGTCCCGAGCTAATGTCCTGCCCCTTATCCTCACCGAAGCCGTAATGCTCTCCCTAACTAAGGCCCAGACTAGTCCTAATTAAGGCCCTGACACTGTCCCTAACTAAGGCCCGGAATCTATCTCTAATATAGGCCCTGCTGCCGGCAATAACTAAAATCCGGACACTATCCTGAGCTAATATCCTGACCCATTTCTAACCAAGGTCCTGACACCATCCCTAAGAAGGCCCTGTCGCTGTTCCTAAGTGAAGGCCTGAGGCTGTCCATAACTCAGTCCCTGAAGCTATGCCTAACTGAGGCCTTGACGCTGTGACTAACTCAGGCCCTGATCATGTCTGTAACTAAGACACTAATGCTGATGCAACAAAGGCCCTGATGCTGCTCCTACATCATACCCTGACAGTGTCCCCAGCTAAGGGCCTGACGCTAGGCCTCACTCAGGCCCTGTTGCTCTCCCAGAGTCAGGCACTGACGCTGTCCCTACCTGAAGCCCTGACACTGGTCCTAAATAAGGCCCTGATACTGTAACTAAGCTCTTGACACTATCCCTAGGTCATTTCCTGACACGATCCCTAAACTTTACCCTAACCCTGTCCCTAGCAAATGTCCTGCCTCTTATGCTAACTAAAGCCCTTATGCTGTGACTACCTCAGGCCCTGAATTTAGTCCCAAGGCCGTGATACTGTCCCTAACGAAGGCCCTAACACTATTCCTAACTCAGGCCCTGACACTGTACCTAACAGAGGCCCAGATGCTAGTACTAACTAAGGCCTTGACACTGTCCCTAACTAAGGCCCTGCTGCCGTCAATATCTAATGTCCTGACACTATCCTGAGTTAATTTCCGGACCCATCTCTTACCAAGGTCCTGAAACTGTCCCTAAGTAAGCCCTGATGCTGTCCCTAAGTGAGGCCCTAAGGCTGCCCCTAACAGAGGCCCTGATAATGTCTTTAACAAAGCCCCTCCCTGAGGCTGATCCTATCAAGGCCTTTATGCTGCTCCTAAGTCATGCCCTGATACTATCCCTAGCTAAGGCTCTGACACTAGGCCTCACTCAAGCCCTGTCGCTCTCCCTAAGTCAGGCTCTGACGCTATCCCTACCTGAAGCCCTGACACTGGTCCTAAATTAGGCCCTGATGCCCTAAGTAACTAAGGTCTTGACACTATCCCTAGGTCATGCCCTGACACAATCCCTAGACCTTAACCTAACCTTGTCTTTAACTAATGTTGAGCTTCTTATGCTAAATAAATCCCTGATGCTCTTCCTAACTAAGGCCCTAAAATTAGTCCCGAGGCCGTGACCCAGGCCCTAACTGAGGCCTGGAGTCTCGTGCTAACTCAGGCCCTGACACTGTCCCTAACTAAGGCCCTGACACTACACCTAACTCAGTCCCTGACACTGTACCTAACAAAGGCTCTGATGCTAGTCCTAAGTCAGGCTGAGACACTGTCTCTAAGGACCTGCGGCAGTCAATATCTAAAGTCCTGACATTATCCTGAGCTAATATCCTGACCCATGTCTTACCAAGGTCCTGAAACTGTCCCAAAGTAAGCCCTGACGCTGTCCCTAAGTGAGGCCCTGAGGCGGTCCCTAACAGAGGCCCTGAGAATGTCTTTAACGAAGACCCTAATGCTGATCCTACAGAGGCCCTTATACTGCTCCTAAGTCATGCCCTGACACTGTCCCTAACTCGGGCCCTAAAGATAGGCCTCACTTAGGCCCTGTTGCCGTACCTTAGTTAGGCTCTGACGCTGTCCGTACGTGAAGCCCTGACACTGGTCCTGATGAAGGCCCTGCCGCCGGTCCTAAGTAAGGCCCTGATGCTCTCAATAACTAAGGTCTTCACCCTATCCCTAGCTCACATCCTGACACTACCACTGGCCTGGAACCTGACTCTGTCCCGAGCTAATGTCCTGCCCCTTATCCTCACCGAAGCCGTAATGCTCTCCCTAACTAAGGCCCAGACTAGTCCTAATTAAGGCCCTGACACTGTCCCTAACTAAGGCCCGGAATCTATCTCTAATATAGGCCCTGCTGCCGGCAATAACTAAAATCCGGACACTATCCTGAGCTAATATCCTGACCCATTTCTAACCAAGGTCCTGACACCATCCCTAAGAAGGCCCTGTCGCTGTTCCTAAGTGAAGGCCTGAGGCTGTCCATAACTCAGTCCCTGAAGCTATGCCTAACTGAGCCCTTGACGCTGTGACTAACTCAGGCCCTGATCATGTCTGTAACTAAGACACTAATGCTGATGCAACAAAGGCCCTGATGCTGCTCCTACATCATACCCTGACAGTGTCCCCAGCTAAGGGCCTGACGCTAGGCCTCACTCAGGCCCTGTTGCTCTCCCAGAGTCAGGCACTGACGCTGTCCCTAACTGAAGCGCTGACACTGGTCCTAAATAAGGCCCTGATACTGTAACTAAGCTCTTGACACTAGCCCTAGGTCATTTCCTGACACGATCCCTAAACTTTACCCTAACCCTGTCCCTAGCAAATGTCCTGCCTCTTATGCTAACTAAAGCCCTTATGCTGTGACTACCTCAGGCCCTGAATTTAGTCCCAAGGCCGTGATACTGTCCCTAACTAAGGCCCTAACACTATTCCTAACTCAGGCCCTGACACTGTACCTAACAGAGGCCCAGATGCTAGTACTAACTAAGGCCTTGACACTGTCCCTAACTAAGGCCCTGCTGCCGTCAATATCTAATGTCCTGACACTATCCTGAGTTAATTTCCGGACCCATCTCTTACCAAGGTCCTGAAACTGTCCCTAAGTAAGCCCTGACGCTGTCCCTAAGTGAGGCCCTAAGGCTGTCCCTAACAGAGGCCCTGATAATGTCTTTAACAAAGCCCCTCCCTGAGGCTGATCCTACCAAGGCCCTTATGCTGCTCCTAAGTCATGCCCTGATACTATCCCTAGCTAAGGCTCTGACACTAGGCCTCACTCAAGCCCTGTCGCTCTCCCTAAGTCAGGCTCTGACGCTATCCCTACCTGAAGCCCTGACACTGGTCCTAAATTAGGCCCTGATGCCCTAAGTAACTAAGGTCTTGACACTATCCCTAGGTCATGCCCTGACACAATCCCTACACCTGAACCTAACCTTGTCTTTAACTAATGTTGAGCTTCTTATGCTAAATAAATCCCTGATGCTCTTCCTAACTAAGGCCCTAAAATTAGTCCCGAGGCCGTGACCCTGGCCCTAACTGAGGCCTGGAGGCTCGTCCTAACTCAGGCCCTGACACTGTCCCTAACTAAGGCCCTGACACTACACCTAACTCAGTCCCTGACACTGTACCTAACAAAGGCTCTGATGCTAGTCCTAAGTCAGGCTGAGACACTGTCTCTAAGGCCCTGCTGCAGTCAATATCTAAAGTCCTGACATTATCCTGAGCTAATATCCTGACCCATGTCTTACCAAGGTCCTGAAACTGTCCCAAAGTAAGGCCTGACGCCGTCCCTAAGTGAGGCCCTGAGGCGGTCCCTAACAGAGGCCCTGAGAATGTCTTTAACGAAGACCCTAATGCTGATCCTACAGAGGCCTTTATACTGCTCCTAAGTAATGCCCTGACACTGTCGTTAACTCAGGCCCTAAAGATAGGCCTCACTTAGGCCCTGTTGCCGTACCTTAGTTAGGCTCTGACGCTGTCCGTACGTGAAGCCCTGACACTGGTCCTGATGAAGGCCCTGCCGCCGGTCCTAAGTAAGGCCCTGATGCTCTCAATAACTAAGGTCTTCACCCTATCCCTAGCTCACATCCTGACACTACCACTGGCCTGGAACCTGACTCTGTCCCGAGCTAATGTCCTGCCCCTTATCCTCACCGAAGCCGTAATGCTCTCCCTAACTAAGGCCCAGACTAGTCCTAATTAAGGCCCTGACACTGTCCCTAACTAAGGCCCGGAATCTATCTCTAATATAGGCCCTGCTGCCGGCAATAACTAAAATCCGGACACTATCCTGAGCTAATATCCTGACCCATTTCTAACCAAGGTCCTGACACCATCCCTAAGAAGGCCCTGTCGCTGTTCCTAAGTGAAGGCCTGAGGCTGTCCATAACTCAGTCCCTGAAGCTATGCCTAACTGAGGCCTTGACGCTGTGACTAACTCAGGCCCTGATCATGTCTGTAACTAAGACACTAATGCTGATGCAACAAAGGCCCTGATGCTGCTCCTACATCATACCCTGACAGTGTCCCCAGCTAAGGGCCTGACGCTAGGCCTCACTCAGGCCCTGTTGCTCTCCCAGAGTCAGGCACTGACGCTGTCCCTACCTGAAGCCCTGACACTGGTCCTAAATAAGGCCCTGATACTGTAACTAAGCTCTTGACACTATCCCTAGGTCATTTCCTGACACGATCCCTAAACTTTACCCTAACCCTGTCCCTAGCAAATGTCCTGCCTCTTATGCTAACTAAAGCCCTTAGGCTGTGACTACCTCAGGCCCTGAATTTAGTCCCAAGGCCGTGATACTGTCCCTAACGAAGGCCCTAACACTATTCCTAACTCAGGCCCTGACACTGTACCTAACAGAGGCCCAGATGCTAGTACTAACTAAGGCCTTGACACTGTCCCTAACTAAGGCCCTGCTGCCGTCAATATCTAATGTCCTGACACTATCCTGAGTTAATTTCCGGACCCATCTCTTACCAAGGTCCTGAAACTGTCCCTAAGTAAGCCCTGATGCTGTCCCTAAGTGAGGCCCTAAGGCTGCCCCTAACAGAGGCCCTGATAATGTCTTTAACAAAGCCCCTCCCTGAGGCTGATCCTATCAAGGCCTTTATGCTGCTCCTAAGTCATGCCCTGATACTATCCCTAGCTAAGGCTCTGACACTAGGCCTCACTCAAGCCCTGTCGCTCTCCCTAAGTCAGGCTCTGACGCTATCCCTACCTGAAGCCCTGACACTGGTCCTAAATTAGGCCCTGATGCCCTAAGTAACTAAGGTCTTGACACTATCCCTAGGTCATGCCCTGACACAATCCCTAGACCTTAACCTAACCTTGTCTTTAACTAATGTTGAGCTTCTTATGCTAAATAAATCCCTGATGCTCTTCCTAACTAAGGCCCTAAAATTAGTCCCGAGGCCGTGACCCAGGCCCTAACTGAGGCCTGGAGTCTCGTGCTAACTCAGGCCCTGACACTGTCCCTAACTAAGGCCCTGACACTACACCTAACTCAGTCCCTGACACTGTACCTAACAAAGGCTCTGATGCTAGTCCTAAGTCAGGCTGAGACACTGTCTCTAAGGACCTGCGGCAGTCAATATCTAAAGTCCTGACATTATCCTGAGCTAATATCCTGACCCATGTCTTACCAAGGTCCTGAAACTGTCCCAAAGTAAGCCCTGACGCTGTCCCTAAGTGAGGCCCTGAGGCGGTCCCTAACAGAGGCCCTGAGAATGTCTTTAACGAAGACCCTAATGCTGATCCTACAGAGGCCCTTATACTGCTCCTAAGTCATGCCCTGACACTGTCCCTAACTCGGGCCCTAAAGATAGGCCTCACTTAGGCCCTGTTGCCGTACCTTAGTTAGGCTCTGACACTGTCCGTACGTGAAGCCCTGACACTGGTCCTGATGAAGGCCCTGCCGCCGGTCCTAAGTAAGGCCCTGATGCTCTCAATAACTAAGGTCTTCACCCTATCCCTAGCTCACATCCTGACACTACCACTGGCCTGGAACCTGACTCTGTCCCGAGCTAATGTCCTGCCCCTTATCCTCACCGAAGCCGTAATGCTCTCCCTAACTAAGGCCCAGACTAGTCCTAATTAAGGCCCTGACACTGTCCCTAACTAAGGCCCGGAATCTATCTCTAATATAGGCCCTGCTGCCGGCAATAACTAAAATCCGGACACTATCCTGAGCTAATATCCTGACCCATTTCTAACCAAGGTCCTGACACCATCCCTAAGAAGGCCCTGTCGCTGTTCCTAAGTGAAGGCCTGAGGCTGTCCATAACTCAGTCCCTGAAGCTATGCCTAACTGAGCCCTTGACGCTGTGACTAACTCAGGCCCTGATCATGTCTGTAACTAAGACACTAATGCTGATGCAACAAAGGCCCTGATGCTGCTCCTACATCATACCCTGACAGTGTCCCCAGCTAAGGGCCTGACGCTAGGCCTCACTCAGGCCCTGTTGCTCTCCCAGAGTCAGGCACTGACGCTGTCCCTAACTGAAGCGCTGACACTGGTCCTAAATAAGGCCCTGATACTGTAACTAAGCTCTTGACACTAGCCCTAGGTCATTTCCTGACACGATCCCTAAACTTTACCCTAACCCTGTCCCTAGCAAATGTCCTGCCTCTTATGCTAACTAAAGCCCTTATGCTGTGACTACCTCAGGCCCTGAATTTAGTCCCAAGGCCGTGATACTGTCCCTAACTAAGGCCCTAACACTATTCCTAACTCAGGCCCTGACACTGTACCTAACAGAGGCCCAGATGCTAGTACTAACTAAGGCCTTGACACTGTCCCTAACTAAGGCCCTGCTGCCGTCAATATCTAATGTCCTGACACTATCCTGAGTTAATTTCCGGACCCATCTCTTACCAAGGTCCTGAAACTGTCCCTAAGTAAGCCCTGATGCTGTCCCTAAGTGAGGCCCTAAGGCTGCCCCTAACAGAGGCCCTGATAATGTCTTTAACAAAGCCCCTCCCTGAGGCTGATCCTATCAAGGCCCTTATGCTGCTCCTAAGTCATGCCCTGATACTATCCCTAGCTAAGGCTCTGACACTAGGCCTCACTCAAGCCCTGTCGCTCTCCCTAAGTCAGGCTCTGACGCTATCCCTACCTGAAGCCCTGACACTGGTCCTAAATTAGGCCCTGATGCCCTAAGTAACTAAGGTCTTGACACTATCCCTAGGTCATGCCCTGACACAATCCCTAGACCTTAACCTAACCTTGTCTTTAACTAATGTTGAGCTTCTTATGCTAAATAAATCCCTGATGCTCTTCCTAACTAAGGCCCTAAAATTAGTCCCGAGGCCGTGACCCTGGCCCTAACTGAGGCCTGGAGTCTCGTGCTAACTCAGGCCCTGACACTGTCCCTAACTAAGGCCCTGACACTACACCTAACTCAGTCCCTGACACTGTACCTAACAAAGGCTCTGATGCTAGTCCTAAGTCAGGCTGAGACACTGTCTCTAAGGCCCTGCTGCAGTCAATATCTAAAGTCCTGACATTATCCTGAGCTAATATCCTGACCCATGTCTTACCAAGGTCCTGAAACTGTCCCAAAGGAAGCCCTGACGCTGTCCCTAAGTGAGGCCCTGAGGCGGTCCCTAACAGAGGCCCTGAGAATGTCTTTAACGAAGACCCTAATGCTGATCCTACAGAGGCCCTTATACGGCTCCTAAGTCATGCCCTGACACTGTCCCTAACTCAGGCCCTAAAGATAGGCCTCACTTAGGCCCTGTTGCCGTACCTTAGGTAGGCTCTGACGCTGTCCGTACGTGAAGCCCTGGCACTGGTCCTGATGAAGGCCCTGACGCTGGTCCTAACTAAGGCCCTGATGCTCTCAATAACTAAGGTCTTCACCCTATCCCTAGCTCACATCCTGACACTACCACTGGCCTGGAACCTGACTCTGTCCCGAGCTAACGTCCTGCCCCTTATCCTCACTGAAGCCGTAATGCTCTCCCTAACTAAGGCCCAGACGAGTCCTAATTAAGGCCCTGACACTGTCCCTAACTAAGGCCCGGAATCTATCTCTAATATAGGCCCTGCTGCCGGCAATAACTAAAATCCGGACACTATCCTGAGCTAATATCCTGACCCATTTCTAACCAAGGTCCTGACACCGTCCCTAAGAAAGCCCTGTCGCTGTTCCTAAGTGAAGACCTGAGGCTGTCCGTAACTCAGTCCCTGAAGCTATGCCTAACTGAGGCCTTGACGCTGTGACTAACTCAGGCCCTGATCATGTCTGTAACTAAGACACTAATGCTGATGCAACAAAGGCCCTGATGCTGCTCCTACATCATGCCCTGACAGTGTCCCCAGCTATGGGCCTGACGCTAGGCCTCACTCAGGCCCTGTTGCTCTCCCAGAGTCAGGCACTGACGCTGTCCCTACCTGAAGCCCTGACACTGGTCCTAAATAAGGCCCTGATACTGTAACTAAGCTCTTGACACTATCCCTAGGTCATTTCCTGACACGATCCCTAAACTTTACCCTAACCCTGTCCCTAGCAAATGTCCTGCCTCTTATGCTAACTAAAGCCCTTAGGCTGTGACTACCTCAGGCCCTGAATTTAGTCCCAAGGCCGTGATACTGTCCCTAACGAAGGCCCTAACACTATTCCTAACTCAGGCCCTGACACTGTACCTAACAGAGGCCCAGATGCTAGTACTAACTAAGGCCTTGACACTGTCCCTAACTAAGGCCCTGCTGCCGTCAATATCTAATGTCCTGACACTATCCTGAGTTAATTTCCGGACCCATCTCTTACCAAGGTCCTGAAACTGTCCCTAAGTAAGCCCTGATGCTGTCCCTAAGTGAGGCCCTAAGGCTGCCCCTAACAGAGGCCCTGATAATGTCTTTAACAAAGCCCCTCCCTGAGGCTGATCCTATCAAGGCCTTTATGCTGCTCCTAAGTCATGCCCTGATACTATCCCTAGCTAAGGCTCTGACACTAGGCCTCACTCAAGCCCTGTCGCTCTCCCTAAGTCAGGCTCTGACGCTATCCCTACCTGAAGCCCTGACACTGGTCCTAAATTAGGCCCTGATGCCCTAAGTAACTAAGGTCTTGACACTATCCCTAGGTCATGCCCTGACACAATCCCTAGACCTTAACCTAACCTTGTCTTTAACTAATGTTGAGCTTCTTATGCTAAATAAATCCCTGATGCTCTTCCTAACTAAGGCCCTAAAATTAGTCCCGAGGCCGTGACCCAGGCCCTAACTGAGGCCTGGAGTCTCGTGCTAACTCAGGCCCTGACACTGTCCCTAACTAAGGCCCTGACACTACACCTAACTCAGTCCCTGACACTGTACCTAACAAAGGCTCTGATGCTAGTCCTAAGTCAGGCTGAGACACTGTCTCTAAGGACCTGCGGCAGTCAATATCTAAAGTCCTGACATTATCCTGAGCTAATATCCTGACCCATGTCTTACCAAGGTCCTGAAACTGTCCCAAAGTAAGCCCTGACGCTGTCCCTAAGTGAGGCCCTGAGGCGGTCCCTAACAGAGGCCCTGAGAATGTCTTTAACGAAGACCCTAATGCTGATCCTACAGAGGCCCTTATACTGCTCCTAAGTCATGCCCTGACACTGTCCCTAACTCGGGCCCTAAAGATAGGCCTCACTTAGGCCCTGTTGCCGTACCTTAGTTAGGCTCTGACACTGTCCGTACGTGAAGCCCTGACACTGGTCCTGATGAAGGCCCTGCCGCCGGTCCTAAGTAAGGCCCTGATGCTCTCAATAACTAAGGTCTTCACCCTATCCCTAGCTCACATCCTGACACTACCACTGGCCTGGAACCTGACTCTGTCCCGAGCTAATGTCCTGCCCCTTATCCTCACCGAAGCCGTAATGCTCTCCCTAACTAAGGCCCAGACTAGTCCTAATTAAGGCCCTGACACTGTCCCTAACTAAGGCCCGGAATCTATCTCTAATATAGGCCCTGCTGCCGGCAATAACTAAAATCCGGACACTATCCTGAGCTAATATCCTGACCCATTTCTAACCAAGGTCCTGACACCATCCCTAAGAAGGCCCTGTCGCTGTTCCTAAGTGAAGGCCTGAGGCTGTCCATAACTCAGTCCCTGAAGCTATGCCTAACTGAGCCCTTGACGCTGTGACTAACTCAGGCCCTGATCATGTCTGTAACTAAGACACTAATGCTGATGCAACAAAGGCCCTGATGCTGCTCCTACATCATACCCTGACAGTGTCCCCAGCTAAGGGCCTGACGCTAGGCCTCACTCAGGCCCTGTTGCTCTCCCAGAGTCAGGCACTGACGCTGTCCCTAACTGAAGCGCTGACACTGGTCCTAAATAAGGCCCTGATACTGTAACTAAGCTCTTGACACTAGCCCTAGGTCATTTCCTGACACGATCCCTAAACTTTACCCTAACCCTGTCCCTAGCAAATGTCCTGCCTCTTATGCTAACTAAAGCCCTTATGCTGTGACTACCTCAGGCCCTGAATTTAGTCCCAAGGCCGTGATACTGTCCCTAACTAAGGCCCTAACACTATTCCTAACTCAGGCCCTGACACTGTACCTAACAGAGGCCCAGATGCTAGTACTAACTAAGGCCTTGACACTGTCCCTAACTAAGGCCCTGCTGCCGTCAATATCTAATGTCCTGACACTATCCTGAGTTAATTTCCGGACCCATCTCTTACCAAGGTCCTGAAACTGTCCCTAAGTAAGCCCTGATGCTGTCCCTAAGTGAGGCCCTAAGGCTGCCCCTAACAGAGGCCCTGATAATGTCTTTAACAAAGCCCCTCCCTGAGGCTGATCCTATCAAGGCCCTTATGCTGCTCCTAAGTCATGCCCTGATACTATCCCTAGCTAAGGCTCTGACACTAGGCCTCACTCAAGCCCTGTCGCTCTCCCTAAGTCAGGCTCTGACGCTATCCCTACCTGAAGCCCTGACACTGGTCCTAAATTAGGCCCTGATGCCCTAAGTAACTAAGGTCTTGACACTATCCCTAGGTCATGCCCTGACACAATCCCTAGACCTTAACCTAACCTTGTCTTTAACTAATGTTGAGCTTCTTATGCTAAATAAATCCCTGATGCTCTTCCTAACTAAGGCCCTAAAATTAGTCCCGAGGCCGTGACCCTGGCCCTAACTGAGGCCTGGAGTCTCGTGCTAACTCAGGCCCTGACACTGTCCCTAACTAAGGCCCTGACACTACACCTAACTCAGTCCCTGACACTGTACCTAACAAAGGCTCTGATGCTAGTCCTAAGTCAGGCTGAGACACTGTCTCTAAGGCCCTGCTGCAGTCAATATCTAAAGTCCTGACATTATCCTGAGCTAATATCCTGACCCATGTCTTACCAAGGTCCTGAAACTGTCCCAAAGTAAGCCCTGACGCTGTCCCTAAGTGAGGCCCTGAGGCGGTCCCTAACAGAGGCCCTGAGAATGTCTTTAACGAAGACCCTAATGCTGATCCTACAGAGGCCCTTATACGGCTCCTAAGTCATGCCCTGACACTGTCCCTAACTCAGGCCCTAAAGATAGGCCTCACTTAGGCCCTGTTGCCGTACCTTAGGTAGGCTCTGACGCTGTCCGTACGTGAAGCCCTGGCACTGGTCCTGATGAAGGCCCTGACGCTGGTCCTAACTAAGGCCCTGATGCTCTCAATAACTAAGGTCTTCACCCTATCCCTAGCTCACATCCTGACACTACCACTGGCCTGGAACCTGACTCTGTCCCGAGCTAACGTCCTGCCCCTTATCCTCACTGAAGCCGTAATGCTCTCCCTAACTAAGGCCCAGACGAGTCCTAATTAAGGCCCTGACACTGTCCCTAACTAAGGCCCGGAATCTATCTCTAATATAGGCCCTGCTGCCGGCAATAACTAAAATCCGGACACTATCCTGAGCTAATATCCTGACCCATTTCTAACCAAGGTCCTGACACCGTCCCTAAGAAAGCCCTGTCGCTGTTCCTAAGTGAAGACCTGAGGCTGTCCGTAACTCAGTCCCTGAAGCTATGCCTAACTGAGGCCTTGACGCTGTGACTAACTCAGGCCCTGATCATGTCTGTAACTAAGACACTAATGCTGATGCAACAAAGGCCCTGATGCTGCTCCTACATCATGCCCTGACAGTGTCCCCAGCTATGGGCCTGACGCTAGGCCTCACTCAGGCCCTGTTGCTCTCCCAGAGTCAGGCACTGACGCTGTCCCTACCTGAAGCCCTGACACTGGTCCTAAATAAGGCCCTGATACTGTAACTAAGCTCTTGACACTATCCCTAGGTCATTTCCTGACACGATCCCTAAACTTTACCCTAACCCTGTCCCTAGCAAATGTCCTGCCTCTTATGCTAACTAAAGCCCTTATGCTGTGACTACCTCAGGCCCTGAATTTAGTCCCAAGGCCGTGATACTGTCCCTAACTAAGGCCCTAACACTATTCCTAACTCAGGCCCTGACACTGTACCTAACAGAGGCCCAGATGCTAGTACTAACTAAGGCCTTGACACTGTCCCTAACTAAGGCCCTGCTGCCGTCAATATCTAATGTCCTGACACTATCCTGAGTTAATTTCCGGACCCATCTCTTACCAAGGTCCTGAAACTGTCCCTAAGTAAGCCCTGATGCTGTCCCTAAGTGAGGCCCTAAGGCTGCCCCTAACAGAGGCCCTGATAATGTCTTTAACAAAGCCCCTCCCTGAGGCTGATCTTTTCAAGGCCCTTATGCTGCTCCTAAGTCATGCCCTGATACTATCCCTAGCTAAGGCTCTGACACTAGGCCTCACTCAAGCCCTGTCGCTCTCCCTAAGTCAGGCTCTGACGCTATCCCTACCTGAAGCCCTGACACTGGTCCTAAATTAGGCCCTGATGCCCTAAGTAACTAAGGTCTTGACACTATCCCTAGGTCATGCCCTGACACAATCCCTAGACCTTAACCTAACCTTGTCTTTAACTAATGTTGAGCTTCTTATGCTAAATAAATCCCTGATGCTCTTCCTAACTAAGGCCCTAAAATTAGTCCCGAGGCCGTGACCCTGGCCCTAACTGAGGCCTGGAGTCTCGTGCTAACTCAGGCCCTGACACTGTCCCTAACTAAGGCCCTGACACTACACCTAACTCAGTCCCTGACACTGTACCTAACAAAGGCTCTGATGCTAGTCCTAAGTCAGGCTGAGACACTGTCTCTAAGGCCCTGCTGCAGTCAATATCTAAAGTCCTGACATTATCCTGAGCTAATATCCTGACCCATGTCTTACCAAGGTCCTGAAACTGTCCCAAAGGAAGCCCTGACGCTGTCCCTAAGTGAGGCCCTGAGGCGGTCCCTAACAGAGGCCCTGAGAATGTCTTTAACGAAGACCCTAATGCTGATCCTACAGAGGCCCTTATACGGCTCCTAAGTCATGCCCTGACACTGTCCCTAACTCAGGCCCTAAAGATAGGCCTCACTTAGGCCCTGTTGCCGTACCTTAGGTAGGCTCTGACGCTGTCCGTACGTGAAGCCCTGACACTGGTCCTGATGAAGGCCCTGCCGCCGGTCCTAACTAAGGCCCTCATGCTCTCAATAACTAAGGTCTTCACCCTATCCCTAGCTCACATCCTGACACTACCACTGGCCTGGAACCTGACTCTGTCCCGAGCTAATGTCCTGCCCCTTATCCTCACCGAAGCCGTAATGCTCTCCCTAACTAAGGCCCAGACTAGTCCTAATTAAGGCCCTGACACTGTCCCTAACTAAGGCCCGGAATCTATCTCTAATATAGGCCCTGCTGCCGGCAATAACTAAAATCCGGACACTATCCTGAGCTAATATCCTGACCCATTTCTAACCAAGGTCCTGACACCATCCCTAAGAAGGCCCTGTCGCTGTTCCTAAGTGAAGGCCTGAGGCTGTCCATAACTCAGTCCCTGAAGCTATGCCTAACTGAGCCCTTGACGCTGTGACTAACTCAGGCCCTGATCATGTCTGTAACTAAGACACTAATGCTGATGCAACAAAGGCCCTGATGCTGCTCCAACATCATGCCCTGACAGTGTCCCCAGCTAAGGGCCTGATGCTAGGCCTCACTCAGGCCCTGTTGCTCTCCCAGAGTCAGGCACTGACGCTGTCCCTACCTGAAGCCCTGACACGGGTCCTAAATAAGGCCCTGATACTGTAACTAAGCTCTTGACACTATCCCTAGGTCATTTCCTGACACGATCCCTAAACTTTACCCTAACCCTGTCCCTAGCAAATGTCCTGCCTCTTATGCTAACTAAAGCCCTTAGGCTGTGACTACCTCAGGCCCTGAATTTAGTCCCAAGGCCGTGATACTGTCCCTAACGAAGGCCCTAACACTATTCCTAACTCAGGCCCTGACACTGTACCTAACAGAGGCCCAGATGCTAGTACTAACTAAGGCCTTGACACTGTCCCTAACTAAGGCCCTGCTGCCGTCAATATCTAATGTCCTGACACTATCCTGAGTTAATTTCCGGACCCATCTCTTACCAAGGTCCTGAAACTGTCCCTAAGTAAGCCCTGATGCTGTCCCTAAGTGAGGCCCTAAGGCTGCCCCTAACAGAGGCCCTGATAATGTCTTTAACAAAGCCCCTCCCTGAGGCTGATCCTATCAAGGCCTTTATGCTGCTCCTAAGTCATGCCCTGATACTATCCCTAGCTAAGGCTCTGACACTAGGCCTCACTCAAGCCCTGTCGCTCTCCCTAAGTCAGGCTCTGACGCTATCCCTACCTGAAGCCCTGACACTGGTCCTAAATTAGGCCCTGATGCCCTAAGTAACTAAGGTCTTGACACTATCCCTAGGTCATGCCCTGACACAATCCCTAGACCTTAACCTAACCTTGTCTTTAACTAATGTTGAGCTTCTTATGCTAAATAAATCCCTGATGCTCTTCCTAACTAAGGCCCTAAAATTAGTCCCGAGGCCGTGACCCAGGCCCTAACTGAGGCCTGGAGTCTCGTGCTAACTCAGGCCCTGACACTGTCCCTAACTAAGGCCCTGACACTACACCTAACTCAGTCCCTGACACTGTACCTAACAAAGGCTCTGATGCTAGTCCTAAGTCAGGCTGAGACACTGTCTCTAAGGACCTGCGGCAGTCAATATCTAAAGTCCTGACATTATCCTGAGCTAATATCCTGACCCATGTCTTACCAAGGTCCTGAAACTGTCCCAAAGTAAGCCCTGACGCTGTCCCTAAGTGAGGCCCTGAGGCGGTCCCTAACAGAGGCCCTGAGAATGTCTTTAACGAAGACCCTAATGCTGATCCTACAGAGGCCCTTATACTGCTCCTAAGTCATGCCCTGACACTGTCCCTAACTCGGGCCCTAAAGATAGGCCTCACTTAGGCCCTGTTGCTGTACCTTAGTTAGGCTCTGACACTGTCCGTACGTGAAGCCCTGACACTGGTCCTGATGAAGGCCCTGCCGCCGGTCCTAAGTAAGGCCCTGATGCTCTCAATAACTAAGGTCTTCACCCTATCCCTAGCTCACATCCTGACACTACCACTGGCCTGGAACCTGACTCTGTCCCGAGCTAATGTCCTGCCCCTTATCCTCACCGAAGCCGTAATGCTCTCCCTAACTAAGGCCCAGGCTAGTCCTAATTAAGGCCCTGACACTGTCCCTAACTAAGGCCCGGAATCTATCTCTAATATAGGCCCTGCTGCCGGCAATAACTAAAATCCGGACACTATCCTGAGCTAATATCCTGACCCATTTCTAACCAAGGTCCTGACACCATCCCTAAGAAGGCCCTGTCGCTGTTCCTAAGTGAAGGCCTGAGGCTGTCCATAACTCAGTCCCTGAAGCTATGCCTAACTGAGCCCTTGACGCTGTGACTAACTCAGGCCCTGATCATGTCTGTAACTAAGACACTAATGCTGATGCAACAAAGGCCCTGATGCTGCTCCTACATCATACCCTGACAGTGTCCCCAGCTAAGGGCCTGACGCTAGGCCTCACTCAGGCCCTGTTGCTCTCCCAGAGTCAGGCACTGACGCTGTCCCTAACTGAAGCGCTGACACTGGTCCTAAATAAGGCCCTGATACTGTAACTAAGCTCTTGACACTAGCCCTAGGTCATTTCCTGACACGATCCCTAAACTTTACCCTAACCCTGTCCCTAGCAAATGTCCTGCCTCTTATGCTAACTAAAGCCCTTATGCTGTGACTACCTCAGGCCCTGAATTTAGTCCCAAGGCCGTGATACTGTCCCTAACTAAGGCCCTAACACTATTCCTAACTCAGGCCCTGACACTGTACCTAACAGAGGCCCAGATGCTAGTACTAACTAAGGCCTTGACACTGTCCCTAACTAAGGCCCTGCTGCCGTCAATATCTAATGTCCTGACACTATCCTGAGTTAATTTCCGGACCCATCTCTTACCAAGGTCCTGAAACTGTCCCTAAGTAAGCCCTGATGCTGTCCCTAAGTGAGGCCCTAAGGCTGCCCCTAACAGAGGCCCTGATAATGTCTTTAACAAAGCCCCTCCCTGAGGCTGATCCTATCAAGGCCCTTATGCTGCTCCTAAGTCATGCCCTGATACTATCCCTAGCTAAGGCTCTGACACTAGGCCTCACTCAAGCCCTGTCGCTCTCCCTAAGTCAGGCTCTGACGCTATCCCTACCTGAAGCCCTGACACTGGTCCTAAATTAGGCCCTGATGCCCTAAGTAACTAAGGTCTTGACACTATCCCTAGGTCATGCCCTGACACAATCCCTAGACCTTAACCTAACCTTGTCTTTAACTAATGTTGAGCTTCTTATGCTAAATAAATCCCTGATGCTCTTCCTAACTAAGGCCCTAAAATTAGTCCCGAGGCCGTGACCCTGGCCCTAACTGAGGCCTGGAGTCTCGTGCTAACTCAGGCCCTGACACTGTCCCTAACTAAGGCCCTGACACTACACCTAACTCAGTCCCTGACACTGTACCTAACAAAGGCTCTGATGCTAGTCCTAAGTCAGGCTGAGACACTGTCTCTAAGGCCCTGCTGCAGTCAATATCTAAAGTCCTGACATTATCCTGAGCTAATATCCTGACCCATGTCTTACCAAGGTCCTGAAACTGTCCCAAAGGAAGCCCTGACGCTGTCCCTAAGTGAGGCCCTGAGGCGGTCCCTAACAGAGGCCCTGAGAATGTCTTTAACGAAGACCCTAATGCTGATCCTACAGAGGCCCTTATACGGCTCCTAAGTCATGCCCTGACACTGTCCCTAACTCAGGCCCTAAAGATAGGCCTCACTTAGGCCCTGTTGCCGTACCTTAGGTAGGCTCTGACGCTGTCCGTACGTGAAGCCCTGGCACTGGTCCTGATGAAGGCCCTGACGCTGGTCCTAACTAAGGCCCTGATGCTCTCAATAACTAAGGTCTTCACCCTATCCCTAGCTCACATCCTGACACTACCACTGGCCTGGAACCTGACTCTGTCCCGAGCTAACGTCCTGCCCCTTATCCTCACTGAAGCCGTAATGCTCTCCCTAACTAAGGCCCAGACGAGTCCTAATTAAGGCCCTGACACTGTCCCTAACTAAGGCCCGGAATCTATCTCTAATATAGGCCCTGCTGCCGGCAATAACTAAAATCCGGACACTATCCTGAGCTAATATCCTGACCCATTTCTAACCAAGGTCCTGACACCGTCCCTAAGAAAGCCCTGTCGCTGTTCCTAAGTGAAGACCTGAGGCTGTCCGTAACTCAGTCCCTGAAGCTATGCCTAACTGAGGCCTTGACGCTGTGACTAACTCAGGCCCTGATCATGTCTGTAACTACGACACTAATGCTGATGCAACAAAGGCCCTGATGCTGCTCCTACATCATGCCCTGACAGTGTCCCCAGCTATGGGCCTGACGCTAGGCCTCACTCAGGCCCTGTTGCTCTCCCAGAGTCAGGCACTGACGCTGTCCCTACCTGAAGCCCTGACACTGGTCCTAAATAAGGCCCTGATACTGTAACTAAGCTCTTGACACTATCCCTAGGTCATTTCCTGACACGATCCCTAAACTTTACCCTAACCCTGTCCCTAGCAAATGTCCTGCCTCTTATGCTAACTAAAGCCCTTATGCTGTGACTACCTCAGGCCCTGAATTTAGTCCCAAGGCCGTGATACTGTCCCTAACTAAGGCCCTAACACTATTCCTAACTCAGGCCCTGACACTGTACCTAACAGAGGCCCAGATGCTAGTACTAACTAAGGCCTTGACACTGTCCCTAACTAAGGCCCTGCTGCCGTCAATATCTAATGTCCTGACACTATCCTGAGTTAATTTCCGGACCCATCTCTTACCAAGGTCCTGAAACTGTCCCTAAGTAAGCCCTGATGCTGTCCCTAAGTGAGGCCCTAAGGCTGCCCCTAACAGAGGCCCTGATAATGTCTTTAACAAAGCCCCTCCCTGAGGCTGATCCTATCAAGGCCCTTATGCTGCTCCTAAGTCATGCCCTGATACTATCCCTAGCTAAGGCTCTGACACTAGGCCTCACTCAAGCCCTGTCGCTCTCCCTAAGTCAGGCTCTGACGCTATCCCTACCTGAAGCCCTGACACTGGTCCTAAATTAGGCCCTGATGCCCTAAGTAACTAAGGTCTTGACACTATCCCTAGGTCATGCCCTGACACAATCCCTAGACCTTAACCTAACCTTGTCTTTAACTAATGTTGAGCTTCTTATGCTAAATAAATCCCTGATGCTCTTCCTAACTAAGGCCCTAAAATTAGTCCCGAGGCCGTGACCCTGGCCCTAACTGAGGCCTGGAGTCTCGTGCTAACTCAGGCCCTGACACTGTCCCTAACTAAGGCCCTGACACTACACCTAACTCAGTCCCTGACACTGTACCTAACAAAGGCTCTGATGCTAGTCCTAAGTCAGGCTGAGACACTGTCTCTAAGGCCCTGCTGCAGTCAATATCTAAAGTCCTGACATTATCCTGAGCTAATATCCTGACCCATGTCTTACCAAGGTCCTGAAACTGTCCCAAAGGAAGCCCTGACGCTGTCCCTAAGTGAGGCCCTGAGGCGGTCCCTAACAGAGGCCCTGAGAATGTCTTTAACGAAGACCCTAATGCTGATCCTACAGAGGCCCTTATACGGCTCCTAAGTCATGCCCTGACACTGTCCCTAACTCAGGCCCTAAAGATAGGCCTCACTTAGGCCCTGTTGCCGTACCTTAGGTAGGCTCTGACGCTGTCCGTACGTGAAGCCCTGACACTGGTCCTGATGAAGGCCCTGCCGCCGGTCCTAACTAAGGCCCTCATGCTCCCAATAACTAAGGTCTTCACCCTATCCCTAGCTCACATCCTGACACTACCACTGGCCTGGAACCTGACTCTGTCCCGAGCTAATGTCCTGCCCCTTATCCTCACCGAAGCCGTAATGCTCTCCCTAACTAAGGCCCAGACTAGTCCTAATTAAGGCCCTGACACTGTCCCTAACTAAGGCCCGGAATCTATCTCTAATATAGGCCCTGCTGCCGGCAATAACTAAAATCCGGACACTATCCTGAGCTAATATCCTGACCCATTTCTAACCAAGGTCCTGACACCATCCCTAAGAAGGCCCTGTCGCTGTTCCTAAGTGAAGGCCTGAGGCTGTCCATAACTCAGTCCCTGAAGCTATGCCTAACTGAGCCCTTGACGCTGTGACTAACTCAGGCCCTGATCATGTCTGTAACTAAGACACTAATGCTGATGCAACAAAGGCCCTGATGCTGCTCCAACATCATGCCCTGACAGTGTCCCCAGCTAAGGGCCTGATGCTAGGCCTCACTCAGACCCTGTTGCTCTCCCAGAGTCAGGCACTGACGCTGTCCCTACCTGAAGCCCTGACACGGGTCCTAAATAAGGCCCTGATACTGTAACTAAGCTCTTGACACTATCCCTAGGTCATTTCCTGACACGATCCCTAAACTTTACCCTAACCCTGTCCCTAGCAAATGTCCTGCCTCTTATGCTAACTAAAGCCCTTAGGCTGTGACTACCTCAGGCCCTGAATTTAGTCCCAAGGCCGTGATACTGTCCCTAACTAAGGCCCTAACACTATTCCTAACTCAGGCCCTGACACTGTACCTAACAGAGGCCCAGATGCTAGTACTAACTAAGGCCTTGACACTGTCCCTAACTAAGGCCCTGCTGCCGTCAATATCTAATGTCCTGACACTATCCTGAGTTAATTTCCAGACCCATCTCTTACCAAGGTCCTGAAACTGTCCCTAAGTAAGCCCTGATGCTGTCCCTAAGTGAGGCCCTGATAATGTCTTTAACAAAGCCCCTCCCTGAGGCTGATCCTATCAAGGCCCTTATGCTGCTCCTAAGTCATGCCCTGATACTATCCCTAGCTAAGGCTCTGACACTAGGCCTCACTCAAGCCCTGTCGCTCTCCCTAAGTCAGGCTCTGACGCTATCCCTACCTGAAGCCCTGACACTGGTCCTAAATTAGGCCCTGATGCCCTAAGTAACTAAGGTCTTGACACTATCCCTAGGTCATGCCCTGACACAATCCCTACACCTTAACCTAACCTTGTCTTTAACTAATGTTGAGCTTCTTATGCTAAATAAATCCCTGATGCTCTTCCTAACTAAGGCCCTAAAATTAGTCCCGAGGCCGTGACCCTCGCCCTAACTGAGGCCTGGAGGCTCGTCCTAACTCAGGCCCTGACACTGTCCCTAACTAAGGTCCGGAATCTATCTCTAATATAGGCCCTGCTGCCGGCAATAACTAAAATCCGGACACTATCCTGAGCTAATATCCTGACCCATTTCTAACCAAGGTCCTGACACCGTCCCTAAGAAAGCCCTGTCGCTGTTCCTAAGTGAAGACCTCAGGCTGTCCGTAACTCAGTCCCTGAAGCTATGCCTAACTGAGCCCTTGACGCTGTGACTAACTCAGGCCCTGATCACGTCTGTAACTAAGACACTAATGCTGATGCAACAAAGCATGCTGATGCTAATGCGGATGCAACAAAGCATCCTGATGCTGCTCCTACATCATGCCCTGACAGTGTCCCCAGCTAAGGGCCTGACGCTAGGCCTCACTCAGGCCCTGTTGCTCTCCCAGAGTCAGGCACTGACGCTGTCCCTACCTGAAGCCCTGACACTGGTCCTAAATAAGGCCCTGATACTGTAACTAAGCTCTTGACATTAGCCCTTGGTCATTTCCTGACACGATCCCTGAACTTGACCCTAACCCTGACCCTAGCAAATGTCCTGCCTCTTATGGTAACTAAAGCCCTTATGCTGTGACTACCTCAGGCCCTGAATTTAGTCCCAAGGCCGTGATACTGTCCCTAACTAAGGCCCTAACACTATTCCTAACTCAGGCCCTGACACTGTACCTAACAGAGGCCCAGATGCTAGTACTAACTAAGGCCTTGACACTGTCCCTAACTAAGGCCCTGCTGCCGTCAATATCTAATGTCCTGACACTATCCTGAGTTAATTTCCGGACCCATCTCTTACCAAGGTCCTGAAACTGTCCCTAAGTAAGCCCTGACGCTGTCCCTAAGTGAGGCCCTAAGGCTGCCCCTAACAGAGGCCCTGATAATGTCTTTAACAAAGCCCCTCCCTGAGGCTGATCCTACCAAGGCCCTTATGCTGCTCCTAAGTCATGCCCTGATACTATCCCTAGCTAAGGCTCTGACACTAGGCCTCACTCAAGCCCTGTCGCTCTCCCTAAGTCAGGCTCTGACGCTATCCCTACCTGAAGCCCTGACACTGGTCCTAAATTAGGCCCTGATGCCCTAAGTAACTAAGGTCTTGACACTATCCCTAGGTCATGCCCTGACACAATCCCTAGACCTTAACCTAACCTTGTCTTTAACTAATGTTGAGCTTCTTATGCTAAATAAATCCCTGATGCTCTTCCTAACTAAGGCCCTAAAATTAGTCCCGAGGCCGTGACCCTGGCCCTAACTGAGGCCTGGAGGCTCGTCCTAACTCAGGCCCTGACACTGTCCCTAACTAAGGCCCTGACACTACACCTAACTCAGTCCCTGACACTGTACCTAACAAAGGCTCTGATGCTAGTCCTAAGTCAGGCTGAGACACTGTCTCTAAGGCCCTGCTGCAGTCAATATCTAAAGTCCTGACATTATCCCAAGCTAATATCCTGACCCATGTCTTACCAAGGTCCTGAAACTGTCCCAAAGGAAGGCCTGACGCTGTCCCTAAGTGAGGCCCTGAGGCGGTCCCTAACAGAGGCCCTGAGAATGTCTTTAACGAAGACCCTAATGCTGATCCTACAGAGGCCCTTATACTGTTCCTAAGTCATGCCCTGACACTGCCCCTAACTCAGGCCCTAAAGATAGGCCTCACTTAGGCCCTGTTGCCGTACCTTAGTTAGGCTCTGACGCTGTCCGTACGTGAAGCCCTGGCACTGGTCCTGATGAAGGCCCTGACGCTGGTCCTAACTAAGGCCCTGATGCTCTCAATAACTAAGGTCTTCACCCTATCCCTAGCTCACATCCTGACACTACCACTGGCCTGGAACCTGACTCTGTCCCGAGCTAACGTCCTGCCCCTTATCCTCACCGAAGCCGTAATGCTCTCCCTAACTAAGGCCCAGACTAGTCCTAATTAAGGCCCTGACACTGTCCTTAACTAAGGCCCGGAATCTATCTCTAATATAGGCCTTGCTGCCGGTAATAACTAAAATCCGGACACTATCCTGAGCTAATATCCTGACCCATTTCTAACCAAGGTCCTGACACCGTCCCTAAGAAAGCCCTGTCGCTGTTCCTAAGTGAAGACCTGAGGCTGTCCGTAACTCAGTCCCTGAAGCTATGCCTAACTGAGGCCTTGACGCTGTGACTAACTCAGGCCCTGATCATGTCTGTAACTAAGACACTAATGCTGAGGCAACAAAGGCCCTGATGCTGCTCCTACATCATGCCCTGACAGTGTCCCCAGCTATGGGCCTGACGCTAAGCCTCACTCAGGCCCTGTTGCTTTCCCAGAGTCAGGCACTGACGCTGTCCCTACCTGAAGCCCTGACACGGGTCCTAAATAAGGCCCTGATACTGTAACTAAGCTCTTGACACTATCCCTAGGTCATTTCCTGACACGATCCCTAAACTTTACCCTAACCCTGTCCCTAGCAAATGTCCTGCCTCTTATGCTAACTAAAGCCCTTAGGCTGTGACTACCTCAGGCCCTGAATTTAGTCCCAAGGCCGTGATACTGTCCCTAACTAAGGCCCTAACACTATTCCTAACTCAGGCCCTGACACTGTACCTAACAGAGGCCCAGATGCTAGTACTAACTAAGGCCTTGACACTGTCCCTAACTAAGGCCCTGCTGCCATCAATATCTAATGTCCTGACACTATCCTGAGGTAATTTCCGGACCCATCTCTTACCAAGCTCCTGAAACTGTCCCTAAGTAAGCCCTGACGCTGTCCCTAAGGGAGGCCCTAAGGCTGTCCCTAACAGAGGCCCTGAGAATGTCTTTAACAAAGCCCCTGAGGCTGATCCTACCAAGGCCCTTAGGCTGCTCCTAAGTCATGCCCTGATACTATCCCTAGCTAAGGCTCTGATACTAGGCCTCACTCAAGCCCTGTCGCTCTCCCTAAGTCAGGCTCTGACGCTATCCCTACCTGAAGCCCTGACACTGGTCCTAAATTAGGCCCTGATGCCCTAAGTAACTAAGGTCTTGACACTATCCCTAGGTCATGCCCTGACACAATCCCTACACCTTAACCTAACCTTGTCTTTAACTAATGTTGAGCTTCTTATGCTAAATAAATCCCTGATGCTCTTCCTAACTAAGGCCCTAAAATTAGTCCCGAGGCCGTGACCCTGGCCCTAACTGAGGCCTGGAGGCTCGTCCTAACTCAGGCCCTGACACTGTCCCTAACTAAGGCCCTGACACTACACCTAACTCAGGCCCTGACACTGTACCTAACAAAGGCTCTGATGCTAGTCCTAAGTCAGGCTGAGACACTGTCTCTAAGGCCCTGCTGCAGTCAATATCTAAAGTCCTGACATTATCCTGAGCTAATATCCTGACCCATGTCTTACCAAGGTCCTGAAACTGTCCCAAAGGAAGGCCTGACGCCGTCCCTAAGTGAGGCCCTGAGGCGGTCCCTAACAGAGGCCCTGAGAATGTCTTTAACGAAGACCCTAATGCTGATCCTACAGAGGCCTTTATACTGCTCCTAAGTCATGCCCTGACACTGTCCCTAACTCAGGCCCTAAAGATAGGCCTCACTTAGGCCCTGTTGCCGTACCTTAGTTAGGCTCTGACGCTGTCCGTACGTGAAGCCCTGACACTGGTCCTGATGAAGGCCCTGCCGCCGGTCCTAAGTAAGGCCCTGATGCTCTCAATAACTAAGGTCTTCACCCTATCCCTAGCTCACATCCTGACACTACCACTGGCCTGGAACCTGACTCTGTCCCGAGCTAATGTCCTGCCCCTTATCCTCACCGAAGCCGTAATGCTCTCCCTAACTAAGGCCCAGACTAGTCCTAATTAAGGCCCTGACACTGTCCCTAACTAAGGCCCGGAATCTATCTCTAATATAGGCCCTGCTGCCGGCAATAACTAAAATCCGGACACTATCCTGAGCCAATATCCTGACCCATTTCTAACCAAGGTCCTGACACCGTCCCTAAGAAAGCCCTGTCGCTGTTCCTAAGTGAAGACCTGAGGCTGTCCGTAACTCAGTCCCTGAAGCTATGCCTAACTGAGGCCTTGACGCTGTGACTAACTCAGGCCCTGATCATGTCTCTAACGAAGACACTAATGCTGATGCAACAAAGCATGCTGATGCTAATGCGGATGCAACAAAGCATCCTGATGCTGCTCCTACATCATGCCCTGACAGTGTCCCCAGCTAAGGGCCTGACGCTAGGCCTCACTCAGGCCCTGTTGCTCTCCCAGAGTCAGGCACTGACGCTGTCCCTACCTGAAGCCCTGACACTGGTCCTAAATAAGGCCCTGATACTGTAACTAAGCTCTTGACACTAGCCATTGGTCATTTCCTGACACGATCCCTAAACTTGACCCTAACCCTGACCCTAGCAAATGTCCTGCCTCTTATGCTAACTAAAGCCCTTATGCTGTGACTACCTCAGGCCCTGAATTTAGTCCCAAGGCCGTGATACTGTCCCTAACTAAGGCCCTAACACTATTCCTAACTCAGGCCCTGACACTGTACCTAACAGAGGCCCAGATGCTAGTACTAACTAAGGCCTTGACACTGTCCCTAACTAAGGCCCTGCTGCCGTCAATATCTAATGTCCTGACACTATCCTGAGTTAATTTCCGGACCCATCTCTTACCAAGGTCCTGAAACTGTCCCTAAGTAAGCCCTGACGCTGTCCCTAAGTGAGGCCCTAAGGCTGCCCCTAACAGAGGCCCTGATAATGTCTTTAACAAAGCCCCTCCCTGAGGCTGATCCTACCAAGGCCCTTATGCTGCTCCTAAGTCATGCCCTGATACTATCCCTAGCTAAGGCTCTGACACTAGGCCTCACTCAAGCCCTGTCGCTCTCCCTAAGTCAGGCTCTGACGCTATCCCTACCTGAAGCCCTGACACTGGTCCTAAATTAGGCCCTGATGCCCTAAGTAACTAAGGTCTTGACACTATCCCTAGGTCATGCCCTGACACAATCCCTAGACCTTAACCTAACCTTGTCTTTAACTAATGTTGAGCTTCTTATGCTAAATAAATCCCTGATGCTCTTCCAAACTAAGGCCCTAAAATTAGTCCCGAGGCCGTGACCCTGGCCCTAACTGAGGCCTGGAGGCTCGTCCTAACTCAGGCCCTGACACTGTCCCTAACTAAGGCCCTGACACTACACCTAACTCAGTCCCTGACACTGTACCTAACAAAGGCTCTGATGCTAGTCCTAAGTCAGGCTGAGACACTGTCTCTAAGGCCCTGCTGCAGTCAATATCTAAAGTCCTGACATTATCCCGAGCTAATATCCTGACCCATGTCTTACCAAGGTCCTGAAACTGTCCCAAAGGAAGCCCTGACGCTGTCCCTAAGTGAGGCCCTGAGGCGGTCCCTAACAGAGGCCCTGAGAATGTCTTTAACGAAGACCCTAATGCTGATCCTACAGAGGCCCTTATACGGCTCCTAAGTTATGCCCTGACACTGCCCCTAACTCAGGCCCTAAAGATAGGCCTCACTTAGGCCCTTTTGCCGTACCTTAGTTAGGCTCTGACGCTGTCTGTACGTGAAGCCCTGGCACTGGTCCTGATGAAGGCCCTGACGCTGGTCCTAACTAAGGCCCTGATGCTCTCAATAACTAAGGTCTTCACCCTATCCCTAGCTCACATCCTGACACTACCACTGGCCTGGAACCTGACTCTGTCCCGAGCTAACGTCCTGCCCCTTATCCTCACCGAAGCCGTAATGCTCTCCCTAACTAAGGCCCAGACTAGTCCTAATTAAGGCCCTGACACTGTCCTTAACTAAGGCCTGGAATCTATCTCTAATATAGGCCTTGCTGCCGGTAATAACTAAAATCCGGACACTATCCTGAGCTAATATCCTGACCCATTTCTAACCAAGGTCCTGACACCGTCCCTAAGAAAGCCCTGTCGCTGTTCCTAAGTGAAGACCTGAGGCTGTCCGTAACTCAGTCCCTGAAGCTATGCCTAACTGAGCCCTTGACGCTGTGACTAACTCAGGCCCTGATCATGTCTGTAACTAAGACACTAATGCTGATGCAACAAAGGCCCTGATGCTGCTCCTACATCATGCCCTGACAGTGTCCCCAGCTATGGGCCTGACGCTAAGCCTCACTCAGGCCCTGTTGCTCTCCCAGAGTCAGGCACTGACGCTGTCCCTACCTGAAGCCCTGACACGGGTCCTAAATAAGGCCCTGATACTGTAACTAAGCTCTTGACACTATCCCTAGGTCATTTCCTGACACGATCCCTAAACTTTACCCTAACCCTGTCCCTAGCAAATGTCCTGCCTCTTATGCTAACTAAAGCCCTTAGGCTGTGACTACCTCAGGCCCTGAATTTAGTCCCAAGGCCGTGATACTGTCCCTAACTAAGGCCCTAACACTATTCCTAACTCAGGCCCTGACACTGTACCTAACAGAGGCCCAGATGCTAGTACTAACTAAGGCCTTGACACTGTCCCTAACTAAGGCCCTGCTGCCATCAATATCTAATGTCCTGACACTATCCTGAGGTGATTTCCGGACCCATCTCTTACCAAGCTCCTGAAACTGTCCCTAAGTAAGCCCTGACGCTGTCCCTAAGGGAGGCCCTAAGGCTGTCCCTAACAGAGGCCCTGAGAATGTCTTTAACAAAGCCCCTCCCTGAGGCTGATCCTACCAAGGCCCTTATGCTGCTCCTAAGTCATGCCCTGATACTATCCCTAGCTAAGGCTCTGACACTAGGCCTCACTCAAGCCCTGTCGCTCTCCCTAAGTCAGGCTCTGACGCTATCCCTACCTGAAGCCCTGACACTGGTCCTAAATTAGGCCCTGATGCCCTAAGTAACTAAGGTCTTGACACTATCCCTAGGTCATGCCCTGACACAATCCCTAGACCTTAACCTAACCTTGTCTTTAACTAATGCTGAGCTTCTTATGCTAAATAAATCCCTGATGCTGTTCCTAACTAAGGCCCTAAAATTAGTCCCGAGGCCGTGACCCTGGCCCTAACTGAGGCCTGGAGGCTCGTGCTAACTCAGGCCCTGACACTGTCCCTAACTAAGGCCCTGACACTACACCTAACTCAGTCCCTGACACAGTACCTAACAAAGGCTCTGATGCTAGTCCTCAGTCAGGCTGAGACACTGTCTCTAAGGCCCTGCTGCAGTCAATATCTAAAGTCCTGACATTATCCTGAGCTAATATCCTGACCCATGTCTTACCAAGGTCCTGAAACTGTCCCAAAGGAAGGCCTGACGCCGTCCCTAAGTGAGGCCCTGAGGCGGTCCCTAACAGAGGCCCTGAGAATGTCTTTAACGAAGACCCTAATGCTGATCCTACAGAGGCCTTTATACTGCTCCTAAGTCATGCCCTGACACTGTCCCTAACTCAGGCCCTAAAGATAGGCCTCACTTAGGCCCTGTTGCCGTACCTTAGTTAGGCTCTGACGCTGTCCGTACGTGAAGCCCTGACACTGGTCCTGATGAAGGCCCTGCCGCCGGTCCTAAGTAAGGCCCTGATGCTCTCAATAACTAAGGTCTTCACCCTATCCCTAGCTCACATCCTGACACTACCACTGGCCTGGAACCTGACTCTGTCCCGAGCTAATGTCCTGCCCCTTATCCTCACCGAAGCCGTAATGCTCTCCCTAACTAAGGCCCAGACTAGTCCTAATTAAGGCCCTGACACTGTCCCTAACTAAGGCCCGGAATCTATCTCTAATATAGGCCCTGCTGCCGGCAATAACTAAAATCCGGACACTATCCTGAGCCAATATCCTGACCCATTTCTAACCAAGGTCCTGACACCGTCCCTAAGAAAGCCCTGTCGCTGTTCCTAAGTGAAGACCTGAGGCTGTCCGTAACTCATTCCCTGAAGCTATGCCTAACTGAGGCCTTGACGCTGTGACTAACTCAGGCCCTGATCATGTCTCTAACGAAGACACTAATGCTGATGCAACAAAGCATGCTGATGCTAATGCGGATGCAACAAAGCATCCTGATGCTGCTCCTACATCATGCCCTGACAGTGTCCCCAGCTAAGGGCCTGACGCTAGGCCTCACTCAGGCCCTGTTGCTCTCCCAGAGTCAGGCACTGACGCTGTCCCTACCTGAAGCCCTGACACTGGTCCTAAATAAGGCCCTGATACTGTAACTAAGCTCTTGACACTAGCCCTTGGTCATTTCCTGACACGATCCCTAAACTTGACCCTAACCCTGACCCTAGCAAATGTCCTGCCTCTTATGCTAACTAAAGCCCTTATGCTGTGACTACCTCAGGCCCTGAATTTAGTCCCAAGGCCGTGATACTGTCCCTAACTAAGGCCCTAACACTATTCCTAACTCAGGCCCTGACACTGTACCTAACAGAGGCCCAGATGCTAGTACTAACTAAGGCCTTGACACTGTCCCTAACTAAGGCCCTGCTGCCGTCAATATCTAATGTCCTGACACTATCCTGAGTTAATTTCCGGACCCATCTCTTACCAAGGTCCTGAAACTGTCCCTAAGTAAGCCCTGACGCTGTCCCTAAGTGAGGCCCTAAGGCTGCCCCTAACAGAGGCCCTGATAATGTCTTTAACAAAGCCCCTCCCTGAGGCTGATCCTACCAAGGCCCTTATGCTGCTCCTAAGTCATGCCCTGATACTATCCCTAGCTAAGGCTCTGACACTAGGCCTCACTCAAGCCCTGTCGCTCTCCCTAAGTCAGGCTCTGACGCTATCCCTACCTGAAGCCCTGACACTGGTCCTAAATTAGGCCCTGATGCCCTAAGTAACTAAGGTCTTGACACTATCCCTAGGTCATGCCCTGACACAATCCCTAGACCTTAACCTAACCTTGTCTTTAACTAATGTTGAGCTTCTTATGCTAAATAAATCCCTGATGCTCTTCCTAACTAAGGCCCTAAAATTAGTCCCGAGGCCGTGACCCTGGCCCTAACTGAGGCCTGGAGGCTCGTCCTAACTCAGGCCCTGACACTGTCCCTAACTAAGGCCCTGACACTACACCTAACTCAGTCCCTGACACTGTACCTAACAAAGGCTCTGATGCTAGTCCTAAGTCAGGCTGAGACACTGTCTCTAAGGCCCTGCTGCAGTCAATATCTAAAGTCCTGACATTATCCCGAGCTAATATCCTGACCCATGTCTTACCAAGGTCCTGAAACTGTCCCAAAGGAAGGCCTGACGCTGTCCCTAAGTGAGGCCCTGAGGCGGTCCCTAACAGAGGCCCTGAGAATGTCTTTAACGAAGACCCTAATGCTGATCCTACAGAGGCCCTTATACTGCTCCTAAGTCATGCCCTGACACTGCCCCTAACTCAGGCCCTAAAGATAGGCCTCACTTAGGCCCTGTTGCCGTACCTTAGTTAGGCTCTGACGCTGTCCGTACGTGAAGCCCTGGCACTGGTCCTGATGAAGGCCCTGACGCTGGTCCTAACTAAGGCCCTGATGCTCTCAATAACTAAGGTCTTCACCCTATCCCTAGCTCACATCCTGACACTACCACTGGCCTGGAACCTGACTCTGTCCCGAGCTAACGTCCTGCCCCTTATCCTCACCGAAGCCGTAATGCTCTCCCTAACTAAGGCCCAGACTAGTCCTAATTAAGGCCCTGACACTGTCCTTAACTAAGGCCCGGAATCTATCTCTAATATAGGCCTTGCTGCCGGTAATAACTAAAATCCGGACACTATCCTGAGCTAATATCCTGACCCATTTCTAACCAAGGTCCTGACACCGTCCCTAAGAAAGCCCTGTCGCTGTTCCTAAGTGAAGACCTGAGGCTGTCCGTAACTCAGTCCCTGAAGCTATGCCTAACTGAGGCCTTGACGCTGTGACTAACTCAGGCCCTGATCATGTCTGTAACTAAGACACTAATGCTGATGCAACAAAGGCCCTGATGCTGCTCCTACATCATGCCCTGACAGTGTCCCCAGCTATGGGCCTGACGCTAAGCCTCACTCAGGCCCTGTTGCTCTCCCAGAGTCAGGCACTGACGCTGTCCCTACCTGAAGCCCTGACACGGGTCCTAAATAAGGCCCTGATACTGTAACTAAGCTCTTGACACTATCCCTAGGTCATTTCCTGACACGATCCCTAAACTTTACCCTAACCCTGTCCCTAGCAAATGTCCTGCCTCTTATGCTAACTAAAGCCCTTAGGCTGTGACTACCTCAGGCCCTGAATTTAGTCCCAAGGCCGTGATACTGTCCCTAACTAAGGCCCTAACACTATTCCTAACTCAGGCCCTGACACTGTACCTAACAGAGGCCCAGATGCTAGTACTAACTAAGGCCTTGACACTGTCCCTAACTAAGGCCCTGCTGCCATCAATATCTAATGTCCTGACACTATCCTGAGGTAATTTCCGGACCCATCTCTTACCAAGCTCCTGAAACTGTCCCTAAGTAAGCCCTGACGCTGTCCCTAAGGGAGGCCCTAAGGCTGTCCCTAACAGAGGCCCTGAGAATGTCTTTAACAAAGCCCCTGAGGCTGATCCTACCAAGGCCCTTATGCTGCTCCTAAGTCATGCCCTGATACTATCCCTAGCTAAGGCTCTGATACTAGGCCTCACTCAAGCCCTGTCGCTCTCCCTAAGTCAGGCTCTGACGCTATCCCTACCTGAAGCCCTGACACTGGTCCTAAATTAGGCCCTGATGCCCTAAGTAACTAAGGACTTGACACTATCCCTAGGTCATGCCCTGACACAATCCCTAGACCTTAACCTAACCTTGTCTTTAACTAATGTTGAGCTTCTTATGCTAAAAAAATCCCTGATGCTGTTCCTAACTAAGGCCCTAAAATTAGTCCCGAGGCCGTGACCCTGGCCCTAACTGAGGCCTGGAGGCTCGTCCTAACTCAGGCCCTGACACTGTCCCTAACTAAGGCCCCGACACTACACCTAACTCAGTCCCTGACACTGTACCTAACAAAGACTTTGATGCTAGTCCTAAGTCAGGCTGAGACACTGTCTCTAAGGCCCTGCTGCAGTCAATATCTAAAGTCCTGACATTATCCCGAGCTAATATCCTGACCCATGTCTTACCAAGGTCCTGAAACTGTCCCAAAGGAAGCCCTGACGCTGTCCCTAAGTGAGGCCCTGAGGCGGTCCCTAACAGAGGCCCTGAGAATGTCTTTAACGAAGACCCTAATGCTGATCCTACAGAGGCCCTTATACTGCTCCTAAGTCATGCCCTGACACTGCCCCTAACTCAGGCCCTAAAGATAGGCCTCACTTAGGCCCTGCTGCCGTACCTTAGTTAGGCTCTGACGCTGTCCGTACGTGAAGCCCTGGCACTGGTCCTGATGAAGGCCCTGACGCTGGTCCTAACTAAGGCCCTGATGCTCTCAATAACTAAGGTCTTCACCCTATCCCTAGCTCACATCCTGACACTACCACTGGCCTGGAACCTGACTCTGTCCCGAGCTAACGTCCTGCCCCTTATCCTCACCGAAGCCGTAATGCTCTCCCTAACTAAGGCCCAGACTAGTCCTAATTAAGGCCCTGACACTGTCCTTAACTAAGGCCTGGAATCTATCTCTAATAAAGGCCCTGCTGCCGGCAATAACTAAAATCCGGACACTATCCTGAGCTAATATCCTGACCCATTTCTAACCAAGGTCCTGACACCGTCCGTAAGAAAGCCCTGTCGCTGTTCCTAACTGAAGACCTGAGGCTGTCTGTAACTCAGTCCCTGAAGCTATGCCTAACTGAGGCCTTGACGCTGTGACTAACTCAGGCCCTGATCATGTCTGTAACTAAGACACTAATGCTGATGCAACAAAGGCCCTGATGCTGCTCCTACATCATGCCCTGACAGTGTCCCCAGCTATGGGCCTGACGCTAGGCCTCACTCAGGCCCTGTTGCTCTCCCAGAGTCAGGCACTGATGCTGTCCCTACCTGAAGCCCTGACACGGGTCCTAAATAAGGCCCTGATACTGTAACTAAGCTCTTGACACTATCCCTAGGTCATTTCCTGACACGATCCCTAAACTTTACCCTAACCCTGTCCCTAGCAAATGTCCTGCCTCTTATGCTAACTAAAGCCCTTAGGCTGTGACTACCTCAGGCCCTGAATTTAGTCCCAAGGCTGTGATACTGTCCCTAACTAAGGCCCTAACACTATTCCTAACTCAGGCCCTGACACTGTACCTAACAGAGGCCCAGATGCTAGTACTAACTAAGGCCTTGACACTGTCCCTAACTAAGGCCCTGCTGCCATCAATATCTAATGTCCTGACACTATCCTGAGGTAATTTCCGGACCCATCTCTTACCAAGCTCCTGAAACTGTCCCTAAGTAAGCCCTGACGCTGTCCCTAAGTGAGGCCCTAAGGCTGTCCCTAACAGAGGCCCTGATAATGTCTTTAACAAAGCCGCTCCCTGAGGCTGATCCTACCAAGGCCCTTATGCTGCTCCTAAGTCATGCCCTGATACTATCCCTAGCTAAGGCTCTGACACTAGGCCTCACTCAAGCCCTGTCGCTCTCCCTAAGTCAGGCTCTGACGCTATCCCTAACTGAAGCCCTGACACTGGTCCTAAATTAGGCCCTGATGCCCTAAGTAACTAAGGTCTTGACACTATCCCTAGGTCATGCCCTGACACAATCCCTAGACCTTAACCTAACCTTGTCTTTAACTAATGTTGAGCTTCTTATGCTAAATAAATCCCTGATGCTCTTCCTAACTAAGGCCCTAAAATTAGTCCCGAGGCCGTGACCCTGGCCCTAACTGAGGCCTGGAGGCTCGTCCTAACTCAGGCCCTGACACTGTCCCTAACTAAGGCCCTGACACTACACCTAACTCAGTCCCTGACACTGTACCTAACAAAGGCTCTGATGCTAGTCCTAAGTCAGGCTGAGACACTGTCTCTAAGGCCCTGCTGCAGTCAATATCTAAAGTCCTGACATTATCCTGAGCTAATATCCTGACCCATGTCTTACCAAGGTCCTGAAACTGTCCCAAAGGAAGGCCTGACGCTGTCCCTAAGTGAGGCCCTGAGGCGGTCCCTAACAGAGGCCCTGAGAATGTCTTTAACGAAGACCCTAATGCTGATCCTACAGAGGCCCTTATACTGCTCCTAAGTCATGCCCTGACACTGCCCCTAACTCAGGCCCTAAAGATAGGCCTCACTTAGGCCCTGTTGCCGTACCTTAGTTAGGCTCTGACGCTGTCCGTACGTGAAGCCCTGGCACTGGTCCTGATGAAGGCCCTGACGCTGGTCCTAACTAAGGCCCTGATGCTCTCAATAACTAAGGTCTTCACCCTATCCCTAGCTCACATCCTGACACTACCACTGGCCTGGAACCTGACTCTGTCCCGAGCTAACGTCCTGCCCCTTATCCTCACCGAAGCCGTAATGCTCTCCCTAACTAAGGCCCAGACTAGTCCTAATTAAGGCCCTGACACTGTCCTTAACTAAGGCCCGGAATCTATCTCTAATATAGGCCTTGCTGCCGGTAATAACTAAAATCCGGACACTATCCTGAGCTAATATCCTGACCCATTTCTAACCAAGGTCCTGACACCGTCCCTAAGAAAGCCCTGTCGCTGTTCCTAAGTGAAGACCTGAGGCTGTCCGTAACTCAGTCCCTGAAGCTATGCCTAACTGAGGCCTTGACGCTGTGACTAACTCAGGCCCTGATCATGTCTGTAACTAAGACACTAATGCTGAGGCAACAAAGGCCCTGATGCTGCTCCTACATCATGCCCTGACAGTGTCCCCAGCTATGGGCCTGACGCTAAGCCTCACTCAGGCCCTGTTGCTCTCCCAGAGTCAGGCACTGACGCTGTCCCTACCTGAAGCCCTGACACGGGTCCTAAATAAGGCCCTGATACTGTAACTAAGCTCTTGACACTATCCCTAGGTCATTTCCTGACACGATCCCTAAACTTTACCCTAACCCTGTCCCTAGCAAATGTCCTGCCTCTTATGCTAACTAAAGCCCTTAGGCTGTGACTACCTCAGGCCCTGAATTTAGTCCCAAGGCCGTGATACTGTCCCTAACTAAGGCCCTAACACTATTCCTAACTCAGGCCCTGACACTGTACCTAACAGAGGCCCAGATGCTAGTACTAACTAAGGCCTTGACACTGTCCCTAACTAAGGCCCTGCTGCCATCAATATCTAATGTCCTGACACTATCCTGAGGTAATTTCCGGACCCATCTCTTACCAAGCTCCTGAAACTGTCCCTAAGTAAGCCCTGACGCTGTCCCTAAGGGAGGCCCTAAGGCTGTCCCTAACAGAGGCCCTGAGAATGTCTTTAACAAAGCCCCTGAGGCTGATCCTACCAAGGCCCTTATGCTGCTCCTAAGTCATGCCCTGATACTATCCCTAGCTAAGGCTCTGATACTAGGCCTCACTCAAGCCCTGTCGCTCTCCCTAAGTCAGGCTCTGACGCTATCCCTACCTGAAGCCCTGACACTGGTCCTAAATTAGGCCCTGATGCCCTAAGTAACTAAGGACTTGACACTATCCCTAGGTCATGCCCTGACACAATCCCTAGACCTTAACCTAACCTTGTCTTTAACTAATGTTGAGCTTCTTATGCTAAAAAAATCCCTGATGCTGTTCCTAACTAAGGCCCTAAAATTAGTCCCGAGGCCGTGACCCTGGCCCTAACTGAGGCCTGGAGGCTCGTCCTAACTCAGGCCCTGACACTGTCCCTAACTAAGGCCCCGACACTACACCTAACTCAGTCCCTGACACTGTACCTAACAAAGGCTTTGATGCTAGTCCTAAGTCAGGCTGAGACACTGTCTCTAAGGCCCTGCTGCAGTCAATATCTAAAGTCCTGACATTATCCCGAGCTAATATCCTGACCCATGTCTTACCAAGGTCCTGAAACTGTCCCAAAGGAAGCCCTGACGCTGTCCCTAAGTGAGGCCCTGAGGCGGTCCCTAACAGAGGCCCTGAGAATGTCTTTAACGAAGACCCTAATGCTGATCCTACAGAGGCCCTTATACTGCTCCTAAGTCATGCCCTGACACTGCCCCTAACTCAGGCCCTAAAGATAGGCCTCACTTAGGCCCTGCTGCCGTACCTTAGTTAGGCTCTGACGCTGTCCGTACGTGAAGCCCTGGCACTGGTCCTGATGAAGGCCCTGACGCTGGTCCTAACTAAGGCCCTGATGCTCTCAATAACTAAGGTCTTCACCCTATCCCTAGCTCACATCCTGACACTACCACTGGCCTGGAACCTGACTCTGTCCCGAGCTAACGTCCTGCCCCTTATCCTCACCGAAGCCGTAATGCTCTCCCTAACTAAGGCCCAGACTAGTCCTAATTAAGGCCCTGACACTGTCCTTAACTAAGGCCTGGAATCTATCTCTAATAAAGGCCCTGCTGCCGGCAATAACTAAAATCCGGACACTATCCTGAGCTAATATCCTGACCCATTTCTAACCAAGGTCCTGACACCGTCCGTAAGAAAGCCCTGTCGCTGTTCCTAACTGAAGACCTGAGGCTGTCTGTAACTCAGTCCCTGAAGCTATGCCTAACTGAGGCCTTGACGCTGTGACTAACTCAGGCCCTGATCATGTCTGTAACTAAGACACTAATGCTGATGCAACAAAGGCCCTGATGCTGCTCCTACATCATGCCCTGACAGTGTCCCCAGCTATGGGCCTGACGCTAGGCCTCACTCAGGCCCTGTTGCTCTCCCAGAGTCAGGCACTGATGCTGTCCCTACCTGAAGCCCTGACACGGGTCCTAAATAAGGCCCTGATACTGTAACTAAGCTCTTGACACTATCCCTAGGTCATTTCCTGACACGATCCCTAAACTTTACCCTAACCCTGTCCCTAGCAAATGTCCTGCCTCTTATGCTAACTAAAGCCCTTAGGCTGTGACTACCTCAGGCCCTGAATTTAGTCCCAAGGCTGTGATACTGTCCCTAACTAAGGCCCTAACACTATTCCTAACTCAGGCCCTGACACTGTACCTAACAGAGGCCCAGATGCTAGTACTAACTAAGGCCTTGACACTGTCCCTAACTAAGGCCCTGCTGCCATCAATATCTAATGTCCTGACACTATCCTGAGGTAATTTCCGGACCCATCTCTTACCAAGCTCCTGAAACTGTCCCTAAGTAAGCCCTGACGCTGTCCCTAAGTGAGGCCCTAAGGCTGTCCCTAACAGAGGCCCTGATAATGTCTTTAACAAAGCCCCTCCCTGAGGCTGATCCTACCAAGGCCCTTATGCTGCTCCTAAGTCATGCCCTGATACTATCCCTAGCTAAGGCTCTGACACTAGGCCTCACTCAAGCCCTGTCGCTCTCCCTAAGTCAGGCTCTGACGCTATCCCTAACTGAAGCCCTGACACTGGTCCTAAATTAGGCCCTGATGCCCTAAGTAACTAAGGTCTTGACACTATCCCTAGGTCATGCCCTGACACAATCCCTAGACCTTAACCTAACCTTGTCTTTAACTAATGTTGAGCTTCTTATGCTAAATAAATCCCTGATGCTCTTCCTAACTAAGGCCCTAAAATTAGTCCCGAGGCCGTGACCCTGGCCCTAACTGAGGCCTGGAGGCTCGTCCTAACTCAGGCCCTGACACTGTCCCTAACTAAGGCCCTGACACTACACCTAACTCAGTCCCTGACACTGTACCTAACAAAGGCTCTGATGCTAGTCCTAAGTCAGGCTGAGACACTGTCTCTAAGGCCCTGCTGCAGTCAATATCTAAAGTCCTGACATTATCCTGAGCTAATATCCTGACCCATGTCTTACCAAGGTCCTGAAACTGTCCCAAAGGAAGGCCTGACGCTGTCCCTAAGTGAGGCCCTGAGGCGGTCCCTAACAGAGGCCCTGAGAATGTCTTTAACGAAGACCCTAATGCTGATCCTACAGAGGCCCTTATACTGCTCCTAAGTCATGCCCTGACACTGTCCCTAACTCAGGCCCTAAAGATAGGCCTCACTTAGCCCCTGTTGCCGTACCTTAGTTAGGCTCTGACGCTGTCCGTACGTGAAGCCCTGACACTGGTCCTGATGAAGGCCCTGACGCCGGTCCTAACTAAGGCCCTGATGCTCTCAATAACTAAGGTCTTCACCCTATCCTTAGCTCACATCCTGACACTACCACTGGCCTGGAACCTGACTCTGTCCCGAGCTAATGTCCTGCCCCTTATCCTCACCGAAGCCGTAATGCTCTCCCTAACTAAGGCCCAGACTAGTCCTAATTAAGGCCCTGACACTGTCCCTAACTAAGGCCCGGAATCTATCTCTAATATAGGCCCTGCTGCCGGCAATAACTAAAATCCGGACACTATCCTGAGCTAATATCCTGACCCATTTCTAACCAAGGTCCTGACACCATCCCTAAGAAGGCCCTGTCGCTGTTCCTAAGTGAAGGCCTGAGGCTGTCCATAACTCAGTCCCTGAAGCTATGCCTAACTGAGGCCTTGACGCTGTGACTAACTCAGGCCCTGATCATGTCTGTAACTAAGACACTAATGCTGATGCAACAAAGGCCCTGATGCTGCTCCTACATCATGCCCTGACAGTGTCCCGAGCTAAGGGCCTGATGCTAGGCCTCACTCAGGCCCTGTTGCTCTCCCAGAGTCAGGCACTGACGCTGTCCCTACCTGAAGCCCTGACACGGGTCCTAAATAAGGCCCTGATACTGTAACTAAGCTCTTGACACTAGCCCTAGGTCATTTCCTGACACGATCCCTAAACTTTACCCTAACCCTGTCCCTAGCAAATGTCCTGCCTCTTATGCTAACTAAAGCCCTTATGCTGTGACTACCTCAGGCCCTGAATTTAGTCCCAAGGCCGTGATACTGTCCCTAACTAAGGCCCTAACACTATTCCTAACTCAGGCCCTGACACTGTACCTAACAGAGGCCCAGATGCTAGTACTAACTAAGGCCTTGACACTGTCCCTAACTAAGGCCCTGCTGCCGTCAATATCTAATGTCCTGACACTATCCTGAGTTAATTTCCGGACCCATCTCTTACCAAGGTCCTGAAACTGTCCCTAAGTAAGCCCTGACGCTGTCCCTAAGTGAGGCCCTAAGGCTGTCCCTAACAGAGGCCCTGATAATGTTTTTAACAAAGCCCCTCCCTGAGGCTGATCCTACCAAGGCCCTTATGCTGCTCCTAAGTCATGCCCTGATACTATCCCTAGCTAAGGCTCTGACACTAGGCCTCACTCAAGCCCTGTCGCTCTCCCTAAGTCAGGCTCTGACGCTATCCCTACCTGAAGCCCTGACACTGGTCCTAAATTAGGCCCTGATGCCCTAAGTAACTAAGGTCTTGACACTATCCCTAGGTCATGCCCTGACACAATCCCTACACCTGAACCTAACCTTGTCTTTAACTAATGTTGAGCTTCTTATGCTAAATAAATCCCTGATGCTCTTCCTAACTAAGGCCCTAAAATTAGTCCCGAGGCCGTGACCCTGGCCCTAACTGAGGCCTGGAGGCTCGTCCTAACTCAGGCCCTGACACTGTCCCTAACTAAGGCCCTGACACTACACCTAACTCAGTCCCTGACACTGTACCTAACAAAGGCTCTGATGCTAGTCCTAAGTCAGGCTGAGACACTGTCTCTAAGGCCCTGCTGCAGTCAATATCTAAAGTCCTGACATTATCCTGAGCTAATATCCTGACCCATGTCTTACCAAGGTCCTGAAACTGTCCCAAAGTAAGGCCTGACGCCGTCCCTAAGTGAGGCCCTGAGGCGGTCCCTAACAGAGGCCCTGAGAATGTCTTTAACGAAGACCCTAATGCTGATCCTACAGAGGCCTTTATACTGCTCCTAAGTAATGCCCTGACACTGTCGTTAACTCAGGCCCTAAAGATAGGCCTCACTTAGGCCCTGTTGCCGTACCTTAGTTAGGCTCTGACGCTGTCCGTACGTGAAGCCCTGACACTGGTCCTGATGAAGGCCCTGCCGCCGGTCCTAAGTAAGGCCCTGATGCTCTCAATAACTAAGGTCTTCACCCTATCCCTAGCTCACATCCTGACACTACCACTGGCCTGGAACCTGACTCTGTCCCGAGCTAATGTCCTGCCCCTTATCCTCACCGAAGCCGTAATGCTCTCCCTAACTAAGGCCCAGACTAGTCCTAATTAAGGCCCTGACACTGTCCCTAACTAAGGCCCGGAATCTATCTCTAATACAGGCCCTGCTGCCGGCAATAACTAAAATCCGGACACTATCCTGAGCTAATATCCTGACCCATTTCTAACCAAGGTCCTGACACCATCCCTAAGAAGGCCCTGTCGCTGTTCCTAAGTGAAGGCCTGAGGCTGTCCATAACTCAGTCCCTGAAGCTATGCCTAACTGAGGCCTTGACGCTGTGACTAACTCAGGCCCTGATCATGTCTGTAACTAAGACACTAATGCTGATGCAACAAAGGCCCTGATGCTGCTCCTACATCATACCCTGACAGTGTCCCCAGCTAAGGGCCTGACGCTAGGCCTCACTCAGGCCCTGTTGCTCTCCCAGAGTCAGGCACTGACGCTGTCCCTACCTGAAGCCCTGACACGGGTCCTAAATAAGGCCCTGATACTGTAACTAAGCTCTTGACACTAGCCCTAGGTCATTTCCTGACACGATCCCTAAACTTTACCCTAACCCTGTCCCTAGCAAATGTCCTGCCTCTTATGCTAACTAAAGCCCTTATGCTGTGACTACCTCAGGCCCTGAATTTAGTCCCAAGGCCGTGATACTGTCCCTAACTAAGGCCCTAACACTATTCCTAACTCAGGCCCTGACACTGTACCTAACAGAGGCCCAGATGCTAGTACTAACTAAGGCCTTGACACTGTCCCTAACTAAGGCCCTGCTGCCGTCAATATCTAATGTCCTGACACTATCCTGAGTTAATTTCCGGACCCATCTCTTACCAAGGTCCTGAAACTGTCCCTAAGTAAGCCCTGACGCTGTCCCTAAGGGAGGCCCTAAGGCTGTCCCTAACAGAGGCCCTGAGAATGTCTTTAACAAAGCCCCTCCCTGAGGCTGATCCTACCAAGGCCCTTATGCTGCTCCTAAGTCATGCCCTGATACTATCCCTAGCTAAGGCTCTGACACTAGGCCTCACTCAAGCCCTGTCGCTCTCCCTAAGTCAGGCTCTGACGCTATCCCTACCTGAAGCCCTGACACTGGTCCTAAATTAGGCCCTGATGCCCTAAGTAACTAAGGTCTTGACACTATCCCTAGGTCATGCCCTGACACAATCCCTACACCTGAACCTAACCTTGTCTTTAACTAATGTTGAGCTTCTTATGCTAAATAAATCCCTGATGCTCTTCCTAACTAAGGCCCTAAAATTAGTCCCGAGGCCGTGACCCTGGCCCTAACTGAGGCCTGGAGGCTCGTGCTAACTCAGGCCCTGACACTGTCCCTAACTAAGGCCCTGACACTACACCTAACTCAGTCCCTGACACAGTACCTAACAAAGGCTCTGATGCTAGTCCTCAGTCAGGCTGAGACACTGTCTCTAAGGCCCTGCTGCAGTCAATATCTAAAGTCCTGACATTATCCTGAGCTAATATCCTGACCCATGTCTTACCAAGGTCCTGAAACTGTCCCAAAGGAAGGCCTGACGCCGTCCCTAAGTGAGGCCCTGAGGCGGTCCCTAACAGAGGCCCTGAGAATGTCTTTAACGAAGACCCTAATGCTGATCCTACAGAGGCCTTTATACTGCTCCTAAGTCATGCCCTGACACTGTCCCTAACTCAGGCCCTAAAGATAGGCCTCACTTAGGCCCTGTTGCCGTACCTTAGTTAGGCTCTGACGCTGTCCGTACGTGAAGCCCTGACACTGGTCCTGATGAAGGCCCTGCCGCCGGTCCTAAGTAAGGCCCTGATGCTCTCAATAACTAAGGTCTTCACCCTATCCCTAGCTCACATCCTGACACTACCACTGGCCTGGAACCTGACTCTGTCCCGAGCTAATGTCCTGCCCCTTATCCTCACCGAAGCCGTAATGCTCTCCCTAACTAAGGCCCAGACTAGTCCTAATTAAGGCCCTGACACTGTCCCTAACTAAGGCCCGGAATCTATCTCTAATATAGGCCCTGCTGCCGGCAATAACTAAAATCTGGACACTATCCTGAGCCAATATCCTGACCCATTTCTAACCAAGGTCCTGACACCGTCCCTAAGAAAGCCCTGTCGCTGTTCCTAAGTGAAGACCTGAGGCTGTCCGTAACTCAGTCCCTGAAGCTATGCCTAACTGAGGCCTTGACGCTGTGACTAACTCAGGCCCTGATCATGTCTCTAACGAAGACACTAATGCTGATGCAACAAAGCATGCTGATGCTAATGCGGATGCAACAAAGCATCCTGATGCTGCTCCTACATCATGCCCTGACAGTGTCCCCAGCTAAGGGCCTGACGCTAGGCCTCACTCAGGCCCTGTTGCTCTCCCAGAGTCAGGCACTGACGCTGTCCCTACCTGAAGCCCTGACACTGGTCCTAAATAAGGCCCTGATACTGTAACTAAGCTCTTGACACTAGCCCTTGGTCATTTCCTGACACGATCCCTAAACTTGACCCTAACCCTGACCCTAGCAAATGTCCTGCCTCTTATGCTAACTAAAGCCCTTATGCTGTGACTACCTCAGGCCCTGAATTTAGTCCCAAGGCCGTGATACTGTCCCTAACGAAGGCCCTAACACTATTCCTAACTCAGGCCCTGACACTGTACCTAACAGAGGCCCAGATGCTAGTACTAACTAAGGCCTTGACACTGTCCCTAACTAAGGCCCTGCTGCCGTCAATATCTAATGTCCTGACACTATCCTGAGTTAATTTCCGGACCCATCTCTTACCAAGGTCCTGAAACTGTCCCTAAGTAAGCCCTGACGCTGTCCCTAAGTGAGGCCCTAAGGCTGCCCCTAACAGAGGCCCTGATAATGTCTTTAACAAAGCCCCTCCCTGAGGCTGATCCTACCAAGGCCCTTATGCTGCTCCTAAGTCATGCCCTGATACTATCCCTAGCTAAGGCTCTGACACTAGGCCTCACTCAAGCCCTGTCGCTCTCCCTAAGTCAGGCTCTGACGCTATCCCTACCTGAAGCCCTGACACTGGTCCTAAATTAGGCCCTGATGCCCTAAGTAACTAAGGTCTTGACACTATCCCTAGGTCATGCCCTGACACAATCCCTAGACCTTAACCTAACCTTGTCTTTAACTAATGTTGAGCTTCTTATGCTAAATAAATCCCTGATGCTCTTCCTAACTAAGGCCCTAAAATTAGTCCCGAGGCCGTGACCCTGGCCCTAACTGAGGCCTGGAGGCTCGTCCTAACTCAGGCCCTGACACTGTCCCTAACTAAGGCCCTGACACTACACCTAACTCACTCCCTGACACTGTACCTAACAAAGGCTCTGATGCTAGTCCTAAGTCAGGCTGAGACACTGTCTCTAAGGCCCTGCTGCAGTCAATATCTAAAGTCCTGACATTATCCCGAGCTAATATCCTGACCCATGTCTTACCAAGGTCCTGAAACTGTCCCAAAGGAAGCCCTGATGCTGTCCCTAAGTGAGGCCCTGAGGCGGTCCCTAACAGAGGCCCTGAGAATGTCTTTAACGAAGACCCTAATGCTGATCCTACAGAGGCCCTTATACTGCTCCTAAGTCATGCCCTGACACTGCCCCTAACTCAGGCCCTAAAGATAGGCCTCACTTAGGCCCTGCTGCCTTACCTTAGTTAGGCTCTGACGCTGTCCGTACGTGAAGCCCTGGCACTGGTCCTGATGAAGGCCCTGACGCTGGTCCTAACTAAGGCCCTGATGCTCTCAATAACTAAGGTCTTCACCCTATCCCTAGCTCACATCCTGACACTACCACTGGCCTGGAACCTGACTCTGTCCCGAGCTAACGTCCTGCCCCTTATCCTCACCGAAGCCGTAATGCTCTCCCTAACTAAGGCCCAGACTAGTCCTAATTAAGGCCCTGACACTGTCCTTAACTAAGGCCCGGAATCTATCTCTAATATAGGCCTTGCTGCCGGTAATAACTAAAATCCGGACACTATCCTGAGCTAATATCCTGACCCATTTCTAACCAAGGTCCTGACACCGTCCCTAAGAAAGCCCTGTCGCTGTTCCTAAGTGAAGACCTGAGGCTGTCCGTAACTCAGTCCCTGAAGCTATGCCTAACTGAGGCCTTGACGCTGTGACTAACTCAGGCCCTGATCATGTCTGTAACTAAGACACTAATGCTGATGCAACAAAGGCCCTGATGCTGCTCCTACATCATGCCCTGACAGTGTCCCCAGCTATGGGCCTGACGCTAAGCCTCACTCAGGCCCTGTTGCTCTCCCAGAGTCAGGCACTGACGCTGTCCCTACCTGAAGCCCTGACACGGGTCCTAAATAAGGCCCTGATACTGTAACTAAGCTCTTGACACTATCCCTAGGTCATTTCCTGACACGATCCCTAAACTTTACCCTAACCCTGTCCCTAGCAAATGTCCTGCCTCTTATGCTAACTAAAGCCCTTAGGCTGTGACTACCTCAGGCCCTGAATTTAGTCCCAAGGCCGTGATACTGTCCCTAACTAAGGCCCTAACACTATTCCTAACTCAGGCCCTGACACTGTACCTAACAGAGGCCCAGATGCTAGTACTAACTAAGGCCTTGACACTGTCCCTAACTAAGGCCCTGCTGCCATCAATATCTAATGTCCTGACACTATCCTGAGGTAATTTCCGGACCCATCTCTTACCAAGGTCCTGAAACTGTCCCAAAGGAAGGCCTGACGCCGTCCCTAAGTGAGGCCCTGAGGCGGTCCCTAACAGAGGCCCTGAGAATGTCTTTAACGAAGACCCTAATGCTGATCCTACAGAGGCCTTTATACTGCTCCTAAGTAATGCCCTGACACTGTCGTTAACTCAGGCCCTAAAGATAGGCCTCACTTAGGCCCTGTTGCCGTACCTTAGTTAGGCTCTGACGCTGTCCGTACGTGAAGCCCTGACACTGGTCCTGATGAAGGCCCTGCCGCCGGTCCTAAGTAAGGCCCTGATGCTCTCAATAACTAAGGTCTTCACCCTATCCCTAGCTCACATCCTGACACTACCACTGGCCTGGAACCTGACTCTGTCCCGAGCTAATGTCCTGCCCCTTATCCTCACCGAAGCCGTAATGCTCTCCCTAACTAAGGCCCAGACTAGTCCTAATTAAGGCCCTGACACTGTCCCTAACTAAGGCCCGGAATCTATCTCTAATATAGGCCCTGCTGCCGGCAATAACTAAAATCCGGACACTATCCTGAGCTAATATCCTGACCCATTTCTAACCAAGGTCCTGACACCATCCCTAAGAAGGCCCTGTCGCTGTTCCTAAGTGAAGGCCTGAGGCTGTCCATAACTCAGTCCCTGAAGCTATGCCTAACTGAGGCCTTGACGCTGTGACTAACTCAGGCCCTGATCATGTCTGTAACTAAGACACTAATGCTGATGCAACAAAGGCCCTGATGCTGCTCCTACATCATGCCCTGACAGTGTCCCCAGCTATGGGCCTGACGCTAAGCCTCACTCAGGCCCTGTTGCTCTCCCAGAGTCAGGCACTGACGCTGTCCCTACCTGAAGCCCTGACACGGGTCCTAAATAAGGCCCTGATACTGTAACTAAGCTCTTGACACTATCCCTAGGTCATTTCCTGACACGATCCCTAAACTTTACCCTAACCCTGTCCCTAGCAAATGTCCTGCCTCTTATGCTAACTAAAGCCCTTAGGCTGTGACTACCTCAGGCCCTGAATTTAGTCCCAAGGCCGTGATACTGTCCCTAACTAAGGCCCTAACACTATTCCTAACTCAGGCCCTGACACTGTACCTAACAGAGGCCCAGATGCTAGTACTAACTAAGGCCTTGACACTGTCCCTAACTAAGGCCCTGCTGCCATCAATATCTAATGTCCTGACACTATCCTGAGGTAATTTCCGGACCCATCTCTTACCAAGCTCCTGAAACTGTCCCTAAGTAAGCCCTGACGCTGTCCCTAAGGGAGGCCCTAAGGCTGTCCCTAACAGAGGCCCTGAGAATGTCTTTAACAAAGCCCCTCCCTGAGGCTGATCCTACCAAGGCCCTTATGCTGCTCCTAAGTCATGCCCTGATACTATCCCTAGCTAAGGCTCTGACACTAGGCCTCACTCAAGCCCTGTCGCTCTCCCTAAGTCAGGCTCTGACGCTATCCCTACCTGAAGCCCTGACACTGGTCCTAAATTAGGCCCTGATGCCCTAAGTAACTAAGGTCTTGACACTATCCCTAGGTCATGCCCTGACACAATCCCTAGACCTTAACCTAACCTTGTCTTTAACTAATGCTGAGCTTCTTATGCTAAATAAATCCCTGATGCTCTTCCTAACTAAGGCCCTAAAATTACTCCCGAGGCCGTGACCCTGGCCCTAACTGAGGCCTGGAGGCTCGTGCTAACTCAGGCCCTGACACTGTCCCTAACTAAGGCCCTGACACTACACCTAACTCAGTCCCTGACACAGTACCTAACAAAGGCTCTGATGCTAGTCCTCAGTCAGGCTGAGACACTGTCTCTAAGGCCCTGCTGCAGTCAATATCTAAAGTCCTGACATTATCCTGAGCTAATATCCTGACCCATGTCTTACCAAGGTCCTGAAACTGTCCCAAAGGAAGGCCTGACGCCGTCCCTAAGTGAGGCCCTGAGGCGGTCCCTAACAGAGGCCCTGAGAATGTCTTTAACGAAGACCCTAATGCTGATCCTACAGAGGCCTTTATACTGCTCCTAAGTCATGCCCTGACACTGTCCCTAACTCAGGCCCTAAAGATAGGACTCACTTAGGCCCTGTTGCCGTACCTTAGTTAGGCTCTGACGCTGTCCGTACGTGAAGCCCTGACACTGGTCCTGATGAAGGCCCTGCCGCCGGTCCTAAGTAAGGCCCTGATGCTCTCAATAACTAAGGTCTTCACCCTATCCCTAGCTCACATCCTGACACTACCACTGGCCTGGAACCTGACTCTGTCCCGAGCTAATGTCCTGCCCCTTATCCTCACCGAAGCCGTAATGCTCTCCCTAACTAAGGCCCAGACTAGTCCTAATTAAGGCCCTGACACTGTCCCTAACTAAGGCCCGGAATCTATCTCTAATATAGGCCCTGCTGCCGGCAATAACTAAAATCCGGACACTATCCTGAGCCAATATCCTGACCCATTTCTAACCAAGGTCCTGACACCGTCCCTAAGAAAGCCCTGTCGCTGTTCCTAAGTGAAGACCTGAGGCTGTCCGTAACTCAGTCCCTGAAGCTATGCCTAACTGAGGCCTTGACGCTATGACTAACTCAGGCCCTGATCATGTCTCTAACGAAGACACTAATGCTGATGCAACAAAGCATGCTGATGCTAATGCGGATGCAACAAAGCATCCTGATGCTGCTCCTACATCATGCCCTGACAGTGTCCCCAGCTAAGGGCCTGACGCTAGGCCTCACTCAGGCCCTGTTGCTCTCCCAGAGTCAGGCACTGACGCTGTCCCTACCTGAAGCCCTGACACTGGTCCTAAATAAGGCCCTGATACTGTAACTAAGCTCTTGACACTAGCCCTTGGTCATTTCCTGACACGATCCCTAAACTTGACCCTAACCCTGACCCTAGCAAATGTCCTGCCTCTTATGCTAACTAAAGCCCTTATGCTGTGACTACCTCAGGCCCTGAATTTAGTCCCAAGGCCGTGATACTGTCCCTAACGAAGGCCCTAACACTATTCCTAACTCAGGCCCTGACACTGTACCTAACAGAGGCCCAGATGCTAGTACTAACTAAGGCCTTGACACTGTCCCTAACTAAGGCCCTGCTGCCGTCAATATCTAATGTCCTGACACTATCCTGAGTTAATTTCCGGACCCATCTCTTACCAAGGTCCTGAAACTGTCCCTAAGTAAGCCCTGACGCTGTCCCTAAGTGAGGCCCTAAGGCTGCCCCTAACAGAGGCCCTGATAATGTCTTTAACAAAGCCCCTCCCTGAGGCTGATCCTACCAAGGCCCTTATGCTGCTCCTAAGTCATGCCCTGATACTATCCCTAGCTAAGGCTCTGACACTAGGCCTCACTCAAGCCCTGTCGCTCTCCCTAAGTCAGGCTCTGACGCTATCCCTACCTGAAGCCCTGACACTGGTCCTAAATTAGGCCCTGATGCCCTAAGTAACTAAGGTCTTGACACTATCCCTAGGTCATGCCCTGACACAATCCCTAGACCTTAACCTAACCTTGTCTTTAACTAATGTTGAGCTTCTTATGCTAAATAAATCCCTGATGCTCTTCCTAACTAAGGCCCTAAAATTAGTCCCGAGGCCGTGACCCTGGCCCTAACTGAGGCCTGGAGGCTCGTCCTAACTCAGGCCCTGACACTGTCCCTAACTAAGGCCCTGACACTACACCTAACTCAGTCCCTGACACTGTACCTAACAAAGGCTCTGATGCTAGTCCTAAGTCAGGCTGAGACACTGTCTCTAAGGCCCTGCTGCAGTCAATATCTAAAGTCCTGACATTATCCCGAGCTAATATCCTGACCCATGTCTTACCAAGGTCCTGAAACTGTCCCAAAGGAAGCCCTGACGCTGTCCCTAAGTGAGGCCCTGAGGCGGTCCCTAACAGAGGCCCTGAGAATGTCTTTAACGAAGACCCTAATGCTGATCCTACAGAGGCCCTTATACTGCTCCTAAGTCATGCCCTGACACTGCCCCTAACTCAGGCCCTAAAGATAGGCCTCACTTAGGCCCTGCTGCCGTACCTTAGTTAGGCTCTGACGCTGTCCGTACGTGAAGCCCTGGCACTGGTCCTGATGAAGGCCCTGACGCTGGTCCTAACTAAGGCCCTGATGCTCTCAATAACTAAGGTCTTCACCCTATCCCTAGCTCACATCCTGACACTACCACTGGCCTGGAACCTGACTCTGTCCCGAGCTAACGTCCTGCCCCTTATCCTCACCGAAGCCGTAATGCTCTCCCTAACTAAGGCCCAGACTAGTCCTAATTAAGGCCCTGACACTGTCCTTAACTAAGGCCCGGAATCTATCTCTAATATAGGCCTTGCTGCCGGTAATAACTAAAATCCGGACACTATCCTGAGCTAATATCCTGACCCATTTCTAACCAAGGTCCTGACACCGTCCCTAAGAAAGCCCTGTCGCTGTTCCTAAGTGAAGACCTGAGGCTGTCCGTAACTCAGTCCCTGAAGCTATGCCTAACTGAGGCCTTGACGCTGTGACTAACTCAGGCCCTGATCATGTCTGTAACTAAGACACTAATGCTGATGCAACAAAGGCCCTGATGCTGCTCCTACATCATGCCCTGACAGTGTCCCCAGCTATGGGCCTGACGCTAAGCCTCACTCAGGCCCTGTTGCTCTCCCAGAGTCAGGCACTGACGCTGTCCCTACCTGAAGCCCTGACACGGGTCCTAAATAAGGCCCTGATACTGTAACTAAGCTCTTGACACTATCCCTAGGTCATTTCCTGACACGATCCCTAAACTTTACCCTAACCCTGTCCCTAGCAAATGTCCTGCCTCTTATGCTAACTAAAGCCCTTAGGCTGTGACTACCTCAGGCCCTGAATTTAGTCCCAAGGCCGTGATACTGTCCCTAACTAAGGCCCTAACACTATTCCTAACTCAGGCCCTGACACTGTACCTAACAGAGGCCCAGATGCTAGTACTAACTAAGGCCTTGACACTGTCCCTAACTAAGGCCCTGCTGCCATCAATATCTAATGTCCTGACACTATCCTGAGGTAATTTCCGGACCCATCTCTTACCAAGGTCCTGAAACTGTCCCAAAGGAAGGCCTGACGCCGTCCCTAAGTGAGGCCCTGAGGCGGTCCCTAACAGAGGCCCTGAGAATGTCTTTAACGAAGACCCTAATGCTGATCCTACAGAGGCCTTTATACTGCTCCTAAGTAATGCCCTGACACTGTCGTTAACTCAGGCCCTAAAGATAGGCCTCACTTAGGCCCTGTTGCCGTACCTTAGTTAGGCTCTGACGCTGTCCGTACGTGAAGCCCTGACACTGGTCCTGATGAAGGCCCTGCCGCCGGTCCTAAGTAAGGCCCTGATGCTCTCAATAACTAAGGTCTTCACCCTATCCCTAGCTCACATCCTGACACTACCACTGGCCTGGAACCTGACTCTGTCCCGAGCTAATGTCCTGCCCCTTATCCTCACCGAAGCCGTAATGCTCTCCCTAACTAAGGCCCAGACTAGTCCTAATTAAGGCCCTGACACTGTCCCTAACTAAGGCCCGGAATCTATCTCTAATATAGGCCCTGCTGCCGGCAATAACTAAAATCCGGACACTATCCTGAGCTAATATCCTGACCCATTTCTAACCAAGGTCCTGACACCATCCCTAAGAAGGCCCTGTCGCTGTTCCTAAGTGAAGGCCTGAGGCTGTCCATAACTCAGTCCCTGAAGCTATGCCTAACTGAGGCCTTGACGCTGTGACTAACTCAGGCCCTGATCATGTCTGTAACTAAGACACTAATGCTGATGCAACAAAGGCCCTGATGCTGCTCCTACATCATGCCCTGACAGTGTCCCCAGCTATGGGCCTGACGCTAAGCCTCACTCAGGCCCTGTTGCTCTCCCAGAGTCAGGCACTGACGCTGTCCCTACCTGAAGCCCTGACACGGGTCCTAAATAAGGCCCTGATACTGTAACTAAGCTCTTGACACTATCCCTAGGTCATTTCCTGACACGATCCCTAAACTTTACCCTAACCCTGTCCCTAGCAAATGTCCTGCCTCTTATGCTAACTAAAGCGCTTAGGCTGTGACTACCTCAGGCCCTGAATTTAGTCCCAAGGCCGTGATACTGTCCCTAACTAAGGCCCTAACACTATTCCTAACTCAGGCCCTGACACTGTACCTAACAGAGGCCCAGATGCTAGTACTAACTAAGGCCTTGACACTGTCCCTAACTAAGGCCCTGCTGCCATCAATATCTAATGTCCTGACACTATCCTGAGGTAATTTCCGGACCCATCTCTTACCAAGCTCCTGAAACTGTCCCTAAGTAAGCCCTGACGCTGTCCCTAAGGGAGGCCCTAAGGCTGTCCCTAACAGAGGCCCTGAGAATGTCTTTAACAAAGCCCCTCCCTGAGGCTGATCCTACCAAGGCCCTTATGCTGCTCCTAAGTCATGCCCTGATACTATCCCTAGCTAAGGCTCTGACACTAGGCCTCACTCAAGCCCTGTCGCTCTCCCTAAGTCAGGCTCTGACGCTATCCCTACCTGAAGCCCTGACACTGGTCCTAAATTAGGCCCTGATGCCCTAAGTAACTAAGGTCTTGACACTATCCCTAGGTCATGCCCTGACACAATCCCTAGACCTTAACCTAACCTTGTCTTTAACTAATGCTGAGCTTCTTATGCTAAATAAATCCCTGATGCTCTTCCTAACTAAGGCCCTAAAATTAGTCCCGAGGCCGTGACCCTGGCCCTAACTGAGGCCTGGAGGCTCGTGCTAACTCAGGCCCTGACACTGTCCCTAACTAAGGCCCTGACACTACACCTAACTCAGTCCCTGACACAGTACCTAACAAAGGCTCTGATGCTAGTCCTAAGTCAGGCTGAGACACTGTCTCTAAGGCCCTGCTGCAGTCAATATCTAAAGTCCTGACATTATCCTGAGCTAATATCCTGACCCATGTCTTACCAAGGTCCTGAAACTGTCCCAAAGGAAGGCCTGACGCCGTCCCTAAGTGAGGCCCTGAGGCGGTCCCTAACAGAGGCCCTGAGAATGTCTTTAACGAAGACCCTAATGCTGATCCTACAGAGGCCTTTATACTGCTCCTAAGTCATGCCCTGACACTGTCCCTAACTCAGGCCCTAAAGATAGGCCTCACTTAGGCCCTGTTGCCGTACCTTAGTTAGGCTCTGACGCTGTCCGTACGTGAAGCCCTGACACTGGTCCTGATGAAGGCCCTGCCGCCGGTCCTAAGTAAGGCCCTGATGCTCTCAATAACTAAGGTCTTCACCCTATCCCTAGCTCACATCCTGACACTACCACTGGCCTGGAACCTGACTCTGTCCCGAGCTAATGTCCTGCCCCTTATCCTCACCGAAGCCGTAATGCTCTCCCTAACTAAGGCCCAGACTAGTCCTAATTAAGGCCCTGACACTGTCCCTAACTAAGGCCCGGAATCTATCTCTAATATAGGCCCTGCTGCCGGCAATAACTAAAATCCGGACACTATCCTGAGCCAATATCCTGACCCATTTCTAACCAAGGTCCTGACACCGTCCCTAAGAAAGCCCTGTCGCTGTTCCTAAGTGAAGACCTGAGGCTGTCCGTAACTCAGTCCCTGAAGCTATGCCTAACTGAGGCCTTGACGCTGTGACTAACTCAGGCCCTGATCATGTCTCTAACGAAGACACTAATGCTGATGCAACAAAGCATGCTGATGCTAATGCGGATGCAACAAAGCATCCTGATGCTGCTCCTACATCATGCCCTGACAGTGTCCCCAGCTAAGGGCCTGACGCTAGGCCTCACTCAGGCCCTGTTGCTCTCCCAGAGTCAGGCACTGACGCTGTCCCTACCTGAAGCCCTGACACTGGTCCTAAATAAGGCCCTGATACTGTAACTAAGCTCTTGACACTAGCCCTTGGTCATTTCCTGACACGATCCCTAAACTTGACCCTAACCCTGACCCTAGCAAATGTCCTGCCTCTTATGCTAACTAAAGCCCTTATGCTGTGACTACCTCAGGCCCTGAATTTAGTCCCAAGGCCGTGATACTGTCCCTAACTAAGGCCCTAACACTATTCCTAACTCAGGCCCTGACACTGTACCTAACAGAGGCCCAGATGCTAGTACTAACTAAGGCCTTGACACTGTCCCTAACTAAGGCCCTGCTGCCGTCAATATCTAATGTCCTGACACTATCCTGAGTTAATTTCCGGACCCATCTCTTACCAAGGTCCTGAAACTGTCCCTAAGTAAGCCCTGACGCTGTCCCTAAGTGAGGCCCTAAGGCTGCCCCTAACAGAGGCCCTGAGAATGTCTTTAACAAAGCCCCTCCCTGAGGCTGATCCTACCAAGGCCCTTATGCTGCTCCTAAGTCATGCCCTGATACTATCCCTAGCTAAGGCTCTGACACTAGGCCTCACTCAAGCCCTGTCGCTCTCCCTAAGTCAGGCTCTGACGCTATCCCTACCTGAAGCCCTGACACTGGTCCTAAATTAGGCCCTGATGCCCTAAGTAACTAAGGTCTTGACACTATCCCTAGGTCATGCCCTGACACAATCCCTAGACCTTAACCTAACCTTGTCTTTAACTAATGTTGAGCTTCTTATGCTAAATAAATCCCTGATGCTCTTCCTAACTAAGGCCCTAAAATTAGTCCCGAGGCCGTGACCCTGGCCCTAACTGAGGCCTGGAGGCTCGTCCTAACTCAGGCCCTGACACTGTCCCTAACTAAGGCCCTGACACTACACCTAACTCAGTCCCTGACACTGTACCTAACAAAGGCTCTGATGCTAGTCCTAAGTCAGGCTGAGACACTGTCTCTAAGGCCCTGCTGCAGTCAATATCTAAAGTCCTGACATTATCCCGAGCTAATATCCTGACCCATGTCTTACCAAGGTCCTGAAACTGTCCCAAAGGAAGCCCTGACGCTGTCCCTAAGTGAGGCCCTGAGGCGGTCCCTAACAGAGGCCCTGAGAATGTCTTTAACGAAGACCCTAATGCTGATCCTACAGAGGCCCTTATACTGCTCCTAAGTCATGCCCTGACACTGCCCCTAACTCAGGCCCTAAAGATAGGCCTCACTTAGGCCCTGCTGCCGTACCTTAGTTGGGCTCTGACGCTGTCCGTACGTGAAGCCCTGGCACTGGTCCTGATGAAGGCCCTGACGCTGGTCCTAACTAAGGCCCTGATGCTCTCAATAACTAAGGTCTTCACCCTATCCCTAGCTCACATCCTGACACTACCACTGGCCTGGAACCTGACTCTGTCCCGAGCTAACGTCCTGCCCCTTATCCTCACCGAAGCCGTAATGCTCTCCCTAACTAAGGCCCAGACTAGTCCTAATTAAGGCCCTGACACTGTCCTTAACTAAGGCCCGGAATCTATCTCTAATATAGGCCTTGCTGCCGGTAATAACTAAAATCCGGACACTATCCTGAGCTAATATCCTGACCCATTTCTAACCAAGGTCCTGACACCGTCCCTAAGAAAGCCCTGTCGCTGTTCCTAAGTGAAGACCTGAGGCTGTCCGTAACTCAGTCCCTGAAGCTATGCCTAACTGAGGCCTTGACGCTGTGACTAACTCAGGCCCTGATCATGTCTGTAACTAAGACACTAATGCTGAGGCAACAAAGGCCCTGATGCTGCTCCTACATCATGCCCTGACAGTGTCCCCAGCTATGGGCCTGACGCTAAGCCTCACTCAGGCCCTGTTGCTCTCCCAGAGTCAGGCACTGACGCTGTCCCTACCTGAAGCCCTGACACGGGTCCTAAATAAGGCCCTGATACTGTAACTAAGCTCTTGACACTATCCCTAGGTCATTTCCTGACACGATCCCTAAACTTTACCCTAACCCTGTCCCTAGCAAATGTCCTGCCTCTTATGCTAACTAAAGCCCTTAGGCTGTGACTACCTCAGGCCCTGAATTTAGTCCCAAGGCCGTGATACTGTCCCTAACTAAGGCCCTAACACTATTCCTAACTCAGGCCCTGACACTGTACCTAACAGAGGCCCAGATGCTAGTACTAACTAAGGCCTTGACACTGTCCCTAACTAAGGCCCTGCTGCCATCAATATCTAATGTCCTGACACTATCCTGAGGTAATTTCCGGACCCATCTCTTACCAAGGTCCTGAAACTGTCCCTAAGTAAGCCCTGACGCTGTCCCTAAGGGAGGCCCTAAGGCTGTCCCTAACAGAGGCCCTGAGAATGTCTTTAACAAAGCCCCTGAGGCTGATCCTACCAAGGCCCTTATGCTGCTCCTAAGTCATGCCCTGATACTATCCCTAGCTAAGGCTCTGACACTAGGCCTCACTCAAGCCCTGTCGCTCTCCCTAAGTCAGGCTCTGACGCTATCCCTACCTGAAGCCCTGACACTGGTCCTAAATTAGGCCCTGATGCCCTAAGTAACTAAGGTCTTGACACTATCCCTAGGTCATGCCCTGACACAATCCCTAGACCTTAACCTAACCTTGTCTTTAACTAATGTTGAGCTTCTTATGCTAAAAAAATCCCTGATGCTGTTCCTAACTAAGGCCCTAAAATTAGTCCCGAGGCCGTGACCCTGGCCCTAACTGAGGCCTGGAGGCTCGTCCTAACTCAGGCCCTGACACTGTCCCTAACTAAGGCCCCGACACTACACCTAACTCAGTCCCTGACACTGTACCTAACAAAGGCTTTGATGCTAGTCCTAAGTCAGGCTGAGACACTGTCTCTAAGGCCCTGCTGCAGTCAATATCTAAAGTCCTGACATTATCCCGAGCTAATATCCTGACCCATGTCTTACCAAGGTCCTGAAACTGTCCCAAAGGAAGCCCTGACGCTGTCCCTAAGTGAGGCCCTGAGGCGGTCCCTAACAGAGGCCCTGAGAATGTCTTTAACGAAGACCCTAATGCTGATCCTACAGAGGCCCTTATACTGCTCCTAAGTCATGCCCTGACACTGCCCCTAACTCAGGCCCTAAAGATAGGCCTCACTTAGGCCCTGCTGCCGTACCTTAGTTAGGCTCTGACGCTGTCCGTACGTGAAGCCCTGGCACTGGTCCTGATGAAGTCCCTGACGCTGGTCCTAACTAAGGCCCTGATGCTCTCAATAACTAAGGTCTTCACCCTATCCCTAGCTCACATCCTGACACTACCACTGGCCTGGAACCTGACTCTGTCCCGAGCTAACGTCCTGCCCCTTATCCTCACCGAAGCCGTAATGCTCTCCCTAACTAAGGCCCAGACTAGTCCTAATTAAGGCCCTGACACTGTCCTTAACTAAGGCCTGGAATCTATCTCTAATAAAGGCCCTGCTGCCGGCAATAACTAAAATCCGGACACTATCCTGAGCTAATATCCTGACCCATTTCTAACCAAGGTCCTGACACCGTCCGTAAGAAAGCCCTGTCGCTGTTCCTAACTGAAGACCTGAGGCTGTCCGTAACTCAGTCCCTGAAGCTATGCCTAACTGAGGCCTTGACGCTGTGACTAACTCAGGCCCTGATCATGTCTGTAACTAAGACACTAATGCTGATGCAACAAAGGCCCTGATGCTGCTCCTACATCATGCCCTGACAGTGTCCCCAGCTATGGGCCTGACGCTAGGCCTCACTCAGGCCCTGTTGCTCTCCCAGAGTCAGGCACTGATGCTGTCCCTACCTGAAGCCCTGACACGGGTCCTAAATAAGGCCCTGATACTGTAACTAAGCTCTTGACACTATCCCTAGGTCATTTCCTGACACGATCCCTAAACTTTACCCTAACCCTGTCCCTAGCAAATGTCCTGCCTCTTATGCTAACTAAAGCCCTTAGGCTGTGACTACCTCAGGCCCTGAATTTAGTCCCAAGGCTGTGATACTGTCCCTAACTAAGGCCCTAACACTATTCCTAACTCAGGCCCTGACACTGTACCTAACAGAGGCCCAGATGCTAGTACTAACTAAGGCCTTGACACTGTCCCTAACTAAGGCCCTGCTGCCATCAATATCTAATGTCCTGACACTATCCTGAGGTAATTTCCGGACCCATCTCTTACCAAGCTCCTGAAACTGTCCCTAAGTAAGCCCTGACGCTGTCCCTAAGTGAGGCCCTAAGGCTGTCCCTAACAGAGGCCCTGATAATGTCTTTAACAAAGCCCCTCCCTGAGGCTGATCCTACCAAGGCCCTTATGCTGCTCCTAAGTCATGCCCTGATACTATCCCTAGCTAAGGCTCTGACACTAGGCCTCACTCAAGCCCTGTCGCTCTCCCTAAGTCAGGCTCTGACGCTATCCCTACCTGAAGCCCTGACACTGGTCCTAAATTAGGCCCTGATGCCCTAAGTAACTAAGGTCTTGACACTATCCCTAGGTCATGCCCTGACACAATCCCTACACCTGAACCTAACCTTGTCTTTAACTAATGTTGAGCTTCTTATGCTAAATAAATCCCTGATGCTCTTCCTAACTAAGGCCCTAAAATTAGTCCCGAGGCCGTGACCCTGGCCCTAACTGAGGCCTGGAGGCTCGTCCTAACTCAGGCCCTGACACTGTCCCTAACTAAGGCCCTGACACTACACCTAACTCAGTCCCTGACACTGTACCTAACAAAGGCTCTGATGCTAGTCCTAAGTCAGGCTGAGACACTGTCTCTAAGGCCCTGCTGCAGTCAATATCTAAAGTCCTGACATTATCCTGAGCTAATATCCTGACCCATGTCTTACCAAGGTCCTGAAACTGTCCCAAAGGAAGGCCTGACGCTGTCCCTAAGTGAGGCCCTGAGGCGGTCCCTAACAGAGGCCCTGAGAATGTCTTTAACGAAGACCCTAATGCTGATCCTACAGAGGCCCTTATACTGCTCCTAAGTCATGCCCTGACACTGTCCCTAACTCAGGCCCTAAAGATAGGCCTCACTTAGCCCCTGTTGCCGTACCTTAGTTAGGCTCTGACGCTGTCCGTACGTGAAGCCCTGACACTGGTCCTGATGAAGGCCCTGACGCCGGTCCTAACTAAGGCCCTGATGCTCTCAATAACTAAGGTCTTCACCCTATCCCTAGCTCACATCCTGACACTACCACTGGCCTGGAACCTGACTCTGTCCCGAGCTAATGTCCTGCCCCTTATCCTCACCGAAGCCGTAATGCTCTCCCTAACTAAGGCCCAGACTAGTCCTAATTAAGGCCCTGACACTGTCCCTAACTAAGGCCCGGAATCTATCTCTAATATAGGCCCTGCTGCCGGCAATAACTAAAATCCGGACACTATCCTGAGCTAATATCCTGACCCATTTCTAACCAAGGTCCTGACACCATCCCTAAGAAGGCCCTGTCGCTGTTCCTAAGTGAAGGCCTGAGGCTGTCCATAACTCAGTCCCTGAAGCTATGCCTAACTGAGGCCTTGACGCTGTGACTAACTCAGGCCCTGATCATGTCTGTAACTAAGACACTAATGCTGATGCAACAAAGGCCCTGATGCTGCTCCTACATCATACCCTGACAGTGTCCCCAGCTAAGGGCCTGACGCTAGGCCTCACTCAGGCCCTGTTGCTCTCCCAGAGTCAGGCACTGACGCTGTCCCTACCTGAAGCCCTGACACTGGTCCTAAATAAGGCCCTGATACTGTAACTAAGCTCTTGACACTATCCCTAGGTCATTTCCTGACACGATCCCTAAACTTTACCCTAACCCTGTCCCTAGCAAATGTCCTGCCTCTTATGCTAACTAAAGCCCTTATGCTGTGACTACCTCAGGCCCTGAATTTAGTCCCAAGGCCGTGATACTGTCCCTAACGAAGGCCCTAACACTATTCCTAACTCAGGCCCTGACACTGTACCTAACAGAGGCCCAGATGCTAGTACTAACTAAGGCCTTGACACTGTCCCTAACTAAGGCCCTGCTGCCGTCAATATCTAATGTCCTGACACTATCCTGAGTTAATTTCCGGACCCATCTCTTACCAAGCTCCTGAAACTGTCCCTAAGTAAGCCCTGACGCTGTCCCTAAGTGAGGCCCTAAGGCTGTCCCTAACAGAGGCCCTGATAATGTCTTTAACAAAGCCCCTCCCTGAGGCTGATCCTACCAAGGCCCTTATGCTGCTCCTAAGTCATGCCCTGATACTATCCCTAGCTAAGGCTCTGACACTAGGCCTCACTCAAGCCCTGTCGCTCTCCCTAAGTCAGGCTCTGACGCTATCCCTACCTGAAGCCCTGACACTGGTCCTAAATTAGGCCCTGATGCCCTAAGTAACTAAGGTCTTGACACTATCCCTAGGTCATGCCCTGACACAATCCCTAGACCTGAACCTAACCTTGTCTTTAACTAATGTTGAGCTTCTTATGCTAAATAAATCCCTGATGCTCTTCCTAACTAAGGCCCTAAAATTAGACCCGAGGCCGTGACCCTGGCCCTAACTGAGGCCTGGAGGCTCGTGCTAACTCAGGCCCTGACACTGTCCCTAACTAAGGCCCTGACACTACACCTAACTCAGTCCCTGACACTGTACCTAACAAAGGCTCTGATGCTAGTCCTAAGTCAGGCTGAGACACTGTCTCTAAGGCCCTGCTGCAGTCAATATCTAAAGTCCTGACATTATCCTGAGCTAATATCCTGACCCATGTCTTACCAAGGTCCTGAAACTGTCCCAAAGTAAGGCCTGACGCCGTCCCTAAGTGAGGCCCTGAGGCGGTCCCTAACAGAGGCCCTGAGAATGTCTTTAACGAAGACCCTAATGCTGATCCTACAGAGGCCTTTATACTGCTCCTAAGTAATGCCCTGACACTGTCGTTAACTCAGGCCCTAAAGATAGGCCTCACTTAGGCCCTGTTGCCGTACCTTAGTTAGGCTCTGACGCTGTCCGTACGTGAAGCCCTGACACTGGTCCTGATGAAGGCCCTGCCGCCGGTCCTAAGTAAGGCCCTGATGCTCTCAATAACTAAGGTCTTCACCCTATCCCTAGCTCACATCCTGACACTACCACTGGCCTGGAACCTGACTCTGTCCCGAGCTAATGTCCTGCCCCTTATCCTCACCGAAGCCGTAATGCTCTCCCTAACTAAGGCCCAGACTAGTCCTAATTAAGGCCCTGACACTGTCCCTAACTAAGGCCCGGAATCTATCTCTAATATAGGCCCTGCTGCCGGCAATAACTAAAATCCGGACACTATCCTGAGCTAATATCCTGACCCATTTCTAACCAAGGTCCTGACACCATCCCTAAGAAGGCCCTGTCGCTGTTCCTAAGTGAAGGCCTGAGGCTGTCCATAACTCAGTCCCTGAAGCTATGCCTAACTGAGGCCTTGACGCTGTGACTAACTCAGGCCCTGATCATGTCTGTAACTAAGACACTAATGCTGATGCAACAAAGGCCCTGATGCTGCTCCTACATCATACCCTGACAGTGTCCCCAGCTAAGGGCCTGACGCTAGGCCTCACTCAGGCCCTGTTGCTCTCCCAGAGTCAGGCACTGACGCTGTCCCTACCTGAAGCCCTGACACTGGTCCTAAATAAGGCCCTGATACTGTAACTAAGCTCTTGACACTATCCCTAGGTCATTTCCTGACACGATCCCTAAACTTTACCCTAACCCTGTCCCTAGCAAATGTCCTGCCTCTTATGCTAACTAAAGCCCTTATGCTGTGACTACCTCAGGCCCTGAATTTAGTCCCAAGGCCGTGATACTGTCCCTAACGAAGGCCCTAACACTATTCCTAACTCAGGCCCTGACACTGTACCTAACAGAGGCCCAGATGCTAGTACTAACTAAGGCCTTGACACTGTCCCTAACTAAGGCCCTGCTGCCGTCAATATCTAATGTCCTGACACTATCCTGAGTTAATTTCCGGACCCATCTCTTACCAAGGTCCTGAAACTGTCCCTAAGTAAGCCCTGATGCTGTCCCTAAGTGAGGCCCTAAGGCTGCCCCTAACAGAGGCCCTGATAATGTCTTTAACAAAGCCCCTCCCTGAGGCTGATCCTATCAAGGCCTTTATGCTGCTCCTAAGTCATGCCCTGATACTATCCCTAGCTAAGGCTCTGACACTAGGCCTCACTCAAGCCCTGTCGCTCTCCCTAAGTCAGGCTCTGACGCTATCCCTACCTGAAGCCCTGACACTGGTCCTAAATTAGGCCCTGATGCCCTAAGTAACTAAGGTCTTGACACTATCCCTAGGTCATGCCCTGACACAATCCCTAGACCTTAACCTAACCTTGTCTTTAACTAATGTTGAGCTTCTTATGCTAAATAAATCCCTGATGCTCTTCCTAACTAAGGCCCTAAAATTAGTCCCGAGGCCGTGACCCAGGCCCTAACTGAGGCCTGGAGTCTCGTGCTAACTCAGGCCCTGACACTGTCCCTAACTAAGGCCCTGACACTACACCTAACTCAGTCCCTGACACTGTACCTAACAAAGGCTCTGATGCTAGTCCTAAGTCAGGCTGAGACACTGTCTCTAAGGACCTGCGGCAGTCAATATCTAAAGTCCTGACATTATCCTGAGCTAATATCCTGACCCATGTCTTACCAAGGTCCTGAAACTGTCCCAAAGTAAGCCCTGACGCTGTCCCTAAGTGAGGCCCTGAGGCGGTCCCTAACAGAGGCCCTGAGAATGTCTTTAACGAAGACCCTAATGCTGATCCTACAGAGGCCCTTATACTGCTCCTAAGTCATGCCCTGACACTGTCCCTAACTCGGGCCCTAAAGATAGGCCTCACTTAGGCCCTGTTGCCGTACCTTAGTTAGGCTCTGACACTGTCCGTACGTGAAGCCCTGACACTGGTCCTGATGAAGGCCCTGCCGCCGGTCCTAAGTAAGGCCCTGATGCTCTCAATAACTAAGGTCTTCACCCTATCCCTAGCTCACATCCTGACACTACCACTGGCCTGGAACCTGACTCTGTCCCGAGCTAATGTCCTGCCCCTTATCCTCACCGAAGCCGTAATGCTCTCCCTAACTAAGGCCCAGACTAGTCCTAATTAAGGCCCTGACACTGTCCCTAACTAAGGCCCGGAATCTATCTCTAATATAGGCCCTGCTGCCGGCAATAACTAAAATCCGGACACTATCCTGAGCTAATATCCTGACCCATTTCTAACCAAGGTCCTGACACCATCCCTAAGAAGGCCCTGTCGCTGTTCCTAAGTGAAGGCCTGAGGCTGTCCATAACTCAGTCCCTGAAGCTATGCCTAACTGAGCCCTTGACGCTGTGACTAACTCAGGCCCTGATCATGTCTGTAACTAAGACACTAATGCTGATGCAACAAAGGCCCTGATGCTGCTCCTACATCATACCCTGACAGTGTCCCCAGCTAAGGGCCTGACGCTAGGCCTCACTCAGGCCCTGTTGCTCTCCCAGAGTCAGGCACTGACGCTGTCCCTAACTGAAGCGCTGACACTGGTCCTAAATAAGGCCCTGATACTGTAACTAAGCTCTTGACACTAGCCCTAGGTCATTTCCTGACACGATCCCTAAACTTTACCCTAACCCTGTCCCTAGCAAATGTCCTGCCTCTTATGCTAACTAAAGCCCTTATGCTGTGACTACCTCAGGCCCTGAATTTAGTCCCAAGGCCGTGATACTGTCCCTAACTAAGGCCCTAACACTATTCCTAACTCAGGCCCTGACACTGTACCTAACAGAGGCCCAGATGCTAGTACTAACTAAGGCCTTGACACTGTCCCTAACTAAGGCCCTGCTGCCGTCAATATCTAATGTCCTGACACTATCCTGAGTTAATTTCCGGACCCATCTCTTACCAAGGTCCTGAAACTGTCCCTAAGTAAGCCCTGACGCTGTCCCTAAGTGAGGCCCTAAGGCTGTCCCTAACAGAGGCCCTGATAATGTCTTTAACAAAGCCCCTCCCTGAGGCTGATCCTACCAAGGCCCTTATGCTGCTCCTAAGTCATGCCCTGATACTATCCCTAGCTAAGGCTCTGACACTAGGCCTCACTCAAGCCCTGTCGCTCTCCCTAAGTCAGGCTCTGACGCTATCCCTACCTGAAGCCCTGACACTGGTCCTAAATTAGGCCCTGATGCCCTAAGTAACTAAGGTCTTGACACTATCCCTAGGTCATGCCCTGACACAATCCCTACACCTGAACCTAACCTTGTCTTTAACTAATGTTGAGCTTCTTATGCTAAATAAATCCCTGATGCTCTTCCTAACTAAGGCCCTAAAATTAGTCCCGAGGCCGTGACCCTGGCCCTAACTGAGGCCTGGAGGCTCGTCCTAACTCAGGCCCTGACACTGTCCCTAACTAAGGCCCTGACACTACACCTAACTCAGTCCCTGACACTGTACCTAACAAAGGCTCTGATGCTAGTCCTAAGTCAGGCTGAGACACTGTCTCTAAGGCCCTGCTGCAGTCAATATCTAAAGTCCTGACATTATCCTGAGCTAATATCCTGACCCATGTCTTACCAAGGTCCTGAAACTGTCCCAAAGTAAGGCCTGACGCCGTCCCTAAGTGAGGCCCTGAGGCGGTCCCTAACAGAGGCCCTGAGAATGTCTTTAACGAAGACCCTAATGCTGATCCTACAGAGGCCTTTATACTGCTCCTAAGTAATGCCCTGACACTGTCGTTAACTCAGGCCCTAAAGATAGGCCTCACTTAGGCCCTGTTGCCGTACCTTAGTTAGGCTCTGACGCTGTCCGTACGTGAAGCCCTGACACTGGTCCTGATGAAGGCCCTGCCGCCGGTCCTAAGTAAGGCCCTGATGCTCTCAATAACTAAGGTCTTCACCCTATCCCTAGCTCACATCCTGACACTACCACTGGCCTGGAACCTGACTCTGTCCCGAGCTAATGTCCTGCCCCTTATCCTCACCGAAGCCGTAATGCTCTCCCTAACTAAGGCCCAGACTAGTCCTAATTAAGGCCCTGACACTGTCCCTAACTAAGGCCCGGAATCTATCTCTAATATAGGCCCTGCTGCCGGCAATAACTAAAATCCGGACACTATCCTGAGCTAATATCCTGACCCATTTCTAACCAAGGTCCTGACACCATCCCTAAGAAGGCCCTGTCGCTGTTCCTAAGTGAAGGCCTGAGGCTGTCCATAACTCAGTCCCTGAAGCTATGCCTAACTGAGGCCTTGACGCTGTGACTAACTCAGGCCCTGATCATGTCTGTAACTAAGACACTAATGCTGATGCAACAAAGGCCCTGATGCTGCTCCTACATCATACCCTGACAGTGTCCCCAGCTAAGGGCCTGACGCTAGGCCTCACTCAGGCCCTGTTGCTCTCCCAGAGTCAGGCACTGACGCTGTCCCTACCTGAAGCCCTGACACTGGTCCTAAATAAGGCCCTGATACTGTAACTAAGCTCTTGACACTATCCCTAGGTCATTTCCTGACACGATCCCTAAACTTTACCCTAACCCTGTCCCTAGCAAATGTCCTGCCTCTTATGCTAACTAAAGCCCTTATGCTGTGACTACCTCAGGCCCTGAATTTAGTCCCAAGGCCGTGATACTGTCCCTAACGAAGGCCCTAACACTATTCCTAACTCAGGCCCTGACACTGTACCTAACAGAGGCCCAGATGCTAGTACTAACTAAGGCCTTGACACTGTCCCTAACTAAGGCCCTGCTGCCATCAATATCTAATGTCCTGACACTATCCTGAGGTAATTTCCGGACCCATCTCTTACCAAGGTCCTGAAACTGTCCCTAAGTAAGCCCTGATGCTGTCCCTAAGTGAGGCCCTAAGGCTGCCCCTAACAGAGGCCCTGATAATGTCTTTAACAAAGCCCCTCCCTGAGGCTGATCCTATCAAGGCCTTTATGCTGCTCCTAAGTCATGCCCTGATACTATCCCTAGCTAAGGCTCTGACACTAGGCCTCACTCAAGCCCTGTCGCTCTCCCTAAGTCAGGCTCTGACGCTATCCCTACCTGAAGCCCTGACACTGGTCCTAAATTAGGCCCTGATGCCCTAAGTAACTAAGGTCTTGACACTATCCCTAGGTCATGCCCTGACACAATCCCTAGACCTTAACCTAACCTTGTCTTTAACTAATGTTGAGCTTCTTATGCTAAATAAATCCCTGATGCTCTTCCTAACTAAGGCCCTAAAATTAGTCCCGAGGCCGTGACCCAGGCCCTAACTGAGGCCTGGAGTCTCGTGCTAACTCAGGCCCTGACACTGTCCCTAACTAAGGCCCTGACACTACACCTAACTCAGTCCCTGACACTGTACCTAACAAAGGCTCTGATGCTAGTCCTAAGTCAGGCTGAGACACTGTCTCTAAGGCCCTGCTGCAGTCAATATCTAAAGTCCTGACATTATCCTGAGCTAATATCCTGACCCATGTCTTACCAAGGTCCTGAAACTGTCCCAAAGTAAGGCCTGACGCCGTCCCTAAGTGAGGCCCTGAGGCGGTCCCTAACAGAGGCCCTGAGAATGTCTTTAACGAAGACCCTAATGCTGATCCTACAGAGGCCTTTATACTGCTCCTAAGTAATGCCCTGACACTGTCGTTAACTCAGGCCCTAAAGATAGGCCTCACTTAGGCCCTGTTGCCGTACCTTAGTTAGGCTCTGACGCTGTCCGTACGTGAAGCCCTGACACTGGTCCTGATGAAGGCCCTGCCGCCGGTCCTAAGTAAGGCCCTGATGCTCTCAATAACTAAGGTCTTCACCCTATCCCTAGCTCACATCCTGACACTACCACTGGCCTGGAACCTGACTCTGTCCCGAGCTAATGTCCTGCCCCTTATCCTCACCGAAGCCGTAATGCTCTCCCTAACTAAGGCCCAGACTAGTCCTAATTAAGGCCCTGACACTGTCCCTAACTAAGGCCCGGAATCTATCTCTAATATAGGCCCTGCTGCCGGCAATAACTAAAATCCGGACACTATCCTGAGATAATATCCTGACCCATTTCTAACCAAGGTCCTGACACCATCCCTAAGAAGGCCCTGTCGCTGTTCCTAAGTGAAGGCCTGAGGCTGTCCATAACTCAGTCCCTGAAGCTATGCCTAACTGAGGCCTTGACGCTGTGACTAACTCAGGCCCTGATCATGTCTGTAACTAAGACACTAATGCTGATGCAACAAAGGCCCTGATGCTGCTCCTACATCATACCCTGACAGTGTCCCCAGCTAAGGGCCTGACGCTAGGCCTCACTCAGGCCCTGTTGCTCTCCCAGAGTCAGGCACTGACGCTGTCCCTACCTGAAGCCCTGACACTGGTCCTAAATAAGGCCCTGATACTGTAACTAAGCTCTTGACACTATCCCTAGGTCATTTCCTGACACGATCCCTAAACTTTACCCTAACCCTGTCCCTAGCAAATGTCCTGCCTCTTATGCTAACTAAAGCCCTTATGCTGTGACTACCTCAGGCCCTGAATTTAGTCCCAAGGCCGTGATACTGTCCCTAACGAAGGCCCTAACACTATTCCTAACTCAGGCCCTGACACTGTACCTAACAGAGGCCCAGATGCTAGTACTAACTAAGGCCTTGACACTGTCCCTAACTAAGGCCCTGCTGCCGTCAATATCTAATGTCCTGACACTATCCTGAGTTAATTTCCGGACCCATCTCTTACCAAGGTCCTGAAACTGTCCCTAAGTAAGCCCTGATGCTGTCCCTAAGTGAGGCCCTAAGGCTGCCCCTAACAGAGGCCCTGATAATGTCTTTAACAAAGCCCCTCCCTGAGGCTGATCCTATCAAGGCCTTTATGCTGCTCCTAAGTCATGCCCTGATACTATCCCTAGCTAAGGCTCTGACACTAGGCCTCACTCAAGCCCTGTCGCTCTCCCTAAGTCAGGCTCTGACGCTATCCCTACCTGAAGCCCTGACACTGGTCCTAAATTAGGCCCTGATGCCCTAAGTAACTAAGGTCTTGACACTATCCCTAGGTCATGCCCTGACACAATCCCTAGACCTTAACCTAACCTTGTCTTTAACTAATGTTGAGCTTCTTATGCTAAATAAATCCCTGATGCTCTTCCTAACTAAGGCCCTAAAATTAGTCCCGAGGCCGTGACCCAGGCCCTAACTGAGGCCTGGAGTCTCGTGCTAACTCAGGCCCTGACACTGTCCCTAACTAAGGCCCTGACACTACACCTAACTCAGTCCCTGACACTGTACCTAACAAAGGCTCTGATGCTAGTCCTAAGTCAGGCTGAGACACTGTCTCTAAGGACCTGCGGCAGTCAATATCTAAAGTCCTGACATTATCCTGAGCTAATATCCTGACCCATGTCTTACCAAGGTCCTGAAACTGTCCCAAAGTAAGCCCTGACGCTGTCCCTAAGTGAGGCCCTGAGGCGGTCCCTAACAGAGGCCCTGAGAATGTCTTTAACGAAGACCCTAATGCTGATCCTACAGAGGCCCTTATACTGCTCCTAAGTCATGCCCTGACACTGTCCCTAACTCGGGCCCTAAAGATAGGCCTCACTTAGGCCCTGTTGCCGTACCTTAGTTAGGCTCTGACGCTGTCCGTACGTGAAGCCCTGACACTGGTCCTGATGAAGGCCCTGCCGCCGGTCCTAAGTAAGGCCCTGATGCTCTCAATAACTAAGGTCTTCACCCTATCCCTAGCTCACATCCTGACACTACCACTGGCCTGGAACCTGACTCTGTCCCGAGCTAATGTCCTGCCCCTTATCCTCACCGAAGCCGTAATGCTCTCCCTAACTAAGGCCCAGACTAGTCCTAATTAAGGCCCTGACACTGTCCCTAACTAAGGCCCGGAATCTATCTCTAATATAGGCCCTGCTGCCGGCAATAACTAAAATCCGGACACTATCCTGAGCTAATATCCTGACCCATTTCTAACCAAGGTCCTGACACCATCCCTAAGAAGGCCCTGTCGCTGTTCCTAAGTGAAGGCCTGAGGCTGTCCATAACTCAGTCCCTGAAGCTATGCCTAACTGAGCCCTTGACGCTGTGACTAACTCAGGCCCTGATCATGTCTGTAACTAAGACACTAATGCTGATGCAACAAAGGCCCTGATGCTGCTCCTACATCATACCCTGACAGTGTCCCCAGCTAAGGGCCTGACGCTAGGCCTCACTCAGGCCCTGTTGCTCTCCCAGAGTCAGGCACTGACGCTGTCCCTAACTGAAGCGCTGACACTGGTCCTAAATAAGGCCCTGATACTGTAACTAAGCTCTTGACACTAGCCCTAGGTCATTTCCTGACACGATCCCTAAACTTTACCCTAACCCTGTCCCTAGCAAATGTCCTGCCTCTTATGCTAACTAAAGCCCTTATGCTGTGACTACCTCAGGCCCTGAATTTAGTCCCAAGGCCGTGATACTGTCCCTAACTAAGGCCCTAACACTATTCCTAACTCAGGCCCTGACACTGTACCTAACAGAGGCCCAGATGCTAGTACTAACTAAGGCCTTGACACTGTCCCTAACTAAGGCCCTGCTGCCGTCAATATCTAATGTCCTGACACTATCCTGAGTTAATTTCCGGACCCATCTCTTACCAAGGTCCTGAAACTGTCCCTAAGTAAGCCCTGACGCTGTCCCTAAGTGAGGCCCTAAGGCTGTCCCTAACAGAGGCCCTGATAATGTCTTTAACAAAGCCCCTCCCTGAGGCTGATCCTACCAAGGCCCTTATGCTGCTCCTAAGTCATGCCCTGATACTATCCCTAGCTAAGGCTCTGACACTAGGCCTCACTCAAGCCCTGTCGCTCTCCCTAAGTCAGGCTCTGACGCTATCCCTACCTGAAGCCCTGACACTGGTCCTAAATTAGGCCCTGATGCCCTAAGTAACTAAGGTCTTGACACTATCCCTAGGTCATGCCCTGACACAATCCCTACACCTGAACCTAACCTTGTCTTTAACTAATGTTGAGCTTCTTATGCTAAATAAATCCCTGATGCTCTTCCTAACTAAGGCCCTAAAATTAGTCCCGAGGCCGTGACCCTGGCCCTAACTGAGGCCTGGAGGCTCGTCCTAACTCAGGCCCTGACACTGTCCCTAACTAAGGCCCTGACACTACACCTAACTCAGTCCCTGACACTGTACCTAACAAAGGCTCTGATGCTAGTCCTAAGTCAGGCTGAGACACTGTCTCTAAGGCCCTGCTGCAGTCAATATCTAAAGTCCTGACATTATCCTGAGCTAATATCCTGACCCATGTCTTACCAAGGTCCTGAAACTGTCCCAAAGTAAGGCCTGACGCCGTCCCTAAGTGAGGCCCTGAGGCGGTCCCTAACAGAGGCCCTGAGAATGTCTTTAACGAAGACCCTAATGCTGATCCTACAGAGGCCTTTATACTGCTCCTAAGTAATGCCCTGACACTGTCGTTAACTCAGGCCCTAAAGATAGGCCTCACTTAGGCCCTGTTGCCGTACCTTAGTTAGGCTCTGACGCTGTCCGTACGTGAAGCCCTGACACTGGTCCTGATGAAGGCCCTGCCGCCGGTCCTAAGTAAGGCCCTGATGCTCTCAATAACTAAGGTCTTCACCCTATCCCTAGCTCACATCCTGACACTACCACTGGCCTGGAACCTGACTCTGTCCCGAGCTAATGTCCTGCCCCTTATCCTCACCGAAGCCGTAATGCTCTCCCTAACTAAGGCCCAGACTAGTCCTAATTAAGGCCCTGACACTGTCCCTAACTAAGGCCCGGAATCTATCTCTAATATAGGCCCTGCTGCCGGCAATAACTAAAATCCGGACACTATCCTGAGCTAATATCCTGACCCATTTCTAACCAAGGTCCTGACACCATCCCTAAGAAGGCCCTGTCGCTGTTCCTAAGTGAAGGCCTGAGGCTGTCCATAACTCAGTCCCTGAAGCTATGCCTAACTGAGGCCTTGACGCTGTGACTAACTCAGGCCCTGATCATGTCTGTAACTAAGACACTAATGCTGATGCAACAAAGGCCCTGATGCTGCTCCTACATCATACCCTGACAGTGTCCCCAGCTAAGGGCCTGACGCTAGGCCTCACTCAGGCCCTGTTGCTCTCCCAGAGTCAGGCACTGACGCTGTCCCTACCTGAAGCCCTGACACTGGTCCTAAATAAGGCCCTGATACTGTAACTAAGCTCTTGACACTATCCCTAGGTCATTTCCTGACACGATCCCTAAACTTTACCCTAACCCTGTCCCTAGCAAATGTCCTGCCTCTTATGCTAACTAAAGCCCTTATGCTGTGACTACCTCAGGCCCTGAATTTAGTCCCAAGGCCGTGATACTGTCCCTAACTAAGGCCCTAACACTATTCCTAACTCAGGCCCTGACACTGTACCTAACAGAGGCCCAGATGCTAGTACTAACTAAGGCCTTGACACTGTCCCTAACTAAGGCCCTGCTGCCGTCAATATCTAATGTCCTGACACTATCCTGAGTTAATTTCCGGACCCATCTCTTACCAAGGTCCTGAAACTGTCCCTAAGTAAGCCCTGATGCTGTCCCTAAGTGAGGCCCTAAGGCTGCCCCTAACAGAGGCCCTGATAATGTCTTTAACAAAGCCCCTCCCTGAGGCTGATCCTATCAAGGCCTTTATGCTGCTCCTAAGTCATGCCCTGATACTATCCCTAGCTAAGGCTCTGACACTAGGCCTCACTCAAGCCCTGTCGCTCTCCCTAAGTCAGGCTCTGACGCTATCCCTACCTGAAGCCCTGACACTGGTCCTAAATTAGGCCCTGATGCCCTAAGTAACTAAGGTCTTGACACTATCCCTAGGTCATGCCCTGACACAATCCCTAGACCTTAACCTAACCTTGTCTTTAACTAATGTTGAGCTTCTTATGCTAAATAAATCCCTGATGCTCTTCCTAACTAAGGCCCTAAAATTAGTCCCGAGGCCGTGACCCAGGCCCTAACTGAGGCCTGGAGTCTCGTGCTAACTCAGGCCCTGACACTGTCCCTAACTAAGGCCCTGACACTACACCTAACTCAGTCCCTGACACTGTACCTAACAAAGGCTCTGATGCTAGTCCTAAGTCAGGCTGAGACACTGTCTCTAAGGACCTGCGGCAGTCAATATCTAAAGTCCTGACATTATCCTGAGCTAATATCCTGACCCATGTCTTACCAAGGTCCTGAAACTGTCCCAAAGTAAGCCCTGACGCTGTCCCTAAGTGAGGCCCTGAGGCGGTCCCTAACAGAGGCCCTGAGAATGTCTTTAACGAAGACCCTAATGCTGATCCTACAGAGGCCCTTATACTGCTCCTAAGTCATGCCCTGACACTGTCCCTAACTCGGGCCCTAAAGATAGGCCTCACTTAGGCCCTGTTGCCGTACCTTAGTTAGGCTCTGACACTGTCCGTACGTGAAGCCCTGACACTGGTCCTGATGAAGGCCCTGCCGCCGGTCCTAAGTAAGGCCCTGATGCTCTCAATAACTAAGGTCTTCACCCTATCCCTAGCTCACATCCTGACACTACCACTGGCCTGGAACCTGACTCTGTCCCGAGCTAATGTCCTGCCCCTTATCCTCACCGAAGCCGTAATGCTCTCCCTAACTAAGGCCCAGACTAGTCCTAATTAAGGCCCTGACACTGTCCCTAACTAAGGCCCGGAATCTATCTCTAATATAGGCCCTGCTGCCGGCAATAACTAAAATCCGGACACTATCCTGAGCTAATATCCTGACCCATTTCTAACCAAGGTCCTGACACCATGCCTAAGAAGGCCCTGTCGCTGTTCCTAAGTGAAGGCCTGAGGCTGTCCATAACTCAGTCCCTGAAGCTATGCCTAACTGAGCCCTTGACGCTGTGACTAACTCAGGCCCTGATCATGTCTGTAACTAAGACACTAATGCTGATGCAACAAAGGCCCTGATGCTGCTCCTACATCATACCCTGACAGTGTCCCCAGCTAAGGGCCTGACGCTAGGCCTCACTCAGGCCCTGTTGCTCTCCCAGAGTCAGGCACTGACGCTGTCCCTACCTGAAGCGCTGACACTGGTCCTAAATAAGGCCCTGATACTGTAACTAAGCTCTTGACACTAGCCCTAGGTCATTTCCTGACACGATCCCTAAACTTTACCCTAACCCTGTCCCTAGCAAATGTCCTGCCTCTTATGCTAACTAAAGCCCTTATGCTGTGACTACCTCAGGCCCTGAATTTAGTCCCAAGGCCGTGATACTGTCCCTAACTAAGGCCCTAACACTATTCCTAACTCAGGCCCTGACACTGTACCTAACAGAGGCCCAGATGCTAGTACTAACTAAGGCCTTGACACTGTCCCTAACTAAGGCCCTGCTGCCGTCAATATCTAATGTCCTGACACTATCCTGAGTTAATTTCCGGACCCATCTCTTACCAAGGTCCTGAAACTGTCCCTAAGTAAGCCCTGACGCTGTCCCTAAGTGAGGCCCTAAGGCTGTCCCTAACAGAGGCCCTGATAATGTCTTTAACAAAGCCCCTCCCTGAGGCTGATCCTACCAAGGCCCTTATGCTGCTCCTAAGTCATGCCCTGATACTATCCCTAGCTAAGGCTCTGACACTAGGCCTCACTCAAGCCCTGTCGCTCTCCCTAAGTCAGGCTCTGACGCTATCCCTACCTGAAGCCCTGACACTGGTCCTAAATTAGGCCCTGATGCCCTAAGTAACTAAGGTCTTGACACTATCCCTAGGTCATGCCCTGACACAATCCCTACACCTGAACCTAACCTTGTCTTTAACTAATGTTGAGCTTCTTATGCTAAATAAATCCCTGATGCTCTTCCTAACTAAGGCCCTAAAATTAGTCCCGAGGCCGTGACCCTGGCCCTAACTGAGGCCTGGAGGCTCGTCCTAACTCAGGCCCTGACACTGTCCCTAACTAAGGCCCTGACACTACACCTAACTCAGTCCCTGACACTGTACCTAACAAAGGCTCTGATGCTAGTCCTAAGTCAGGCTGAGACACTGTCTCTAAGGCCCTGCTGCAGTCAATATCTAAAGTCCTGACATTATCCTGAGCTAATATCCTGACCCATGTCTTACCAAGGTCCTGAAACTGTCCCAAAGTAAGGCCTGACGCCGTCCCTAAGTGAGGCCCTGAGGCGGTCCCTAACAGAGGCCCTGAGAATGTCTTTAACGAAGACCCTAATGCTGATCCTACAGAGGCCTTTATACTGCTCCTAAGTAATGCCCTGACACTGTCGTTAACTCAGGCCCTAAAGATAGGCCTCACTTAGGCCCTGTTGCCGTACCTTAGTTAGGCTCTGACGCTGTCCGTACGTGAAGCCCTGACACTGGTCCTGATGAAGGCCCTGCCGCCGGTCCTAAGTAAGGCCCTGATGCTCTCAATAACTAAGGTCTTCACCCTATCCCTAGCTCACATCCTGACACTACCACTGGCCTGGAACCTGACTCTGTCCCGAGCTAATGTCCTGCCCCTTATCCTCACCGAAGCCGTAATGCTCTCCCTAACTAAGGCCCAGACTAGTCCTAATTAAGGCCCTGACACTGTCCCTAACTAAGGCCCGGAATCTATCTCTAATATAGGCCCTGCTGCCGGCAATAACTAAAATCCGGACACTATCCTGAGCTAATATCCTGACCCATTTCTAACCAAGGTCCTGACACCATCCCTAAGAAGGCCCTGTCGCTGTTCCTAAGTGAAGGCCTGAGGCTGTCCATAACTCAGTCCCTGAAGCTATGCCTAACTGAGGCCTTGACGCTGTGACTAACTCAGGCCCTGATCATGTCTGTAACTAAGACACTAATGCTGATGCAACAAAGGCCCTGATGCTGCTCCTACATCATACCCTGACAGTGTCCCCAGCTAAGGGCCTGACGCTAGGCCTCACTCAGGCCCTGTTGCTCTCCCAGAGTCAGGCACTGACGCTGTCCCTACCTGAAGCCCTGACACTGGTCCTAAATAAGGCCCTGATACTGTAACTAAGCTCTTGACACTATCCCTAGGTCATTTCCTGACACGATCCCTAAACTTTACCCTAACCCTGTCCCTAGCAAATGTCCTGCCTCTTATGCTAACTAAAGCCCTTATGCTGTGACTACCTCAGGCCCTGAATTTAGTCCCAAGGCCGTGATACTGTCCCTAACGAAGGCCCTAACACTATTCCTAACTCAGGCCCTGACACTGTACCTAACAGAGGCCCAGATGCTAGTACTAACTAAGGCCTTGACACTGTCCCTAACTAAGGCCCTGCTGCCATCAATATCTAATGTCCTGACACTATCCTGAGGTAATTTCCGGACCCATCTCTTACCAAGGTCCTGAAACTGTCCCTAAGTAAGCCCTGATGCTGTCCCTAAGTGAGGCCCTAAGGCTGCCCCTAACAGAGGCCCTGATAATGTCTTTAACAAAGCCCCTCCCTGAGGCTGATCCTATCAAGGCCTTTATGCTGCTCCTAAGTCATGCCCTGATACTATCCCTAGCTAAGGCTCTGACACTAGGCCTCACTCAAGCCCTGTCGCTCTCCCTAAGTCAGGCTCTGACGCTATCCCTACCTGAAGCCCTGACACTGGTCCTAAATTAGGCCCTGATGCCCTAAGTAACTAAGGTCTTGACACTATCCCTAGGTCATGCCCTGACACAATCCCTAGACCTTAACCTAACCTTGTCTTTAACTAATGTTGAGCTTCTTATGCTAAATAAATCCCTGATGCTCTTCCTAACTAAGGCCCTAAAATTAGTCCCGAGGCCGTGACCCAGGCCCTAACTGAGGCCTGGAGTCTCGTGCTAACTCAGGCCCTGACACTGTCCCTAACTAAGGCCCTGACACTACACCTAACTCAGTCCCTGACACTGTACCTAACAAAGGCTCTGATGCTAGTCCTAAGTCAGGCTGAGACACTGTCTCTAAGGCCCTGCTGCAGTCAATATCTAAAGTCCTGACATTATCCTGAGCTAATATCCTGACCCATGTCTTACCAAGGTCCTGAAACTGTCCCAAAGTAAGGCCTGACGCCGTCCCTAAGTGAGGCCCTGAGGCGGTCCCTAACAGAGGCCCTGAGAATGTCTTTAACGAAGACCCTAATGCTGATCCTACAGAGGCCTTTATACTGCTCCTAAGTAATGCCCTGACACTGTCGTTAACTCAGGCCCTAAAGATAGGCCTCACTTAGGCCCTGTTGCCGTACCTTAGTTAGGCTCTGACGCTGTCCGTACGTGAAGCCCTGACACTGGTCCTGATGAAGGCCCTGCCGCCGGTCCTAAGTAAGGCCCTGATGCTCTCAATAACTAAGGTCTTCACCCTATCCCTAGCTCACATCCTGACACTACCACTGGCCTGGAACCTGACTCTGTCCCGAGCTAATGTCCTGCCCCTTATCCTCACCGAAGCCGTAATGCTCTCCCTAACTAAGGCCCAGACTAGTCCTAATTAAGGCCCTGACACTGTCCCTAACTAAGGCCCGGAATCTATCTCTAATATAGGCCCTGCTGCCGGCAATAACTAAAATCCGGACACTATCCTGAGCTAATATCCTGACCCATTTCTAACCAAGGTCCTGACACCATCCCTAAGAAGGCCCTGTCGCTGTTCCTAAGTGAAGGCCTGAGGCTGTCCATAACTCAGTCCCTGAAGCTATGCCTAACTGAGGCCTTGACGCTGTGACTAACTCAGGCCCTGATCATGTCTGTAACTAAGACACTAATGCTGATGCAACAAAGGCCCTGATGCTGCTCCTACATCATACCCTGACAGTGTCCCCAGCTAAGGGCCTGACGCTAGGCCTCACTCAGGCCCTGTTGCTCTCCCAGAGTCAGGCACTGACGCTGTCCCTACCTGAAGCCCTGACACTGGTCCTAAATAAGGCCCTGATACTGTAACTAAGCTCTTGACACTATCCCTAGGTCATTTCCTGACACGATCCCTAAACTTTACCCTAACCCTGTCCCTAGCAAATGTCCTGCCTCTTATGCTAACTAAAGCCCTTATGCTGTGACTACCTCAGGCCCTGAATTTAGTCCCAAGGCCGTGATACTGTCCCTAACGAAGGCCCTAACACTATTCCTAACTCAGGCCCTGACACTGTATCTAACAGAGGCCCAGATGCTAGTACTAACTAAGGCCTTGACACTGTCCCTAACTAAGGCCCTGCTGCCGTCAATATCTAATGTCCTGACACTATCCTGAGTTAATTTCCGGACCCATCTCTTACCAAGGTCCTGAAACTGTCCCTAAGTAAGCCCTGATGCTGTCCCTAAGTGAGGCCCTAAGGCTGCCCCTAACAGAGGCCCTGATAATGTCTTTAACAAAGCCCCTCCCTGAGGCTGATCCTATCAAGGCCTTTATGCTGCTCCTAAGTCATGCCCTGATACTATCCCTAGCTAAGGCTCTGACACTAGGCCTCACTCAAGCCCTGTCGCTCTCCCTAAGTCAGGCTCTGACGCTATCCCTACCTGAAGCCCTGACACTGGTCCTAAATTAGGCCCTGATGCCCTAAGTAACTAAGGTCTTGACACTATCCCTAGGTCATGCCCTGACACAATCCCTAGACCTTAACCTAACCTTGTCTTTAACTAATGTTGAGCTTCTTATGCTAAATAAATCCCTGATGCTCTTCCTAACTAAGGCCCTAAAATTAGTCCCGAGGCCGTGACCCAGGCCCTAACTGAGGCCTGGAGTCTCGTGCTAACTCAGGCCCTGACACTGTCCCTAACTAAGGCCCTGACACTACACCTAACTCAGTCCCTGACACTGTACCTAACAAAGGCTCTGATGCTAGTACTAAGTCAGGCTGAGACACTGTCTCTAAGGACCTGCGGCAGTCAATATCTAAAGTCCTGACATTATCCTGAGCTAATATCCTGACCCATGTCTTACCAAGGTCCTGAAACTGTCCCAAAGTAAGCCCTGACGCTGTCCCTAAGTGAGGCCCTGAGGCGGTCCCTAACAGAGGCCCTGAGAATGTCTTTAACGAAGACCCTAATGCTGATCCTACAGAGGCCCTTATACTGCTCCTAAGTCATGCCCTGACACTGTCCCTAACTCGGGCCCTAAAGATAGGCCTCACTTAGGCCCTGTTGCCGTACCTTAGTTAGGCTCTGACGCTGTCCGTACGTGAAGCCCTGACACTGGTCCTGATGAAGGCCCTGCCGCCGGTCCTAAGTAAGGCCCTGATGCTCTCAATAACTAAGGTCTTCACCCTATCCCTAGCTCACATCCTGACACTACCACTGGCCTGGAACCTGACTCTGTCCCGAGCTAATGTCCTGCCCCTTATCCTCACCGAAGCCGTAATGCTCTCCCTAACTAAGGCCCAGACTAGTCCTAATTAAGGCCCTGACACTGTCCCTAACTAAGGCCCGGAATCTATCTCTAATATAGGCCCTGCTGCCGGCAATAACTAAAATCCGGACACTATCCTGAGCTAATATCCTGACCCATTTCTAACCAAGGTCCTGACACCATCCCTAAGAAGGCCCTGTCGCTGTTCCTAAGTGAAGGCCTGAGGCTGTCCATAACTCAGTCCCTGAAGCTATGCCTAACTGAGCCCTTGACGCTGTGACTAACTCAGGCCCTGATCATGTCTGTAACTAAGACACTAATGCTGATGCAACAAAGGCCCTGATGCTGCTCCTACATCATACCCTGACAGTGTCCCCAGCTAAGGGCCTGACGCTAGGCCTCACTCAGGCCCTGTTGCTCTCCCAGAGTCAGGCACTGACGCTGTCCCTAACTGAAGCGCTGACACTGGTCCTAAATAAGGCCCTGATACTGTAACTAAGCTCTTGACACTAGCCCTAGGTCATTTCCTGACACGATCCCTAAACTTTACCCTAACCCTGTCCCTAGCAAATGTCCTGCCTCTTATGCTAACTAAAGCCCTTATGCTGTGACTACCTCAGGCCCTGAATTTAGTCCCAAGGCCGTGATACTGTCCCTAACTAAGGCCCTAACACTATTCCTAACTCAGGCCCTGACACTGTACCTAACAGAGGCCCAGATGCTAGTACTAACTAAGGCCTTGACACTGTCCCTAACTAAGGCCCTGCTGCCGTCAATATCTAATGTCCTGACACTATCCTGAGTTAATTTCCGGACCCATCTCTTACCAAGGTCCTGAAACTGTCCCTAAGTAAGCCCTGACGCTGTCCCTAAGTGAGGCCCTAAGGCTGTCCCTAACAGAGGCCCTGATAATGTCTTTAACAAAGCCCCTCCCTGAGGCTGATCCTACCAAGGCCCTTATGCTGCTCCTAAGTCATGCCCTGATACTATCCCTAGCTAAGGCTCTGACACTAGGCCTCACTCAAGCCCTGTCGCTCTCCCTAAGTCAGGCTCTGACGCTATCCCTACCTGAAGCCCTGACACTGGTCCTAAATTAGGCCCTGATGCCCTAAGTAACTAAGGTCTTGACACTATCCCTAGGTCATGCCCTGACACAATCCCTACACCTGAACCTAACCTTGTCTTTAACTAATGTTGAGCTTCTTATGCTAAATAAATCCCTGATGCTCTTCCTAACTAAGGCCCTAAAATTAGTCCCGAGGCCGTGACCCTGGCCCTAACTGAGGCCTGGAGGCTCGTCCTAACTCAGGCCCTGACACTGTCCCTAACTAAGGCCCTGACACTACACCTAACTCAGTCCCTGACACTGTACCTAACAAAGGCTCTGATGCTAGTCCTAAGTCAGGCTGAGACACTGTCTCTAAGGCCCTGCTGCAGTCAATATCTAAAGTCCTGACATTATCCTGAGCTAATATCCTGACCCATGTCTTACCAAGGTCCTGAAACTGTCCCAAAGTAAGGCCTGACGCCGTCCCTAAGTGAGGCCCTGAGGCGGTCCCTAACAGAGGCCCTGAGAATGTCTTTAACGAAGACCCTAATGCTGATCCTACAGAGGCCTTTATACTGCTCCTAAGTAATGCCCTGACACTGTCGTTAACTCAGGCCCTAAAGATAGGCCTCACTTAGGCCCTGTTGCCGTACCTTAGTTAGGCTCTGACGCTGTCCGTACGTGAAGCCCTGACACTGGTCCTGATGAAGGCCCTGCCGCCGGTCCTAAGTAAGGCCCTGATGCTCTCAATAACTAAGGTCTTCACCCTATCCCTAGCTCACATCCTGACACTACCACTGGCCTGGAACCTGACTCTGTCCCGAGCTAATGTCCTGCCCCTTATCCTCACCGAAGCCGTAATGCTCTCCCTAACTAAGGCCCAGACTAGTCCTAATTAAGGCCCTGACACTGTCCCTAACTAAGGCCCGGAATCTATCTCTAATATAGGCCCTGCTGCCGGCAATAACTAAAATCCGGACACTATCCTGAGCTAATATCCTGACCCATTTCTAACCAAGGTCCTGACACCATCCCTAAGAAGGCCCTGTCGCTGTTCCTAAGTGAAGGCCTGAGGCTGTCCATAACTCAGTCCCTGAAGCTATGCCTAACTGAGGCCTTGACGCTGTGACTAACTCAGGCCCTGATCATGTCTGTAACTAAGACACTAATGCTGATGCAACAAAGGCCCTGATGCTGCTCCTACATCATACCCTGACAGTGTCCCCAGCTAAGGGCCTGACGCTAGGCCTCACTCAGGCCCTGTTGCTCTCCCAGAGTCAGGCACTGACGCTGTCCCTACCTGAAGCCCTGACACTGGTCCTAAATAAGGCCCTGATACTGTAACTAAGCTCTTGACACTATCCCTAGGTCATTTCCTGACACGATCCCTAAACTTTACCCTAACCCTGTCCCTAGCAAATGTCCTGCCTCTTATGCTAACTAAAGCCCTTATGCTGTGACTACCTCAGGCCCTGAATTTAGTCCCAAGGCCGTGATACTGTCCCTAACGAAGGCCCTAACACTATTCCTAACTCAGGCCCTGACACTGTACCTAACAGAGGCCCAGATGCTAGTACTAACTAAGGCCTTGACACTGTCCCTAACTAAGGCCCTGCTGCCGTCAATATCTAATGTCCTGACACTATCCTGAGTTAATTTCCGGACCCATCTCTTACCAAGGTCCTGAAACTGTCCCTAAGTAAGCCCTGATGCTGTCCCTAAGTGAGGCCCTAAGGCTGCCCCTAACAGAGGCCCTGATAATGTCTTTAACAAAGCCCCTCCCTGAGGCTGATCCTATCAAGGCCTTTATGCTGCTCCTAAGTCATGCCCTGATACTATCCCTAGCTAAGGCTCTGACACTAGGCCTCACTCAAGCCCTGTCGCTCTCCCTAAGTCAGGCTCTGACGCTATCCCTACCTGAAGCCCTGACACTGGTCCTAAATTAGGCCCTGATGCCCTAAGTAACTAAGGTCTTGACACTATCCCTAGGTCATGCCCTGACACAATCCCTAGACCTTAACCTAACCTTGTCTTTAACTAATGTTGAGCTTCTTATGCTAAATAAATCCCTGATGCTCTTCCTAACTAAGGCCCTAAAATTAGTCCCGAGGCCGTGACCCAGGCCCTAACTGAGGCCTGGAGTCTCGTGCTAACTCAGGCCCTGACACTGTCCCTAACTAAGGCCCTGACACTACACCTAACTCAGTCCCTGACACTGTACCTAACAAACGCTCTGATGCTAGTCCTAAGTCAGGCTGAGACACTGTCTCTAAGGACCTGCGGCAGTCAATATCTAAAGTCCTGACATTATCCTGAGCTAATATCCTGACCCATGTCTTACCAAGGTCCTGAAACTGTCCCAAAGTAAGCCCTGACGCTGTCCCTAAGTGAGGCCCTGAGGCGGTCCCTAACAGAGGCCCTGAGAATGTCTTTAACGAAGACCCTAATGCTGATCCTACAGAGGCCCTTATACTGCTCCTAAGTCATGCCCTGACACTGTCCCTAACTCGGGCCCTAAAGATAGGCCTCACTTAGGCCCTGTTGCCGTACCTTAGTTAGGCTCTGACACTGTCCGTACGTGAAGCCCTGACACTGGTCCTGATGAAGGCCCTGCCGCCGGTCCTAAGTAAGGCCCTGATGCTCTCAATAACTAAGGTCTTCACCCTATCCCTAGCTCACATCCTGACACTACCACTGGCCTGGAACCTGACTCTGTCCCGAGCTAATGTCCTGCCCCTTATCCTCACCGAAGCCGTAATGCTCTCCCTAACTAAGGCCCAGACTAGTCCTAATTAAGGCCCTGACACTGTCCCTAACTAAGGCCCGGAATCTATCTCTAATATAGGCCCTGCTGCCGGCAATAACTAAAATCCGGACACTATCCTGAGCTAATATCCTGACCCATTTCTAACCAAGGTCCTGACACCATCCCTAAGAAGGCCCTGTCGCTGTTCCTAAGTGAAGGCCTGAGGCTGTCCATAACTCAATCCCTGAAGCTATGCCTAACTGAGCCCTTGACGCTGTGACTAACTCAGGCCCTGATCATGTCTGTAACTAAGACACTAATGCTGATGCAACAAAGGCCCTGATGCTGCTCCTACATCATACCCTGACAGTGTCCCCAGCTAAGGGCCTGACGCTAGGCCTCACTCAGGCCCTGTTGCTCTCCCAGAGTCAGGCACTGACGCTGTCCCTAACTGAAGCGCTGACACTGGTCCTAAATAAGGCCCTGATACTGTAACTAAGCTCTTGACACTAGCCCTAGGTCATTTCCTGACACGATCCCTAAACTTTACCCTAACCCTGTCCCTAGCAAATGTCCTGCCTCTTATGCTAACTAAAGCCCTTATGCTGTGACTACCTCAGGCCCTGAATTTAGTCCCAAGGCCGTGATACTGTCCCTAACTAAGGCCCTAACACTATTCCTAACTCAGGCCCTGACACTGTACCTAACAGAGGCCCAAATGCTAGTACTAACTAAGGCCTTGACACTGTCCCTAACTAAGGCCCTGCTGCCGTCAATATCTAATGTCCTGACACTATCCTGAGTTAATTTCCGGACCCATCTCTTACCAAGGTCCTGAAACTGTCCCTAAGTAAGCCCTGACGCTGTCCCTAAGTGAGGCCCTAAGGCTGTCCCTAACAGAGGCCCTGATAATGTCTTTAACAAAGCCCCTCCCTGAGGCTGATCCTACCAAGGCCCTTATGCTGCTCCTAAGTCATGCCCTGATACTATCCCTAGCTAAGGCTCTGACACTAGGCCTCACTCAAGCCCTGTCGCTCTCCCTAAGTCAGGCTCTGACGCTATCCCTACCTGAAGCCCTGACACTGGTCCTAAATTAGGCCCTGATGCCCTAAGTAACTAAGGTCTTGACACTATCCCTAGGTCATGCCCTGACACAATCCCTACACCTGAACCTAACCTTGTCTTTAACTAATGTTGAGCTTCTTATGCTAAATAAATCCCTGATGCTCTTCCTAACTAAGGCCCTAAAATTAGTCCCGAGGCCGTGACCCTGGCCCTAACTGAGGCCTGGAGTCTCGTGCTAACTCAGGCCCTGACACTGTCCCTAACTAAGGCCCTGACACTACACCTAACTCAGTCCCTGACACTGTACCTAACAAAGGCTCTGATGCTAGTCCTAAGTCAGGCTGAGACACTGTCTCTAAGGCCCTGCTGCAGTCAATATCTAAAGTCCTGACATTATCCTGAGCTAATATCCTGACCCATGTCTTACCAAGGTCCTGAAACTGTCCCAAAGTAAGGCCTGACGCCGTCCCTAAGTGAGGCCCTGAGGCGGTCCCTAACAGAGGCCCTGAGAATGTCTTTAACGAAGACCCTAATGCTGATCCTACAGAGGCCTTTATACTGCTCCTAAGTAATGCCCTGACACTGTCGTTAACTCAGGCCCTAAAGATAGGCCTCACTTAGGCCCTGTTGCCGTACCTTAGTTAGGCTCTGACGCTGTCCGTACGTGAAGCCCTGACACTGGTCCTGATGAAGGCCCTGCCGCCGGTCCTAAGTAAGGCCCTGATGCTCTCAATAACTAAGGTCTTCACCCTATCCCTAGCTCACATCCTGACACTACCACTGGCCTGGAACCTGACTCTGTCCCGAGCTAATGTCCTGCCCCTTATCCTCACCGAAGCCGTAATGCTCTCCCTAACTAAGGCCCAGACTAGTCCTAATTAAGGCCCTGACACTGTCCCTAACTAAGGCCCGGAATCTATCTCTAATATAGGCCCTGCTGCCGGCAATAACTAAAATCCGGACACTATCCTGAGCTAATATCCTGACCCATTTCTTTTTTTTTTTTTTTTTTTTTTTTTTTTTTTTTTTAAAGATTTATTTATTGATTGATTACTATGTTGGGTCTTCGTTTCTGTGCGAGGGCTTTCTCTAGTTGCGGCCAGCGGGGACCACTCTTCATCGCGGTGCGCGGGCCTCTCACTGTAGCGGCCTCTCTTGTTGCGGAGCACAGGCTCCAGACGCGCAGGCTCAGTAGCTGTGGCTCACGGGCCTAGCCGCTCCGCGGCATGTGGGATCTTCCCAGACCAGGACTCAAACCCGTGTCCCCTGCATTGGCAGGCAGACTCTCAACCACTGCGCCACCAGGGAAGCCCCCCTGACCCATTTCTAACCAAGGTCCTGACACCATCCCTAAGAAGGCCCTGTCGCTGTTCCTAAGTGAAGGCCTGAGGCTGTCCATAACTCAGTCCCTGAAGCTATGCCTAACTGAGGCCTTGACGCTGTGACTAACTCAGGCCCTGATCATGTCTGTAACTAAGACACTAATGCTGATGCAACAAAGGCCCTGATGCTGCTCCTACATCATACCCTGACAGTGTCCCCAGCTAAGGGCCTGACGCTAGGCCTCACTCAGGCCCTGTTGCTCTCCCAGAGTCAGGCACTGACGCTGTCCCTACCTGAAGCCCTGACACTGGTCCTAAATAAGGCCCTGATACTGTAACTAAGCTCTTGACACTATCCCTAGGTCATTTCCTGACACGATCCCTAAACTTTACCCTAACCCTGTCCCTAGCAAATGTCCTGCCTCTTATGCTAACTAAAGCCCTTATGCTGTGACTACCTCAGGCCCTGAATTTAGTCCCAAGGCCGTGATACTGTCCCTAACGAAGGCCCTAACACTATTCCTAACTCAGGCCCTGACACTGTACCTAACAGAGGCCCAGATGCTAGTACTAACTAAGGCCTTGACACTGTCCCTAACTAAGGCCCTGCTGCCGTCAATATCTAATGTCCTGACACTATCCTGAGTTAATTTCCGGACCCATCTCTTACCAAGGTCCTGAAACTGTCCCTAAGTAAGCCCTGATGCTGTCCCTAAGTGAGGCCCTAAGGCTGCCCCTAACAGAGGCCCTGATAATGTCTTTAACAAAGCCCCTCCCTGAGGCTGATCCTATCAAGGCCTTTATGCTGCTCCTAAGTCATGCCCTGATACTATCCCTAGCTAAGGCTCTGACACTAGGCCTCACTCAAGCCCTGTCGCTCTCCCTAAGTCAGGCTCTGACGCTATCCCTACCTGAAGCCCTGACACTGGTCCTAAATTAGGCCCTGATGCCCTAAGTAACTAAGGTCTTGACACTATCCCTAGGTCATGCCCTGACACAATCCCTAGACCTTAACCTAACCTTGTCTTTAACTAATGTTGAGCTTCTTATGCTAAATAAATCCCTGATGCTCTTCCTAACTAAGGCCCTAAAATTAGTCCCGAGGCCGTGACCCAGGCCCTAACTGAGGCCTGGAGTCTCGTGCTAACTCAGGCCCTGACACTGTCCCTAACTAAGGCCCTGACACTACACCTAACTCAGTCCCTGACACTGTACCTAACAAAGGCTCTGATGCTAGTCCTAAGTCAGGCTGAGACACTGTCTCTAAGGCCCTGCTGCAGTCAATATCTAAAGTCCTGACATTATCCTGAGCTAATATCCTGACCCATGTCTTACCAAGGTCCTGAAACTGTCCCAAAGTAAGGCCTGACGCCGTCCCTAAGTGAGGCCCTGAGGCGGTCCCTAACAGAGGCCCTGAGAATGTCTTTAACGAAGACCCTAATGCTGATCCTACAGAGGCCTTTATACTGCTCCTAAGTAATGCCCTGACACTGTCGTTAACTCAGGCCCTAAAGATAGGCCTCACTTAGGCCCTGTTGCCGTACCTTAGTTAGGCTCTGACGCTGTCCGTACGTGAAGCCCTGACACTGGTCCTGATGAAGGCCCTGCCGCCGGTCCTAAGTAAGGCCCTGATGCTCTCAATAACTAAGGTCTTCACCCTATCCCTAGCTCACATCCTGACACTACCACTGGCCTGGAACCTGACTCTGTCCCGAGCTAATGTCCTGCCCCTTATCCTCACCGAAGCCGTAATGCTCTCCCTAACTAAGGCCCAGACTAGTCCTAATTAAGGCCCTGACACTGTCCCTAACTAAGGCCCGGAATCTATCTCTAATATAGGCCCTGCTGCCGGCAATAACTAAAATCCGGACACTATCCTGAGCTAATATCCTGACCCATTTCTAACCAAGGTCCTGACACCATCCCTAAGAAGGCCCTGTCGCTGTTCCTAAGTGAAGGCCTGAGGCTGTCCATAACTCAGTCCCTGAAGCTATGCCTAACTGAGGCCTTGACGCTGTGACTAACTCAGGCCCTGATCATGTCTGTAACTAAGACACTAATGCTGATGCAACAAAGGCCCTGATGCTGCTCCTACATCATACCCTGACAGTGTCCCCAGCTAAGGGCCTGACGCTAGGCCTCACTCAGGCCCTGTTGCTCTCCCAGAGTCAGGCACTGACGCTGTCCCTACCTGAAGCCCTGACACTGGTCCTAAATAAGGCCCTGATACTGTAACTAAGCTCTTGACACTATCCCTAGGTCATTTCCTGACACGATCCCTAAACTTTACCCTAACCCTGTCCCTAGCAAATGTCCTGCCTCTTATGCTAACTAAAGCCCTTATGCTGTGACTACCTCAGGCCCTGAATTTAGTCCCAAGGCCGTGATACTGTCCCTAACGAAGGCCCTAACACTATTCCTAACTCAGGCCCTGACACTGTACCTAACAGAGGCCCAGATGCTAGTACTAACTAAGGCCTTGACACTGTCCCTAACTAAGGCCCTGCTGCCGTCAATATCTAATGTCCTGACACTATCCTGAGTTAATTTCCGGACCCATCTCTTACCAAGGTCCTGAAACTGTCCCTAAGTAAGCCCTGATGCTGTCCCTAAGTGAGGCCCTAAGGCTGCCCCTAACAGAGGCCCTGATAATGTCTTTAACAAAGCCCCTCCCTGAGGCTGATCCTATCAAGGCCTTTATGCTGCTCCTAAGTCATGCCCTGATACTATCCCTAGCTAAGGCTCTGACACTAGGCCTCACTCAAGCCCTGTCGCTCTCCCTAAGTCAGGCTCTGACGCTATCCCTACCTGAAGCCCTGACACTGGTCCTAAATTAGGCCCTGATGCCCTAAGTAACTAAGGTCTTGACACTATCCCTAGGTCATGCCCTGACACAATCCCTAGACCTTAACCTAACCTTGTCTTTAACTAATGTTGAGCTTCTTATGCTAAATAAATCCCTGATGCTCTTCCTAACTAAGGCCCTAAAATTAGTCCCGAGGCCGTGACCCAGGCCCTAACTGAGGCCTGGAGTCTCGTGCTAACTCAGGCCCTGACACTGTCCCTAACTAAGGCCCTGACACTACACCTAACTCAGTCCCTGACACTGTACCTAACAAAGGCTCTGATGCTAGTCCTAAGTCAGGCTGAGACACTGTCTCTAAGGACCTGCGGCAGTCAATATCTAAAGTCCTGACATTATCCTGAGCTAATATCCTGACCCATGTCTTACCAAGGTCCTGAAACTGTCCCAAAGTAAGCCCTGACGCTGTCCCTAAGTGAGGCCCTGAGGCGGTCCCTAACAGAGGCCCTGAGAATGTCTTTAACGAAGACCCTAATGCTGATCCTACAGAGGCCCTTATACTGCTCCTAAGTCATGCCCTGACACTGTCCCTAACTCGGGCCCTAAAGATAGGCCTCACTTAGGCCCTGTTGCCGTACCTTAGTTAGGCTCTGACGCTGTCCGTACGTGAAGCCCTGACACTGGTCCTGATGAAGGCCCTGCCGCCGGTCCTAAGTAAGGCCCTGATGCTCTCAATAACTAAGGTCTTCACCCTATCCCTAGCTCACATCCTGACACTACCACTGGCCTGGAACCTGACTCTGTCCCGAGCTAATGTCCTGCCCCTTATCCTCACCGAAGCCGTAATGCTCTCCCTAACTAAGGCCCAGACTAGTCCTAATTAAGGCCCTGACACTGTCCCTAACTAAGGCCCGGAATCTATCTCTAATATAGGCCCTGCTGCCGGCAATAACTAAAATCCGGACACTATCCTGAGCTAATATCCTGACCCATTTCTAACCAAGGTCCTGACACCATCCCTAAGAAGGCCCTGTCGCTGTTCCTAAGTGAAGGCCTGAGGCTGTCCATAACTCAGTCCCTGAAGCTATGCCTAACTGAGCCCTTGACGCTGTGACTAACTCAGGCCCTGATCATGTCTGTAACTAAGACACTAATGCTGATGCAACAAAGGCCCTGATGCTGCTCCTACATCATACCCTGACAGTGTCCCCAGCTAAGGGCCTGACGCTAGGCCTCACTCAGGCCCTGTTGCTCTCCCAGAGTCAGGCACTGACGCTGTCCCTAACTGAAGCGCTGACACTGGTCCTAAATAAGGCCCTGATACTGTAACTAAGCTCTTGACACTAGCCCTAGGTCATTTCCTGACACGATCCCTAAACTTTACCCTAACCCTGTCCCTAGCAAATGTCCTGCCTCTTATGCTAACTAAAGCCCTTATGCTGTGACTACCTCAGGCCCTGAATTTAGTCCCAAGGCCGTGATACTGTCCCTAACTAAGGCCCTAACACTATTCCTAACTCAGGCCCTGACACTGTACCTAACAGAGGCCCAGATGCTAGTACTAACTAAGGCCTTGACACTGTCCCTAACTAAGGCCCTGCTGCCGTCAATATCTAATGTCCTGACACTATCCTGAGTTAATTTCCGGACCCATCTCTTACCAAGCTCCTGAAACTGTCCCTAAGTAAGCCCTGACGCTGTCCCTAAGTGAGGCCCTAAGGCTGTCCCTAACAGAGGCCCTGATAATGTCTTTAACAAAGCCCCTCCCTGAGGCTGATCCTACCAAGGCCCTTATGCTGCTCCTAAGTCATGCCCTGATACTATCCCTAGCTAAGGCTCTGACACTAGGCCTCACTCAAGCCCTGTCGCTCTCCCTAAGTCAGGCTCTGACGCTATCCCTACCTGAAGCCCTGACACTGGTCCTAAATTAGGCCCTGATGCCCTAAGTAACTAAGGTCTTGACACTATCCCTAGGTCATGCCCTGACACAATCCCTACACCTGAACCTAACCTTGTCTTTAACTAATGTTGAGCTTCTTATGCTAAATAAATCCCTGATGCTCTTCCTAACTAAGGCCCTAAAATTAGTCCCGAGGCCGTGACCCTGGCCCTAACTGAGGCCTGGAGGCTCGTCCTAACTCAGGCCCTGACACTGTCCCTAACTAAGGCCCTGACACTACACCTAACTCAGTCCCTGACACTGTACCTAACAAAGGCTCTGATGCTAGTCCTAAGTCAGGCTGAGACACTGTCTCTAAGGCCCTGCTGCAGTCAATATCTAAAGTCCTGACATTATCCTGAGCTAATATCCTGACCCATGTCTTACCAAGGTCCTGAAACTGTCCCAAAGTAAGGCCTGACGCCGTCCCTAAGTGAGGCCCTGAGGCGGTCCCTAACAGAGGCCCTGAGAATGTCTTTAACGAAGACCCTAATGCTGATCCTACAGAGGCCTTTATACTGCTCCTAAGTAATGCCCTGACACTGTCGTTAACTCAGGCCCTAAAGATAGGCCTCACTTAGGCCCTGTTGCCGTACCTTAGTTAGGCTCTGACGCTGTCCGTACGTGAAGCCCTGACACTGGTCCTGATGAAGGCCCTGCCGCCGGTCCTAAGTAAGGCCCTGATGCTCTCAATAACTAAGGTCTTCACCCTATCCCTAGCTCACATCCTGACACTACCACTGGCCTGGAACCTGACTCTGTCCCGAGCTAATGTCCTGCCCCTTATCCTCACCGAAGCCGTAATGCTCTCCCTAACTAAGGCCCAGACTAGTCCTAATTAAGGCCCTGACACTGTCCCTAACTAAGGCCCGGAATCTATCTCTAATATAGGCCCTGCTGCCGGCAATAACTAAAATCCGGACACTATCCTGAGCTAATATCCTGACCCATTTCTAACCAAGGTCCTGACACCATCCCTAAGAAGGCCCTGTCGCTGTTCCTAAGTGAAGGCCTGAGGCTGTCCATAACTCAGTCCCTGAAGCTATGCCTAACTGAGCCCTTGACGCTGTGACTAACTCAGGCCCTGATCATGTCTGTAACTAAGACACTAATGCTGATGCAACAAAGGCCCTGATGCTGCTCCTACATCATACCCTGACAGTGTCCCCAGCTAAGGGCCTGACGCTAGGCCTCACTCAGGCCCTGTTGCTCTCCCAGAGTCAGGCACTGACGCTGTCCCTACCTGAAGCCCTGACACTGGTCCTAAATAAGGCCCTGATACTGTAACTAAGCTCTTGACACTATCCCTAGGTCATTTCCTGACACGATCCCTAAACTTTACCCTAACCCTGTCCCTAGCAAATGTCCTGCCTCTTATGCTAACTAAAGCCCTTATGCTGTGACTACCTCAGGCCCTGAATTTAGTCCCAAGGCCGTGATACTGTCCCTAACGAAGGCCCTAACACTATTCCTAACTCAGGCCCTGACACTGTACCTAACAGAGGCCCAGATGCTAGTACTAACTAAGGCCTTGACACTGTCCCTAACTAAGGCCCTGCTGCCGTCAATATCTAATGTCCTGACACTATCCTGAGTTAATTTCCGGACCCATCTCTTACCAAGGTCCTGAAACTGTCCCTAAGTAAGCCCTGATGCTGTCCCTAAGTGAGGCCCTAAGGCTGCCCCTAACAGAGGCCCTGATAATGTCTTTAACAAAGCCCCTCCCTGAGGCTGATCCTATCAAGGCCTTTATGCTGCTCCTAAGTCATGCCCTGATACTATCCCTAGCTAAGGCTCTGACACTAGGCCTCACTCAAGCCCTGTCGCTCTCCCTAAGTCAGGCTCTGACGCTATCCCTACCTGAAGCCCTGACACTGGTCCTAAATTAGGCCCTGATGCCCTAAGTAACTAAGGTCTTGACACTATCCCTAGGTCATGCCCTGACACAATCCCTAGACCTTAACCTAACCTTGTCTTTAACTAATGTTGAGCTTCTTATGCTAAATAAATCCCTGATGCTCTTCCTAACTAAGGCCCTAAAATTAGTCCCGAGGCCGTGACCCAGGCCCTAACTGAGGCCTGGAGTCTCGTGCTAACTCAGGCCCTGACACTGTCCCTAACTAAGGCCCTGACACTACACCTAACTCAGTCCCTGACACTGTACCTAACAAACGCTCTGATGCTAGTCCTAAGTCAGGCTGAGACACTGTCTCTAAGGACCTGCGGCAGTCAATATCTAAAGTCCTGACATTATCCTGAGCTAATATCCTGACCCATGTCTTACCAAGGTCCTGAAACTGTCCCAAAGTAAGCCCTGACGCTGTCCCTAAGTGAGGCCCTGAGGCGGTCCCTAACAGAGGCCCTGAGAATGTCTTTAACGAAGACCCTAATGCTGATCCTACAGAGGCCCTTATACTGCTCCTAAGTCATGCCCTGACACTGTCCCTAACTCGGGCCCTAAAGATAGGCCTCACTTAGGCCCTGTTGCCGTACCTTAGTTAGGCTCTGACGCTGTCCGTACGTGAAGCCCTGACACTGGTCCTGATGAAGGCCCTGCCGCCGGTCCTAAGTAAGGCCCTGATGCTCTCAATAACTAAGGTCTTCACCCTATCCCTAGCTCACATCCTGACACTACCACTGGCCTGGAACCTGACTCTGTCCCGAGCTAATGTCCTGCCCCTTATCCTCACCGAAGCCGTAATGCTCTCCCTAACTAAGGCCCAGACTAGTCCTAATTAAGGCCCTGACACTGTCCCTAACTAAGGCCCGGAATCTATCTCTAATATAGGCCCTGCTGCCGGCAATAACTAAAATCCGGACACTATCCTGAGCTAATATCCTGACCCATTTCTAACCAAGGTCCTGACACCATCCCTAAGAAGGCCCTGTCGCTGTTCCTAAGTGAAGGCCTGAGGCTGTCCATAACTCAGTCCCTGAAGCTATGCCTAACTGAGCCCTTGACGCTGTGACTAACTCAGGCCCTGATCATGTCTGTAACTAAGACACTAATGCTGATGCAACAAAGGCCCTGATGCTGCTCCTACATCATACCCTGACAGTGTCCCCAGCTAAGGGCCTGACGCTAGGCCTCACTCAGGCCCTGTTGCTCTCCCAGAGTCAGGCACTGACGCTGTCCCTAACTGAAGCGCTGACACTGGTCCTAAATAAGGCCCTGATACTGTAACTAAGCTCTTGACACTAGCCCTAGGTCATTTCCTGACACGATCCCTAAACTTTACCCTAACCCTGTCCCTAGCAAATGTCCTGCCTCTTATGCTAACTAAAGCCCTTATGCTGTGACTACCTCAGGCCCTGAATTTAGTCCCAAGGCCGTGATACTGTCCCTAACTAAGGCCCTAACACTATTCCTAACTCAGGCCCTGACACTGTACCTAACAGAGGCCCAGATGCTAGTACTAACTAAGGCCTTGACACTGTCCCTAACTAAGGCCCTGCTGCCGTCAATATCTAATGTCCTGACACTATCCTGAGTTAATTTCCGGACCCATCTCTTACCAAGCTCCTGAAACTGTCCCTAAGTAAGCCCTGACGCTGTCCCTAAGTGAGGCCCTAAGGCTGTCCCTAACAGAGGCCCTGATAATGTCTTTAACAAAGCCCCTCCCTGAGGCTGATCCTACCAAGGCCCTTATGCTGCTCCTAAGTCATGCCCTGATACTATCCCTAGCTAAGGCTCTGACACTAGGCCTCACTCAAGCCCTGTCGCTCTCCCTAAGTCAGGCTCTGACGCTATCCCTACCTGAAGCCCTGACACTGGTCCTAAATTAGGCCCTGATGCCCTAAGTAACTAAGGTCTTGACACTATCCCTAGGTCATGCCCTGACACAATCCCTACACCTGAACCTAACCTTGTCTTTAACTAATGTTGAGCTTCTTATGCTAAATAAATCCCTGATGCTCTTCCTAACTAAGGCCCTAAAATTAGTCCCGAGGCCGTGACCCTGGCCCTAACTGAGGCCTGGAGGCTCGTCCTAACTCAGGCCCTGACACTGTCCCTAACTAAGGCCCTGACACTACACCTAACTCAGTCCCTGACACTGTACCTAACAAAGGCTCTGATGCTAGTCCTAAGTCAGGCTGAGACACTGTCTCTAAGGCCCTGCTGCAGTCAATATCTAAAGTCCTGACATTATCCTGAGCTAATATCCTGACCCATGTCTTACCAAGGTCCTGAAACTGTCCCAAAGTAAGGCCTGACGCCGTCCCTAAGTGAGGCCCTGAGGCGGTCCCTAACAGAGGCCCTGAGAATGTCTTTAACGAAGACCCTAATGCTGATCCTACAGAGGCCTTTATACTGCTCCTAAGTAATGCCCTGACACTGTCGTTAACTCAGGCCCTAAAGATAGGCCTCACTTAGGCCCTGTTGCCGTACCTTAGTTAGGCTCTGACGCTGTCCGTACGTGAAGCCCTGACACTGGTCCTGATGAAGGCCCTGCCGCCGGTCCTAAGTAAGGCCCTGATGCTCTCAATAACTAAGGTCTTCACCCTATCCCTAGCTCACATCCTGACACTACCACTGGCCTGGAACCTGACTCTGTCCCGAGCTAATGTCCTGCCCCTTATCCTCACCGAAGCCGTAATGCTCTCCCTAACTAAGGCCCAGACTAGTCCTAATTAAGGCCCTGACACTGTCCCTAACTAAGGCCCGGAATCTATCTCTAATATAGGCCCTGCTGCCGGCAATAACTAAAATCCGGACACTATCCTGAGCTAATATCCTGACCCATTTCTAACCAAGGTCCTGACACCATCCCTAAGAAGGCCCTGTCGCTGTTCCTAAGTGAAGGCCTGAGGCTGTCCATAACTCAGTCCCTGAAGCTATGCCTAACTGAGCCCTTGACGCTGTGACTAACTCAGGCCCTGATCATGTCTGTAACTAAGACACTAATGCTGATGCAACAAAGGCCCTGATGCTGCTCCTACATCATACCCTGACAGTGTCCCCAGCTAAGGGCCTGACGCTAGGCCTCACTCAGGCCCTGTTGCTCTCCCAGAGTCAGGCACTGACGCTGTCCCTACCTGAAGCCCTGACACTGGTCCTAAATAAGGCCCTGATACTGTAACTAAGCTCTTGACACTATCCCTAGGTCATTTCCTGACACGATCCCTAAACTTTACCCTAACCCTGTCCCTAGCAAATGTCCTGCCTCTTATGCTAACTAAAGCCCTTATGCTGTGACTACCTCAGGCCCTGAATTTAGTCCCAAGGCCGTGATACTGTCCCTAACGAAGGCCCTAACACTATTCCTAACTCAGGCCCTGACACTGTACCTAACAGAGGCCCAGATGCTAGTACTAACTAAGGCCTTGACACTGTCCCTAACTAAGGCCCTGCTGCCGTCAATATCTAATGTCCTGACACTATCCTGAGTTAATTTCCGGACCCATCTCTTACCAAGGTCCTGAAACTGTCCCTAAGTAAGCCCTGATGCTGTCCCTAAGTGAGGCCCTAAGGCTGCCCCTAACAGAGGCCCTGATAATGTCTTTAACAAAGCCCCTCCCTGAGGCTGATCCTATCAAGGCCTTTATGCTGCTCCTAAGTCATGCCCTGATACTATCCCTAGCTAAGGCTCTGACACTAGGCCTCACTCAAGCCCTGTCGCTCTCCCTAAGTCAGGCTCTGACGCTATCCCTACCTGAAGCCCTGACACTGGTCCTAAATTAGGCCCTGATGCCCTAAGTAACTAAGGTCTTGACACTATCCCTAGGTCATGCCCTGACACAATCCCTAGACCTTAACCTAACCTTGTCTTTAACTAATGTTGAGCTTCTTATGCTAAATAAATCCCTGATGCTCTTCCTAACTAAGGCCCTAAAATTAGTCCCGAGGCCGTGACCCAGGCCCTAACTGAGGCCTGGAGTCTCGTGCTAACTCAGGCCCTGACACTGTCCCTAACTAAGGCCCTGACACTACACCTAACTCAGTCCCTGACACTGTACCTAACAAACGCTCTGATGCTAGTCCTAAGTCAGGCTGAGACACTGTCTCTAAGGACCTGCGGCAGTCAATATCTAAAGTCCTGACATTATCCTGAGCTAATATCCTGACCCATGTCTTACCAAGGTCCTGAAACTGTCCCAAAGTAAGCCCTGACGCTGTCCCTAAGTGAGGCCCTGAGGCGGTCCCTAACAGAGGCCCTGAGAATGTCTTTAACGAAGACCCTAATGCTGATCCTACAGAGGCCCTTATACTGCTCCTAAGTCATGCCCTGACACTGTCCCTAACTCGGGCCCTAAAGATAGGCCTCACTTAGGCCCTGTTGCCGTACCTTAGTTAGGCTCTGACACTGTCCGTACGTGAAGCCCTGACACTGGTCCTGATGAAGGCCCTGCCGCCGGTCCTAAGTAAGGCCCTGATGCTCTCAATAACTAAGGTCTTCACCCTATCCCTAGCTCACATCCTGACACTACCACTGGCCTGGAACCTGACTCTGTCCCGAGCTAATGTCCTGCCCCTTATCCTCACCGAAGCCGTAATGCTCTCCCTAACTAAGGCCCAGACTAGTCCTAATTAAGGCCCTGACACTGTCCCTAACTAAGGCCCGGAATCTATCTCTAATATAGGCCCTGCTGCCGGCAATAACTAAAATCCGGACACTATCCTGAGCTAATATCCTGACCCATTTCTAACCAAGGTCCTGACACCATCCCTAAGAAGGCCCTGTCGCTGTTCCTAAGTGAAGGCCTGAGGCTGTCCATAACTCAATCCCTGAAGCTATGCCTAACTGAGCCCTTGACGCTGTGACTAACTCAGGCCCTGATCATGTCTGTAACTAAGACACTAATGCTGATGCAACAAAGGCCCTGATGCTGCTCCTACATCATACCCTGACAGTGTCCCCAGCTAAGGGCCTGACGCTAGGCCTCACTCAGGCCCTGTTGCTCTCCCAGAGTCAGGCACTGACGCTGTCCCTAACTGAAGCGCTGACACTGGTCCTAAATAAGGCCCTGATACTGTAACTAAGCTCTTGACACTAGCCCTAGGTCATTTCCTGACACGATCCCTAAACTTTACCCTAACCCTGTCCCTAGCAAATGTCCTGCCTCTTATGCTAACTAAAGCCCTTATGCTGTGACTACCTCAGGCCCTGAATTTAGTCCCAAGGCCGTGATACTGTCCCTAACTAAGGCCCTAACACTATTCCTAACTCAGGCCCTGACACTGTACCTAACAGAGGCCCAGATGCTAGTACTAACTAAGGCCTTGACACTGTCCCTAACTAAGGCCCTGCTGCCGTCAATATCTAATGTCCTGACACTATCCTGAGTTAATTTCCGGACCCATCTCTTACCAAGGTCCTGAAACTGTCCCTAAGTAAGCCCTGACGCTGTCCCTAAGTGAGGCCCTAAGGCTGTCCCTAACAGAGGCCCTGATAATGTCTTTAACAAAGCCCCTCCCTGAGGCTGATCCTACCAAGGCCCTTATGCTGCTCCTAAGTCATGCCCTGATACTATCCCTAGCTAAGGCTCTGACACTAGGCCTCACTCAAGCCCTGTCGCTCTCCCTAAGTCAGGCTCTGACGCTATCCCTACCTGAAGCCCTGACACTGGTCCTAAATTAGGCCCTGATGCCCTAAGTAACTAAGGTCTTGACACTATCCCTAGGTCATGCCCTGACACAATCCCTACACCTGAACCTAACCTTGTCTTTAACTAATGTTGAGCTTCTTATGCTAAATAAATCCCTGATGCTCTTCCTAACTAAGGCCCTAAAATTAGTCCCGAGGCCGTGACCCTGGCCCTAACTGAGGCCTGGAGTCTCGTGCTAACTCAGGCCCTGACACTGTCCCTAACTAAGGCCCTGACACTACACCTAACTCAGTCCCTGACACTGTACCTAACAAAGGCTCTGATGCTAGTCCTAAGTCAGGCTGAGACACTGTCTCTAAGGCCCTGCTGCAGTCAATATCTAAAGTCCTGACATTATCCTGAGCTAATATCCTGACCCATGTCTTACCAAGGTCCTGAAACTGTCCCAAAGTAAGGCCTGACGCCGTCCCTAAGTGAGGCCCTGAGGCGGTCCCTAACAGAGGCCCTGAGAATGTCTTTAACGAAGACCCTAATGCTGATCCTACAGAGGCCTTTATACTGCTCCTAAGTAATGCCCTGACACTGTCGTTAACTCAGGCCCTAAAGATAGGCCTCACTTAGGCCCTGTTGCCGTACCTTAGTTAGGCTCTGACGCTGTCCGTACGTGAAGCCCTGACACTGGTCCTGATGAAGGCCCTGCCGCCGGTCCTAAGTAAGGCCCTGATGCTCTCAATAACTAAGGTCTTCACCCTATCCCTAGCTCACATCCTGACACTACCACTGGCCTGGAACCTGACTCTGTCCCGAGCTAATGTCCTGCCCCTTATCCTCACCGAAGCCGTAATGCTCTCCCTAACTAAGGCCCAGACTAGTCCTAATTAAGGCCCTGACACTGTCCCTAACTAAGGCCCGGAATCTATCTCTAATATAGGCCCTGCTGCCGGCAATAACTAAAATCCGGACACTATCCTGAGCTAATATCCTGACCCATTTCTTTTTTTTTTTTTTTTTTTTTTTTTTTTTTTTTTTAAAGATTTATTTATTGATTGATTACTATGTTGGGTCTTCGTTTCTGTGCGAGGGCTTTCTCTAGTTGCGGCCAGCGGGGACCACTCTTCATCGCGGTGCGCGGGCCTCTCACTGTAGCGGCCTCTCTTGTTGCGGAGCACAGGCTCCAGACGCGCAGGCTCAGTAGCTGTGGCTCACGGGCCTAGCCGCTCCGCGGCATGTGGGATCTTCCCAGACCAGGACTCAAACCCGTGTCCCCTGCATTGGCAGGCAGACTCTCAACCACTGCGCCACCAGGGAAGCCCCCCTGACCCATTTCTAACCAAGGTCCTGACACCATCCCTAAGAAGGCCCTGTCGCTGTTCCTAAGTGAAGGCCTGAGGCTGTCCATAACTCAGTCCCTGAAGCTATGCCTAACTGAGCCCTTGACGCTGTGACTAACTCAGGCCCTGATCATGTCTGTAACTAAGACACTAATGCTGATGCAACAAAGGCCCTGATGCTGCTCCTACATCATACCCTGACAGTGTCCCCAGCTAAGGGCCTGACGCTAGGCCTCACTCAGGCCCTGTTGCTCTCCCAGAGTCAGGCACTGACGCTGTCCCTACCTGAAGCCCTGACACTGGTCCTAAATAAGGCCCTGATACTGTAACTAAGCTCTTGACACTATCCCTAGGTCATTTCCTGACACGATCCCTAAACTTTACCCTAACCCTGTCCCTAGCAAATGTCCTGCCTCTTATGCTAACTAAAGCCCTTATGCTGTGACTACCTCAGGCCCTGAATTTAGTCCCAAGGCCGTGATACTGTCCCTAACGAAGGCCCTAACACTATTCCTAACTCAGGCCCTGACACTGTACCTAACAGAGGCCCAGATGCTAGTACTAACTAAGGCCTTGACACTGTCCCTAACTAAGGCCCTGCTGCCGTCAATATCTAATGTCCTGACACTATCCTGAGTTAATTTCCGGACCCATCTCTTACCAAGGTCCTGAAACTGTCCCTAAGTAAGCCCTGATGCTGTCCCTAAGTGAGGCCCTAAGGCTGCCCCTAACAGAGGCCCTGATAATGTCTTTAACAAAGCCCCTCCCTGAGGCTGATCCTATCAAGGCCTTTATGCTGCTCCTAAGTCATGCCCTGATACTATCCCTAGCTAAGGCTCTGACACTAGGCCTCACTCAAGCCCTGTCGCTCTCCCTAAGTCAGGCTCTGACGCTATCCCTACCTGAAGCCCTGACACTGGTCCTAAATTAGGCCCTGATGCCCTAAGTAACTAAGGTCTTGACACTATCCCTAGGTCATGCCCTGACACAATCCCTAGACCTTAACCTAACCTTGTCTTTAACTAATGTTGAGCTTCTTATGCTAAATAAATCCCTGATGCTCTTCCTAACTAAGGCCCTAAAATTAGTCCCGAGGCCGTGACCCAGGCCCTAACTGAGGCCTGGAGTCTCGTGCTAACTCAGGCCCTGACACTGTCCCTAACTAAGGCCCTGACACTACACCTAACTCAGTCCCTGACACTGTACCTAACAAAGGCTCTGATGCTAGTCCTAAGTCAGGCTGAGACACTGTCTCTAAGGCCCTGCTGCAGTCAATATCTAAAGTCCTGACATTATCCTGAGCTAATATCCTGACCCATGTCTTACCAAGGTCCTGAAACTGTCCCAAAGTAAGGCCTGACGCCGTCCCTAAGTGAGGCCCTGAGGCGGTCCCTAACAGAGGCCCTGAGAATGTCTTTAACGAAGACCCTAATGCTGATCCTACAGAGGCCTTTATACTGCTCCTAAGTAATGCCCTGACACTGTCGTTAACTCAGGCCCTAAAGATAGGCCTCACTTAGGCCCTGTTGCCGTACCTTAGTTAGGCTCTGACGCTGTCCGTACGTGAAGCCCTGACACTGGTCCTGATGAAGGCCCTGCCGCCGGTCCTAAGTAAGGCCCTGATGCTCTCAATAACTAAGGTCTTCACCCTATCCCTAGCTCACATCCTGACACTACCACTGGCCTGGAACCTGACTCTGTCCCGAGCTAATGTCCTGCCCCTTATCCTCACCGAAGCCGTAATGCTCTCCCTAACTAAGGCCCAGACTAGTCCTAATTAAGGCCCTGACACTGTCCCTAACTAAGGCCCGGAATCTATCTCTAATATAGGCCCTGCTGCCGGCAATAACTAAAATCCGGACACTATCCTGAGCTAATATCCTGACCCATTTCTAACCAAGGTCCTGACACCATCCCTAAGAAGGCCCTGTCGCTGTTCCTAAGTGAAGGCCTGAGGCTGTCCATAACTCAGTCCCTGAAGCTATGCCTAACTGAGGCCTTGACGCTGTGACTAACTCAGGCCCTGATCATGTCTGTAACTAAGACACTAATGCTGATGCAACAAAGGCCCTGATGCTGCTCCTACATCATACCCTGACAGTGTCCCCAGCTAAGGGCCTGACGCTAGGCCTCACTCAGGCCCTGTTGCTCTCCCAGAGTCAGGCACTGACGCTGTCCCTACCTGAAGCCCTGACACTGGTCCTAAATAAGGCCCTGATACTGTAACTAAGCTCTTGACACTATCCCTAGGTCATTTCCTGACACGATCCCTAAACTTTACCCTAACCCTGTCCCTAGCAAATGTCCTGCCTCTTATGCTAACTAAAGCCCTTATGCTGTGACTACCTCAGGCCCTGAATTTAGTCCCAAGGCCGTGATACTGTCCCTAACGAAGGCCCTAACACTATTCCTAACTCAGGCCCTGACACTGTACCTAACAGAGGCCCAGATGCTAGTACTAACTAAGGCCTTGACACTGTCCCTAACTAAGGCCCTGCTGCCGTCAATATCTAATGTCCTGACACTATCCTGAGTTAATTTCCGGACCCATCTCTTACCAAGGTCCTGAAACTGTCCCTAAGTAAGCCCTGATGCTGTCCCTAAGTGAGGCCCTAAGGCTGCCCCTAACAGAGGCCCTGATAATGTCTTTAACAAAGCCCCTCCCTGAGGCTGATCCTATCAAGGCCTTTATGCTGCTCCTAAGTCATGCCCTGATACTATCCCTAGCTAAGGCTCTGACACTAGGCCTCACTCAAGCCCTGTCGCTCTCCCTAAGTCAGGCTCTGACGCTATCCCTACCTGAAGCCCTGACACTGGTCCTAAATTAGGCCCTGATGCCCTAAGTAACTAAGGTCTTGACACTATCCCTAGGTCATGCCCTGACACAATCCCTAGACCTTAACCTAACCTTGTCTTTAACTAATGTTGAGCTTCTTATGCTAAATAAATCCCTGATGCTCTTCCTAACTAAGGCCCTAAAATTAGTCCCGAGGCCGTGACCCAGGCCCTAACTGAGGCCTGGAGTCTCGTGCTAACTCAGGCCCTGACACTGTCCCTAACTAAGGCCCTGACACTACACCTAACTCAGTCCCTGACACTGTACCTAACAAAGGCTCTGATGCTAGTCCTAAGTCAGGCTGAGACACTGTCTCTAAGGACCTGCGGCAGTCAATATCTAAAGTCCTGACATTATCCTGAGCTAATATCCTGACCCATGTCTTACCAAGGTCCTGAAACTGTCCCAAAGTAAGCCCTGACGCTGTCCCTAAGTGAGGCCCTGAGGCGGTCCCTAACAGAGGCCCTGAGAATGTCTTTAACGAAGACCCTAATGCTGATCCTACAGAGGCCCTTATACTGCTCCTAAGTCATGCCCTGACACTGTCCCTAACTCGGGCCCTAAAGATAGGCCTCACTTAGGCCCTGTTGCCGTACCTTAGTTAGGCTCTGACGCTGTCCGTACGTGAAGCCCTGACACTGGTCCTGATGAAGGCCCTGCCGCCGGTCCTAAGTAAGGCCCTGATGCTCTCAATAACTAAGGTCTTCACCCTATCCCTAGCTCACATCCTGACACTACCACTGGCCTGGAACCTGACTCTGTCCCGAGCTAATGTCCTGCCCCTTATCCTCACCGAAGCCGTAATGCTCTCCCTAACTAAGGCCCAGACTAGTCCTAATTAAGGCCCTGACACTGTCCCTAACTAAGGCCCGGAATCTATCTCTAATATAGGCCCTGCTGCCGGCAATAACTAAAATCCGGACACTATCCTGAGCTAATATCCTGACCCATTTCTAACCAAGGTCCTGACACCATCCCTAAGAAGGCCCTGTCGCTGTTCCTAAGTGAAGGCCTGAGGCTGTCCATAACTCAGTCCCTGAAGCTATGCCTAACTGAGCCCTTGACGCTGTGACTAACTCAGGCCCTGATCATGTCTGTAACTAAGACACTAATGCTGATGCAACAAAGGCCCTGATGCTGCTCCTACATCATACCCTGACAGTGTCCCCAGCTAAGGGCCTGACGCTAGGCCTCACTCAGGCCCTGTTGCTCTCCCAGAGTCAGGCACTGACGCTGTCCCTAACTGAAGCGCTGACACTGGTCCTAAATAAGGCCCTGATACTGTAACTAAGCTCTTGACACTAGCCCTAGGTCATTTCCTGACACGATCCCTAAACTTTACCCTAACCCTGTCCCTAGCAAATGTCCTGCCTCTTATGCTAACTAAAGCCCTTATGCTGTGACTACCTCAGGCCCTGAATTTAGTCCCAAGGCCGTGATACTGTCCCTAACTAAGGCCCTAACACTATTCCTAACTCAGGCCCTGACACTGTACCTAACAGAGGCCCAGATGCTAGTACTAACTAAGGCCTTGACACTGTCCCTAACTAAGGCCCTGCTGCCGTCAATATCTAATGTCCTGACACTATCCTGAGTTAATTTCCGGACCCATCTCTTACCAAGGTCCTGAAACTGTCCCTAAGTAAGCCCTGACGCTGTCCCTAAGTGAGGCCCTAAGGCTGTCCCTAACAGAGGCCCTGATAATGTCTTTAACAAAGCCCCTCCCTGAGGCTGATCCTACCAAGGCCCTTATGCTGCTCCTAAGTCATGCCCTGATACTATCCCTAGCTAAGGCTCTGACACTAGGCCTCACTCAAGCCCTGTCGCTCTCCCTAAGTCAGGCTCTGACGCTATCCCTACCTGAAGCCCTGACACTGGTCCTAAATTAGGCCCTGATGCCCTAAGTAACTAAGGTCTTGACACTATCCCTAGGTCATGCCCTGACACAATCCCTACACCTGAACCTAACCTTGTCTTTAACTAATGTTGAGCTTCTTATGCTAAATAAATCCCTGATGCTCTTCCTAACTAAGGCCCTAAAATTAGTCCCGAGGCCGTGACCCTGGCCCTAACTGAGGCCTGGAGGCTCGTCCTAACTCAGGCCCTGACACTGTCCCTAACTAAGGCCCTGACACTACACCTAACTCAGTCCCTGACACTGTACCTAACAAAGGCTCTGATGCTAGTCCTAAGTCAGGCTGAGACACTGTCTCTAAGGCCCTGCTGCAGTCAATATCTAAAGTCCTGACATTATCCTGAGCTAATATCCTGACCCATGTCTTACCAAGGTCCTGAAACTGTCCCAAAGTAAGGCCTGACGCCGTCCCTAAGTGAGGCCCTGAGGCGGTCCCTAACAGAGGCCCTGAGAATGTCTTTAACGAAGACCCTAATGCTGATCCTACAGAGGCCTTTATACTGCTCCTAAGTAATGCCCTGACACTGTCGTTAACTCAGGCCCTAAAGATAGGCCTCACTTAGGCCCTGTTGCCGTACCTTAGTTAGGCTCTGACGCTGTCCGTACGTGAAGCCCTGACACTGGTCCTGATGAAGGCCCTGCCGCCGGTCCTAAGTAAGGCCCTGATGCTCTCAATAACTAAGGTCTTCACCCTATCCCTAGCTCACATCCTGACACTACCACTGGCCTGGAACCTGACTCTGTCCCGAGCTAATGTCCTGCCCCTTATCCTCACCGAAGCCGTAATGCTCTCCCTAACTAAGGCCCAGACTAGTCCTAATTAAGGCCCTGACACTGTCCCTAACTAAGGCCCGGAATCTATCTCTAATATAGGCCCTGCTGCCGGCAATAACTAAAATCCGGACACTATCCTGAGCTAATATCCTGACCCATTTCTAACCAAGGTCCTGACACCATCCCTAAGAAGGCCCTGTCGCTGTTCCTAAGTGAAGGCCTGAGGCTGTCCATAACTCAGTCCCTGAAGCTATGCCTAACTGAGGCCTTGACGCTGTGACTAACTCAGGCCCTGATCATGTCTGTAACTAAGACACTAATGCTGATGCAACAAAGGCCCTGATGCTGCTCCTACATCATACCCTGACAGTGTCCCCAGCTAAGGGCCTGACGCTAGGCCTCACTCAGGCCCTGTTGCTCTCCCAGAGTCAGGCACTGACGCTGTCCCTACCTGAAGCCCTGACACTGGTCCTAAATAAGGCCCTGATACTGTAACTAAGCTCTTGACACTATCCCTAGGTCATTTCCTGACACGATCCCTAAACTTTACCCTAACCCTGTCCCTAGCAAATGTCCTGCCTCTTATGCTAACTAAAGCCCTTAGGCTGTGACTACCTCAGGCCCTGAATTTAGTCCCAAGGCCGTGATACTGTCCCTAACGAAGGCCCTAACACTATTCCTAACTCAGGCCCTGACACTGTACCTAACAGAGGCCCAGATGCTAGTACTAACTAAGGCCTTGACACTGTCCCTAACTAAGGCCCTGCTGCCGTCAATATCTAATGTCCTGACACTATCCTGAGTTAATTTCCGGACCCATCTCTTACCAAGGTCCTGAAACTGTCCCTAAGTAAGCCCTGATGCTGTCCCTAAGTGAGGCCCTAAGGCTGCCCCTAACAGAGGCCCTGATAATGTCTTTAACAAAGCCCCTCCCTGAGGCTGATCCTATCAAGGCCTTTATGCTGCTCCTAAGTCATGCCCTGATACTATCCCTAGCTAAGGCTCTGACACTAGGCCTCACTCAAGCCCTGTCGCTCTCCCTAAGTCAGGCTCTGACGCTATCCCTACCTGAAGCCCTGACACTGGTCCTAAATTAGGCCCTGATGCCCTAAGTAACTAAGGTCTTGACACTATCCCTAGGTCATGCCCTGACACAATCCCTAGACCTTAACCTAACCTTGTCTTTAACTAATGTTGAGCTTCTTATGCTAAATAAATCCCTGATGCTCTTCCTAACTAAGGCCCTAAAATTAGTCCCGAGGCCGTGACCCAGGCCCTAACTGAGGCCTGGAGTCTCGTGCTAACTCAGGCCCTGACACTGTCCCTAACTAAGGCCCTGACACTACACCTAACTCAGTCCCTGACACTGTACCTAACAAAGGCTCTGATGCTAGTCCTAAGTCAGGCTGAGACACTGTCTCTAAGGACCTGCGGCAGTCAATATCTAAAGTCCTGACATTATCCTGAGCTAATATCCTGACCCATGTCTTACCAAGGTCCTGAAACTGTCCCAAAGTAAGCCCTGACGCTGTCCCTAAGTGAGGCCCTGAGGCGGTCCCTAACAGAGGCCCTGAGAATGTCTTTAACGAAGACCCTAATGCTGATCCTACAGAGGCCCTTATACTGCTCCTAAGTCATGCCCTGACACTGTCCCTAACTCGGGCCCTAAAGATAGGCCTCACTTAGGCCCTGTTGCCGTACCTTAGTTAGGCTCTGACACTGTCCGTACGTGAAGCCCTGACACTGGTCCTGATGAAGGCCCTGCCGCCGGTCCTAAGTAAGGCCCTGATGCTCTCAATAACTAAGGTCTTCACCCTATCCCTAGCTCACATCCTGACACTACCACTGGCCTGGAACCTGACTCTGTCCCGAGCTAATGTCCTGCCCCTTATCCTCACCGAAGCCGTAATGCTCTCCCTAACTAAGGCCCAGACTAGTCCTAATTAAGGCCCTGACACTGTCCCTAACTAAGGCCCGGAATCTATCTCTAATATAGGCCCTGCTGCCGGCAATAACTAAAATCCGGACACTATCCTGAGCTAATATCCTGACCCATTTCTAACCAAGGTCCTGACACCATCCCTAAGAAGGCCCTGTCGCTGTTCCTAAGTGAAGGCCTGAGGCTGTCCATAACTCAGTCCCTGAAGCTATGCCTAACTGAGCCCTTGACGCTGTGACTAACTCAGGCCCTGATCATGTCTGTAACTAAGACACTAATGCTGATGCAACAAAGGCCCTGATGCTGCTCCTACATCATACCCTGACAGTGTCCCCAGCTAAGGGCCTGACGCTAGGCCTCACTCAGGCCCTGTTGCTCTCCCAGAGTCAGGCACTGACGCTGTCCCTAACTGAAGCGCTGACACTGGTCCTAAATAAGGCCCTGATACTGTAACTAAGCTCTTGACACTAGCCCTAGGTCATTTCCTGACACGATCCCTAAACTTTACCCTAACCCTGTCCCTAGCAAATGTCCTGCCTCTTATGCTAACTAAAGCCCTTATGCTGTGACTACCTCAGGCCCTGAATTTAGTCCCAAGGCCGTGATACTGTCCCTAACTAAGGCCCTAACACTATTCCTAACTCAGGCCCTGACACTGTACCTAACAGAGGCCCAGATGCTAGTACTAACTAAGGCCTTGACACTGTCCCTAACTAAGGCCCTGCTGCCGTCAATATCTAATGTCCTGACACTATCCTGAGTTAATTTCCGGACCCATCTCTTACCAAGGTCCTGAAACTGTCCCTAAGTAAGCCCTGATGCTGTCCCTAAGTGAGGCCCTAAGGCTGCCCCTAACAGAGGCCCTGATAATGTCTTTAACAAAGCCCCTCCCTGAGGCTGATCCTATCAAGGCCCTTATGCTGCTCCTAAGTCATGCCCTGATACTATCCCTAGCTAAGGCTCTGACACTAGGCCTCACTCAAGCCCTGTCGCTCTCCCTAAGTCAGGCTCTGACGCTATCCCTACCTGAAGCCCTGACACTGGTCCTAAATTAGGCCCTGATGCCCTAAGTAACTAAGGTCTTGACACTATCCCTAGGTCATGCCCTGACACAATCCCTAGACCTTAACCTAACCTTGTCTTTAACTAATGTTGAGCTTCTTATGCTAAATAAATCCCTGATGCTCTTCCTAACTAAGGCCCTAAAATTAGTCCCGAGGCCGTGACCCTGGCCCTAACTGAGGCCTGGAGTCTCGTGCTAACTCAGGCCCTGACACTGTCCCTAACTAAGGCCCTGACACTACACCTAACTCAGTCCCTGACACTGTACCTAACAAAGGCTCTGATGCTAGTCCTAAGTCAGGCTGAGACACTGTCTCTAAGGCCCTGCTGCAGTCAATATCTAAAGTCCTGACATTATCCTGAGCTAATATCCTGACCCATGTCTTACCAAGGTCCTGAAACTGTCCCAAAGGAAGCCCTGACGCTGTCCCTAAGTGAGGCCCTGAGGCGGTCCCTAACAGAGGCCCTGAGAATGTCTTTAACGAAGACCCTAATGCTGATCCTACAGAGGCCCTTATACGGCTCCTAAGTCATGCCCTGACACTGTCCCTAACTCAGGCCCTAAAGATAGGCCTCACTTAGGCCCTGTTGCCGTACCTTAGGTAGGCTCTGACGCTGTCCGTACGTGAAGCCCTGGCACTGGTCCTGATGAAGGCCCTGACGCTGGTCCTAACTAAGGCCCTGATGCTCTCAATAACTAAGGTCTTCACCCTATCCCTAGCTCACATCCTGACACTACCACTGGCCTGGAACCTGACTCTGTCCCGAGCTAACGTCCTGCCCCTTATCCTCACTGAAGCCGTAATGCTCTCCCTAACTAAGGCCCAGACGAGTCCTAATTAAGGCCCTGACACTGTCCCTAACTAAGGCCCGGAATCTATCTCTAATATAGGCCCTGCTGCCGGCAATAACTAAAATCCGGACACTATCCTGAGCTAATATCCTGACCCATTTCTAACCAAGGTCCTGACACCGTCCCTAAGAAAGCCCTGTCGCTGTTCCTAAGTGAAGACCTGAGGCTGTCCGTAACTCAGTCCCTGAAGCTATGCCTAACTGAGGCCTTGACGCTGTGACTAACTCAGGCCCTGATCATGTCTGTAACTACGACACTAATGCTGATGCAACAAAGGCCCTGATGCTGCTCCTACATCATGCCCTGACAGTGTCCCCAGCTATGGGCCTGACGCTAGGCCTCACTCAGGCCCTGTTGCTCTCCCAGAGTCAGGCACTGACGCTGTCCCTACCTGAAGCCCTGACACTGGTCCTAAATAAGGCCCTGATACTGTAACTAAGCTCTTGACACTATCCCTAGGTCATTTCCTGACACGATCCCTAAACTTTACCCTAACCCTGTCCCTAGCAAATGTCCTGCCTCTTATGCTAACTAAAGCCCTTATGCTGTGACTACCTCAGGCCCTGAATTTAGTCCCAAGGCCGTGATACTGTCCCTAACTAAGGCCCTAACACTATTCCTAACTCAGGCCCTGACACTGTACCTAACAGAGGCCCAGATGCTAGTACTAACTAAGGCCTTGACACTGTCCCTAACTAAGGCCCTGCTGCCGTCAATATCTAATGTCCTGACACTATCCTGAGTTAATTTCCGGACCCATCTCTTACCAAGGTCCTGAAACTGTCCCTAAGTAAGCCCTGATGCTGTCCCTAAGTGAGGCCCTAAGGCTGCCCCTAACAGAGGCCCTGATAATGTCTTTAACAAAGCCCCTCCCTGAGGCTGATCCTATCAAGGCCCTTATGCTGCTCCTAAGTCATGCCCTGATACTATCCCTAGCTAAGGCTCTGACACTAGGCCTCACTCAAGCCCTGTCGCTCTCCCTAAGTCAGGCTCTGACGCTATCCCTACCTGAAGCCCTGACACTGGTCCTAAATTAGGCCCTGATGCCCTAAGTAACTAAGGTCTTGACACTATCCCTAGGTCATGCCCTGACACAATCCCTAGACCTTAACCTAACCTTGTCTTTAACTAATGTTGAGCTTCTTATGCTAAATAAATCCCTGATGCTCTTCCTAACTAAGGCCCTAAAATTAGTCCCGAGGCCGTGACCCTGGCCCTAACTGAGGCCTGGAGTCTCGTGCTAACTCAGGCCCTGACACTGTCCCTAACTAAGGCCCTGACACTACACCTAACTCAGTCCCTGACACTGTACCTAACAAAGGCTCTGATGCTAGTCCTAAGTCAGGCTGAGACACTGTCTCTAAGGCCCTGCTGCAGTCAATATCTAAAGTCCTGACATTATCCTGAGCTAATATCCTGACCCATGTCTTACCAAGGTCCTGAAACTGTCCCAAAGGAAGCCCTGACGCTGTCCCTAAGTGAGGCCCTGAGGCGGTCCCTAACAGAGGCCCTGAGAATGTCTTTAACGAAGACCCTAATGCTGATCCTACAGAGGCCCTTATACGGCTCCTAAGTCATGCCCTGACACTGTCCCTAACTCAGGCCCTAAAGATAGGCCTCACTTAGGCCCTGTTGCCGTACCTTAGGTAGGCTCTGACGCTGTCCGTACGTGAAGCCCTGGCACTGGTCCTGATGAAGGCCCTGACGCTGGTCCTAACTAAGGCCCTGATGCTCTCAATAACTAAGGTCTTCACCCTATCCCTAGCTCACATCCTGACACTACCACTGGCCTGGAACCTGACTCTGTCCCGAGCTAACGTCCTGCCCCTTATCCTCACTGAAGCCGTAATGCTCTCCCTAACTAAGGCCCAGACGAGTCCTAATTAAGGCCCTGACACTGTCCCTAACTAAGGCCCGGAATCTATCTCTAATATAGGCCCTGCTGCCGGCAATAACTAAAATCCGGACACTATCCTGAGCTAATATCCTGACCCATTTCTAACCAAGGTCCTGACACCGTCCCTAAGAAAGCCCTGTCGCTGTTCCTAAGTGAAGACCTGAGGCTGTCCGTAACTCAGTCCCTGAAGCTATGCCTAACTGAGGCCTTGACGCTGTGACTAACTCAGGCCCTGATCATGTCTGTAACTACGACACTAATGCTGATGCAACAAAGGCCCTGATGCTGCTCCTACATCATGCCCTGACAGTGTCCCCAGCTATGGGCCTGACGCTAGGCCTCACTCAGGCCCTGTTGCTCTCCCAGAGTCAGGCACTGACGCTGTCCCTACCTGAAGCCCTGACACTGGTCCTAAATAAGGCCCTGATACTGTAACTAAGCTCTTGACACTATCCCTAGGTCATTTCCTGACACGATCCCTAAACTTTACCCTAACCCTGTCCCTAGCAAATGTCCTGCCTCTTATGGTAACTAAAGCCCTTATGCTGTGACTACCTCAGGCCCTGAATTTAGTCCCAAGGCCGTGATACTGTCCCTAACTAAGGCCCTAACACTATTCCTAACTCAGGCCCTGACACTGTACCTAACAGAGGCCCAGATGCTAGTACTAACTAATGCCTTGACACTGTCCCTAACTAAGGCCCTGCTGCCGTCAATATCTAATGTCCTGACACTATCCTGAGTTAATTTCCGGACCCATCTCTTACCAAGGTCCTGAAACTGTCCCTAAGTAAGCCCTGACGCTGTCCCTAAGGGAGGCCCTAAGGCTGCCCCTAACAGAGGCCCTGATAATGTCTTTAACAAAGCCCCTCCCTGAGGCTGATCCTACCAAGGCCCTTATGCTGCTCCTAAGTCATGCCCTGATACTATCCCTAGCTAAGGCTCTGACACTAGGCCTCACTCAAGCCCTGTCGCTCTCCCTAAGTCAGGCTCTGACGCTATCCCTACCTGAAGCCCTGACACTGGTCCTAAATTAGGCCCTGATGCCCTAAGTAACTAAGGTCTTGACACTATCCCTAGGTCATGCCCTGACACAATCCCTAGACCTTAACCTAACCTTGTCTTTAACTAATGTTGAGCTTCTTATGCTAAAAAAATCCCTGATGCTGTTCCTAACTAAGGCACTAAAATTAGTCCCGAGGCCGTGACCCTGGCCCTAACTGAGGCCTGCAGGCTCGTCCTAACTCAGGCCCTGACACTGTCCCTAACTAAGGCCCTGACACTACACCTAACTCAGTCCCTGACACTGTACCTAACAAAGGCTCTGATGCTAGTCCTAAGTCAGGCTGAGACACTGCCTCTAAGGCCCTGCTGCAGTCAATATCTAAAGTCCTGACATTATCCTGAGCTAATATCCTGACCCATGTCTTACCAAGGTCCTGAAACTGTCCCAAAGGAAGCCCTGACGCTGTCCCTAAGTGAGGCCCTGAGGCGGTCCCTAACAGAGGCCCTGAGAATGTCTTTAACGAAGACCCTAATGCTGATCCTACAGAGGCCCTTATACTGCTCCTAAGTCATGCCCTGACACTGTCCCTAACTCGGGCCCTAAAGATAGGCCTCACTTAGGCCCTGTTGCCGTACCTTAGTTAGGCTCTGACGCTGTCCGTACGTGAAGCCCTGACACTGGTCCTGATGAAGGCCCTGCCGCCGGTCCTAAGTAAGGCCCTGATGCTCTCAATAACTAAGGTCTTCACCCTATCCCTAGCTCACATCCTGACACTACCACTGGCCTGGAACCTGACTCTGTCCCGAGCTAATGTCCTGCCCCTTATCCTCACCGAAGCCGTAATGCTCTCCCTAACTAAGGCCCAGACTAGTCCTAATTAAGGCCCTGACACTGTCCCTAACTAAGGCCCGGAATCTATCTCTAATATAGGCCCTGCTGCCGGCAATAACTAAAATCCGGACACTATCCTGAGCTAATATCCTGACCCATTTCTAACCAAGGTCCTGACACCATCCCTAAGAAGGCCCTGTCGCTGTTCCTAAGTGAAGGCCTGAGGCTGTCCATAACTCAGTCCCTGAAGCTATGCCTAACTGAGGCCTTGACGCTGTGACTAACTCAGGCCCTGATCATGTCTGTAACTAAGACACTAATGCTGATGCAACAAAGGCCCTGATGCTGCTCCTACATCATACCCTGACAGTGTCCCCAGCTAAGGGCCTGACGCTAGGCCTCACTCAGGCCCTGTTGCTCTCCCAGAGTCAGGCACTGACGCTGTCCCTACCTGAAGCCCTGACACGGGTCCTAAATAAGGCCCTGATACTGTAACTAAGCTCTTGACACTAGCCCTAGGTCATTTCCTGACACGATCCCTAAACTTTACCCTAACCCTGTCCCTAGCAAATGTCCTGCCTCTTATGGTAACTAAAGCCCTTATGCTGTGACTACCTCAGGCCCTGAATTTAGTCCCAAGGCCGTGATACTGTCCCTAACGAAGGCCCTAACACTATTCCTAACTCAGGCCCTGACACTGTACCTAACAGAGGCCCAGATGCTAGTACTAACTAAGGCCTTGACACTGTCCCTAACTAAGGCCCTGCTGCCGTCAATATCTAATGTCCTGACACTATCCTGAGTTAATTTCCAGACCCATCTCTTACCAAGGTCCTGAAACTGTCCCTAAGTAAGCCCTGATGCTGTCCCTAAGTGAGGCCCTGATAATGTCTTTAACAAAGCCCCTCCCTGAGGCTGATCCTATCAAGGCCCTTATGCTGTTCCTAAGTCATGCCCTGATACTATCCCTAGCTAAGGCTCTGACACTAGGCCTCACTCAAGCCCTGTCGCTCTCCCTAAGTCAGGCTCTGACGCTATCCCTACCTGAAGCCCTGACACTGGTCCTAAATTAGGCCCTGATGCCCTAAGTAACTAAGGTCTTGACACTATCCCTAGGTCATGCCCTGACACAATCCCTAGACCTTAACCTAACCTTGTCTTTAACTAATGTTGAGCTTCTTATGCTAAATAAATCCCTGATGCTCTTCCTAACTAAGGCCCTAAAATTAGTCCCGAGGCCGTGACCCTCGCCCTAACTGAGGCCTGGAGGCTCGTCCTAACTCAGGCCCTGACACTGTCCCTAACTAAGGTCCGGAATCTATCTCTAATATAGGCCCTGCTGCCGGCAATAACTAAAATCCGGACACTATCCTGATCTAATATCCTGACCCATTTCTAACCAAGGTCCTGACACCGTCCCTAAGAAAGCCCTGTCGCTGTTCCTAAGTGAAGACCTGAGGCTGTCCGTAACTCAGTCCCTGAAGCTATGCCTAACTGAGCCCTTGACGCTGTGACTAACTCAGGCCCTGATCACGTCTGTAACTAAGACACTAATGCTGATGCAACAAAGGCCATGATGCTGCTCCTACATCATGCCCTGACAGTGTCCCCAGCTATGGGCCTGACGCTAGGCCTCACTCAGGCCCTGTTGCTCTCCCAGAGTCAGGCACTGACGCTGTCCCTACCTGAAGCCCTGACACTGGTCCTAAATAAGGCCCTGATACTGTAACTAAGCTCTTGACACTAGCCCTAGGTCATTTCCTGACACGATCCCTAAACTTTACCCTAACCCTGTCCCTAGCAAATGTCCTGCCTCTTATGCTAACTAAAGCCCTTATGCTGTGACTACCTCAGGCCCTGAATTTAGTCCCAAGGCCGTGATACTGTCCCTAACTAAGGCCCTAACACTATTCCTAACTCAGGCCCTGACACTGTACCTAACAGAGGCCCAGATGCTAGTACTAACTAAGGCCTTGACACTGTCCCTAACTAAGGCCCTGCTGCCGTCAATATCTAATGTCCTGACACTATCCTGAGTTAATTTCCGGACCCATCTCTTACCAAGGTCCTGAAACTGTCCCTAAGTAAGCCCTGACGCTGTCCCTAAGTGAGGCCCTAAGGCTGTCCCTAACAGAGGCCCTGATAATGTCTTTAACAAAGCCCCTCCCTGAGGCTGATCCTACCAAGGCCCTTATGCTGCTCCTAAGTCATGCCCTGATACTATCCCTAGCTAAGGCTCTGACACTAGGCCTCACTCAAGCCCTGTCGCTCTCCCTAAGTCAGGCTCTGACGCTATCCCTACCTGAAGCCCTGACACTGGTCCTAAATTAGGCCCTGATGCCCTAAGTAACTAAGGTCTTGGCACTATCCCTAGGTCATGCCCTGACACAATCCCTAGACCTTAACCTAACCTTGTCTTTAACTAATGTTGAGCTTCTTATGCTAAAAAAATCCCTGATGCTCTTCCTAACTAAGGCCCTAAAATTAGTCCCGAGGCCGTGACCCTGGCCCAAACTGAGCCCTGGAGGCTCGTCCTAACTCAGGCCCTGACACTGTCCCTAACTAAGGCCCTGACACTACACCTAACTCAGTCCCTGACACTGTACCTAACAAAGGCTCTGATGCTAGTCCTAAGTCAGGCTGAGACACTGTCTCTAAGGCCCTGCTGCAGTCAATATCTAAAGTCCTGACATTATCCTGAGCTAATATCCTGACCCATGTCTTACCAAGGTCCTGAAACTGTCCCAAAGGAAGGCCTGACGCCGTCCCTAAGTGAGGCCCTGAGGCGGTCCCTAACAGAGGCCCTGAGAATGTCTTTAACGAAGACCCTAATGCTGATCCTACAGAGGCCTTTATACTGCTCCTAAGTCATGCCCTGACACTGTCCCTAACTCAGGCCCTAAAGATAGGCCTCACTTAGGCCCTGTTGCCGTACCTTAGTTAGGCTCTGACGCTGTCCGTACATGAAGCCCTGACACTGGTCCTGATGAAGGCCCTGCCGCCGGTCCTAAGTAAGGCCCTGATGCTCTCAATAACTAAGGTCTTCACCCTATCCCTAGCTCACATCCTGACACTACCACTGGCCTGGAACCTGACTCTGTCCCGAGCTAATGTCCTGCCCCTTATCCTCACCGAAGCCGTAATGCTCTCCCTAACTAAGGCCCAGACTAGTCCTAATTAAGGCCCTGACACTGTCCCTAACTAAGGCCCGGAATCTATCTCTAATATAGGCCCTGCTGCCGGCAATAACTAAAATCCGGACACTATCCTGAGCCAATATCCTGACCCATTTCTAACCAAGGTCCTGACACCGTCCCTAAGAAAGCCCTATCGCTGTTCCTAAGTGAAGACCTGAGGTTGTCCGTAACTCAGTCCCTGAAGCTATGCCTAACTGAGGCCTTGACGCTGTGACTAACTCAGGCCCTGATCATGTCTCTAACGAAGACACTAATGCTGATGCAACAAAGCATGCTGATGCTAATGCGGATGCAACAAAGCATCCTGATGCTGCTCCTACATCATGCCCTGACAGTGTCCCCAGCTAAGGGCCTGACGCTAGGCCTCACTCAGGCCCTGTTGCTCTCCCAGAGTCAGGCACTGACGCTGTCCCTACCTGAAGCCCTGACACTGGTCCTAAATAAGGCCCTGATACTGTAACTAAGCTCTTGACACTAGCCCTTGGTCATTTCCTGACACGATCCCTAAACTTGACCCTAACCCTGACCCTAGCAAATGTCCTGCCTCTTATGCTAACTAAAGCCCTTATGCTGTGACTACCTCAGGCCCTGAATTTAGTCCCAAGGCCGTGATACTGTCCCTAACTAAGGCCCTAACACTATTCCTAACTCAGGCCCTGACACTGTACCTAACAGAGGCCCAGATGCTAGTACTAACTAAGGCCTTGACACTGTCCCTAACTAAGGCCCTGCTGCCGTCAATATCTAATGTCCTGACACTATCCTGAGTTAATTTCCGGACCCATCTCTTACCAAGGTCCTGAAACTGTCCCTAAGTAAGCCCTGACGCTGTCCCTAAGTGAGGCCCTAAGGCTGCCCCTAACAGAGGCCCTGATAATGTCTTTAACAAAGCCCCTCCCTGAGGCTGATCCTACCAAGGCCCTTATGCTGCTCCTAAGTCATGCCCTGATACTATCCCTAGCTAAGGCTCTGACACTAGGCCTCACTCAAGCCCTGTCGCTCTCCCTAAGTCAGGCTCTGACGCTATCCCTACCTGAAGCCCTGACACTGGTCCTAAATTAGGCCCTGATGCCCTAAGTAACTAAGGTCTTGACACTATCCCTAGGTCATGCCCTGACACAATCCCTACACCTGAACCTAACCTTGTCTTTAACTAATGTTGAGCTTCTTATGCTAAATAAATCCCTGATGCTCTTCCTAACTAAGGCCCTAAAATTAGTCCCGAGGCCGTGACCCTGGCCCTAACTGAGGCCTGGAGGCTCGTCCTAACTCAGGCCCTGACACTGTCCCTAACTAAGGCCCTGACACTACACCTAACTCAGTCCCTGACACTGTACCTAACAAAGGCTCTGATGCTAGTCCTAAGTCAGGCTGAGACACTGTCTCTAAGGCCCTGCTGCAGTCAATATCTAAAGTCCTGACATTATCCCGAGCTAATATCCTGACCCATGTCTTACCAAGGTCCTGAAACTGTCCCAAAGGAAGCCCTGACGCTGTCCCTAAGTGAGGCCCTGAGGCGGTCCCTAACAGAGGCCCTGAGAATGTCTTTAACGAAGACCCTAATGCTGATCCTACAGAGGCCCTTATACGGCTCCTAAGTCATGCCCTGACACTGCCCCTAACTCAGGCCCTAAAGATAGGCCTCAGTTAGGCCCTGTTGCCGTACCTTAGTTAGGCTCTGACACTGTCCGTACGTGAAGCCCTGACACTGGTCCTGATGAAGGCCCTGCCGCCGGTCCTAAGTAAGGCCCTGATGCTCTCAATAACTAAGGTCTTCACCCTATCCCTAGCTCACATCCTGACACTACCACTGGCCTGGAACCTGACTCTGTCCCGAGCTAATGTCCTGCCCCTTATCCTCACCGAAGCCGTAATGCTCTCCCTAACTAAGGCCCAGACTAGTCCTAATTAAGGCCCTGACACTGTCCCTAACTAAGGCCCGGAATCTATCTCTAATATAGGCCCTGCTGCCGGCAATAACTAAAATCCGGACACTATCCTGAGCTAATATCCTGACCCATTTCTAACCAAGGTCCTGACACCATCCCTAAGAAGGCCCTGTCGCTGTTCCTAAGTGAAGGCCTGAGGCTGTCCATAACTCAGTCCCTGAAGCTATGCCTAACTGAGCCCTTGACGCTGTGACTAACTCAGGCCCTGATCATGTCTGTAACTAAGACACTAATGCTGATGCAACAAAGGCCCTGATGCTGCTCCTACATCATACCCTGACAGTGTCCCCAGCTAAGGGCCTGACGCTAGGCCTCACTCAGGCCCTGTTGCTCTCCCAGAGTCAGGCACTGACGCTGTCCCTAACTGAAGCGCTGACACTGGTCCTAAATAAGGCCCTGATACTGTAACTAAGCTCTTGACACTAGCCCTAGGTCATTTCCTGACACGATCCCTAAACTTTACCCTAACCCTGTCCCTAGCAAATGTCCTGCCTCTTATGCTAACTAAAGCCCTTATGCTGTGACTACCTCAGGCCCTGAATTTAGTCCCAAGGCCGTGATACTGTCCCTAACTAAGGCCCTAACACTATTCCTAACTCAGGCCCTGACACTGTACCTAACAGAGGCCCAGATGCTAGTACTAACTAAGGCCTTGACACTGTCCCTAACTAAGGCCCTGCTGCCGTCAATATCTAATGTCCTGACACTATCCTGAGTTAATTTCCGGACCCATCTCTTACCAAGGTCCTGAAACTGTCCCTAAGTAAGCCCTGATGCTGTCCCTAAGTGAGGCCCTAAGGCTGCCCCTAACAGAGGCCCTGATAATGTCTTTAACAAAGCCCCTCCCTGAGGCTGATCCTATCAAGGCCCTTATGCTGCTCCTAAGTCATGCCCTGATACTATCCCTAGCTAAGGCTCTGACACTAGGCCTCACTCAAGCCCTGTCGCTCTCCCTAAGTCAGGCTCTGACGCTATCCCTACCTGAAGCCCTGACACTGGTCCTAAATTAGGCCCTGATGCCCTAAGTAACTAAGGTCTTGACACTATCCCTAGGTCATGCCCTGACACAATCCCTAGACCTTAACCTAACCTTGTCTTTAACTAATGTTGAGCTTCTTATGCTAAATAAATCCCTGATGCTCTTCCTAACTAAGGCCCTAAAATTAGTCCCGAGGCCGTGACCCTGGCCCTAACTGAGGCCTGGAGTCTCGTGCTAACTCAGGCCCTGACACTGTCCCTAACTAAGGCCCTGACACTACACCTAACTCAGTCCCTGACACTGTACCTAACAAAGGCTCTGATGCTAGTCCTAAGTCAGGCTGAGACACTGTCTCTAAGGCCCTGCTGCAGTCAATATCTAAAGTCCTGACATTATCCTGAGCTAATATCCTGACCCATGTCTTACCAAGGTCCTGAAACTGTCCCAAAGGAAGCCCTGACGCTGTCCCTAAGTGAGGCCCTGAGGCGGTCCCTAACAGAGGCCCTGAGAATGTCTTTAACGAAGACCCTAATGCTGATCCTACAGAGGCCCTTATACGGCTCCTAAGTCATGCCCTGACACTGTCCCTAACTCAGGCCCTAAAGATAGGCCTCACTTAGGCCCTGTTGCCGTACCTTAGGTAGGCTCTGACGCTGTCCGTACGTGAAGCCCTGGCACTGGTCCTGATGAAGGCCCTGACGCTGGTCCTAACTAAGGCCCTGATGCTCTCAATAACTAAGGTCTTCACCCTATCCCTAGCTCACATCCTGACACTACCACTGGCCTGGAACCTGACTCTGTCCCGAGCTAACGTCCTGCCCCTTATCCTCACTGAAGCCGTAATGCTCTCCCTAACTAAGGCCCAGACGAGTCCTAATTAAGGCCCTGACACTGTCCCTAACTAAGGCCCGGAATCTATCTCTAATATAGGCCCTGCTGCCGGCAATAACTAAAATCCGGACACTATCCTGAGCTAATATCCTGACCCATTTCTAACCAAGGTCCTGACACCGTCCCTAAGAAAGCCCTGTCGCTGTTCCTAAGTGAAGACCTGAGGCTGTCCGTAACTCAGTCCCTGAAGCTATGCCTAACTGAGGCCTTGACGCTGTGACTAACTCAGGCCCTGATCATGTCTGTAACTACGACACTAATGCTGATGCAACAAAGGCCCTGATGCTGCTCCTACATCATGCCCTGACAGTGTCCCCAGCTATGGGCCTGACGCTAGGCCTCACTCAGGCCCTGTTGCTCTCCCAGAGTCAGGCACTGACGCTGTCCCTACCTGAAGCCCTGACACTGGTCCTAAATAAGGCCCTGATACTGTAACTAAGCTCTTGACACTATCCCTAGGTCATTTCCTGACACGATCCCTAAACTTTACCCTAACCCTGTCCCTAGCAAATGTCCTGCCTCTTATGGTAACTAAAGCCCTTATGCTGTGACTACCTCAGGCCCTGAATTTAGTCCCAAGGCCGTGATACTGTCCCTAACTAAGGCCCTAACACTATTCCTAACTCAGGCCCTGACACTGTACCTAACAGAGGCCCAGATGCTAGTACTAACTAAGGCCTTGACACTGTCCCTAACTAAGGCCCTGCTGCCGTCAATATCTAATGTCCTGACACTATCCTGAGTTAATTTCCGGACCCATCTCTTACCAAGGTCCTGAAACTGTCCCTAAGTAAGCCCTGATGCTGTCCCTAAGTGAGGCCCTAAGGCTGCCCCTAACAGAGGCCCTGATAATGTCTTTAACAAAGCCCCTCCCTGAGGCTGATCCTATCAAGGCCCTTATGCTGCTCCTAAGTCATGCCCTGATACTATCCCTAGCTAAGGCTCTGACACTAGGCCTCACTCAAGCCCTGTCGCTCTCCCTAAGTCAGGCTCTGACGCTATCCCTACCTGAAGCCCTGACACTGGTCCTAAATTAGGCCCTGATGCCCTAAGTAACTAAGGTCTTGACACTATCCCTAGGTCATGCCCTGACACAATCCCTAGACCTTAACCTAACCTTGTCTTTAACTAATGTTGAGCTTCTTATGCTAAATAAATCCCTGATGCTCTTCCTAACTAAGGCCCTAAAATTAGTCCCGAGGCCGTGACCCTGGCCCTAACTGAGGCCTGGAGTCTCGTGCTAACTCAGGCCCTGACACTGTCCCTAACTAAGGCCCTGACACTACACCTAACTCAGTCCCTGACACTGTACCTAACAAAGGCTCTGATGCTAGTCCTAAGTCAGGCTGAGACACTGTCTCTAAGGCCCTGCTGCAGTCAATATCTAAAGTCCTGACATTATCCTGAGCTAATATCCTGACCCATGTCTTACCAAGGTCCTGAAACTGTCCCAAAGGAAGCCCTGACGCTGTCCCTAAGTGAGGCCCTGAGGCGGTCCCTAACAGAGGCCCTGAGAATGTCTTTAACGAAGACCCTAATGCTGATCCTACAGAGGCCCTTATACGGCTCCTAAGTCATGCCCTGACACTGTCCCTAACTCAGGCCCTAAAGATAGGCCTCACTTAGGCCCTGTTGCCGTACCTTAGGTAGGCTCTGACGCTGTCCGTACGTGAAGCCCTGGCACTGGTCCTGATGAAGGCCCTGACGCTGGTCCTAACTAAGGCCCTGATGCTCTCAATAACTAAGGTCTTCACCCTATCCCTAGCTCACATCCTGACACTACCACTGGCCTGGAACCTGACTCTGTCCCGAGCTAACGTCCTGCCCCTTATCCTCACTGAAGCCGTAATGCTCTCCCTAACTAAGGCCCAGACGAGTCCTAATTAAGGCCCTGACACTGTCCCTAACTAAGGCCCGGAATCTATCTCTAATATAGGCCCTGCTGCCGGCAATAACTAAAATCCGGACACTATCCTGAGCTAATATCCTGACCCATTTCTAACCAAGGTCCTGACACCGTCCCTAAGAAAGCCCTGTCGCTGTTCCTAAGTGAAGACCTGAGGCTGTCCGTAACTCAGTCCCTGAAGCTATGCCTAACTGAGCCCTTGACGCTGTGACTAACTCAGGCCCTGATCATGTCTGTAACTACGACACTAATGCTGATGCAACAAAGGCCCTGATGCTGCTCCTACATCATGCCCTGACAGTGTCCCCAGCTATGGGCCTGACGCTAGGCCTCACTCAGGCCCTGTTGCTCTCCCAGAGTCAGGCACTGACGCTGTCCCTACCTGAAGCCCTGACACTGGTCCTAAATAAGGCCCTGATACTGTAACTAAGCTCTTGACACTATCCCTAGGTCATTTCCTGACACGATCCCTAAACTTTACCCTAACCCTGTCCCTAGCAAATGTCCTGCCTCTTATGGTAACTAAAGCCCTTATGCTGTGACTACCTCAGGCCCTGAATTTAGTCCCAAGGCCGTGATACTGTCCCTAACTAAGGCCCTAACACTATTCCTAACTCAGGCCCTGACACTGTACCTAACAGAGGCCCAGATGCTAGTACTAACTAATGCCTTGACACTGTCCCTAACTAAGGCCCTGCTGCCGTCAATATCTAATGTCCTGACACTATCCTGAGTTAATTTCCGGACCCATCTCTTACCAAGGTCCTGAAACTGTCCCTAAGTAAGCCCTGACGCTGTCCCTAAGGGAGGCCCTAAGGCTGCCCCTAACAGAGGCCCTGATAATGTCTTTAACAAAGCCCCTCCCTGAGGCTGATCCTACCAAGGCCCTTATGCTGCTCCTAAGTCATGCCCTGATACTATCCCTAGCTAAGGCTCTGACACTAGGCCTCACTCAAGCCCTGTCGCTCTCCCTAAGTCAGGCTCTGACGCTATCCCTACCTGAAGCCCTGACACTGGTCCTAAATTAGGCCCTGATGCCCTAAGTAACTAAGGTCTTGACACTATCCCTAGGTCATGCCCTGACACAATCCCTAGACCTTAACCTAACCTTGTCTTTAACTAATGTTGAGCTTCTTATGCTAAAAAAATCCCTGATGCTGTTCCTAACTAAGGCACTAAAATTAGTCCCGAGGCCGTGACCCTGGCCCTAACTGAGGCCTGCAGGCTCGTCCTAACTCAGGCCCTGACACTGTCCCTAACTAAGGCCCTGACACTACACCTAACTCAGTCCCTGACACTGTACCTAACAAAGGCTCTGATGCTAGTCCTAAGTCAGGCTGAGACACTGTCTCTAAGGCCCTGCTGCAGTCAATATCTAAAGTCCTGACATTATCCTGAGCTAATATCCTGACCCATGTCTTACCAAGGTCCTGAAACTGTCCCAAAGGAAGCCCTGACGCTGTCCCTAAGTGAGGCCCTGAGGCGGTCCCTAACAGAGGCCCTGAGAATGTCTTTAACGAAGACCCTAATGCTGATCCTACAGAGGCCCTTATACTGCTCCTAAGTCATGCCCTGACACTGTCCCTAACTCGGGCCCTAAAGATAGGCCTCACTTAGGCCCTGTTGCCGTACCTTAGTTAGGCTCTGACGCTGTCCGTACGTGAAGCCCTGACACTGGTCCTGATGAAGGCCCTGCCGCCGGTCCTAAGTAAGGCCCTGATGCTCTCAATAACTAAGGTCTTCACCCTATCCCTAGCTCACATCCTGACACTACCACTGGCCTGGAACCTGACTCTGTCCCGAGCTAATGTCCTGCCCCTTATCCTCACCGAAGCCGTAATGCTCTCCCTAACTAAGGCCCAGACTAGTCCTAATTAAGGCCCTGACACTGTCCCTAACTAAGGCCCGGAATCTATCTCTAATATAGGCCCTGCTGCCGGCAATAACTAAAATCCGGACACTATCCTGAGCTAATATCCTGACCCATTTCTAACCAAGGTCCTGACACCATCCCTAAGAAGGCCCTGTCGCTGTTCCTAAGTGAAGGCCTGAGGCTGTCCATAACTCAGTCCCTGAAGCTATGCCTAACTGAGCCCTTGACGCTGTGACTAACTCAGGCCCTGATCATGTCTGTAACTAAGACACTAATGCTGATGCAACAAAGGCCCTGATGCTGCTCCTACATCATACCCTGACAGTGTCCCCAGCTAAGGGCCTGACGCTAGGCCTCACTCAGGCCCTGTTGCTCTCCCAGAGTCAGGCACTGACGCTGTCCCTACCTGAAGCCCTGACACGGGTCCTAAATAAGGCCCTGATACTGTAACTAAGCTCTTGACACTAGCCCTAGGTCATTTCCTGACACGATCCCTAAACTTGACCCTAACCCTGTCCCTAGCAAATGTCCTGCCTCTTATGCTAACTAAAGCCCTTATGCTGTGACTACCTCAGGCCCTGAATTTAGTCCCAAGGCCGTGATACTGTCCCTAACGAAGGCCCTAACACTATTCCTAACTCAGGCCCTGACACTGTACCTAACAGAGGCCCAGATGCTAGTACTAACTAAGGCCTTGACACTGTCCCTAACTAAGGCCCTGCTGCCGTCAATATCTAATGTCCTGACACTATCCTGAGTTAATTTCCAGACCCATCTCTTACCAAGGTCCTGAAACTGTCCCTAAGTAAGCCCTGATGCTGTCCCTAAGTGAGGCCCTGATAATGTCTTTAACAAAGCCCCTCCCTGAGGCTGATCCTATCAAGGCCCTTATGCTGCTCCTAAGTCATGCCCTGATACTATCCCTAGCTAAGGCTCTGACACTAGGCCTCACTCAAGCCCTGTCGCTCTCCCTAAGTCAGGCTCTGACGCTATCCCTACCTGAAGCCCTGACACTGGTCCTAAATTAGGCCCTGATGCCCTAAGTAACTAAGGTCTTGACACTATCCCTAGGTCATGCCCTGACACAATCCCTAGACCTTAACCTAACCTTGTCTTTAACTAATGTTGAGCTTCTTATGCTAAATAAATCCCTGATGCTCTTCCTAACTAAGGCCCTAAAATTAGTCCCGAGGCCGTGACCCTCGCCCTAACTGAGGCCTGGAGGCTCGTCCTAACTCAGGCCCTGACACTGTCCCTAACTAAGGTCCGGAATCTATCTCTAATATAGGCCCTGCTGCCGGCAATAACTAAAATCCGGACACTATCCTGATCTAATATCCTGACCCATTTCTAACCAAGGTCCTGACACCGTCCCTAAGAAAGCCCTGTCGCTGTTCCTAAGTGAAGACCTGAGGCTGTCCGTAACTCAGTCCCTGAAGCTATGCCTAACTGAGCCCTTGACGCTGTGACTAACTCAGGCCCTGATCACGTCTGTAACTAAGACACTAATGCTGATGCAACAAAGGCCCTGATGCTGCTCCTACATCATGCCCTGACAGTGTCCCCAGCTATGGGCCTGACGCTAGGCCTCACTCAGGCCCTGTTGCTCTCCCAGAGTCAGGCACTGACGCTGTCCCTACCTGAAGCCCTGACACTGGTCCTAAATAAGGCCCTGATACTGTAACTAAGCTCTTGACACTAGCCCTAGGTCATTTCCTGACACGATCCCTAAACTTTACCCTAACCCTGTCCCTAGCAAATGTCCTGCCTCTTATGCTAACTAAAGCCCTTAGGCTGTGACTACCTCAGGCCCTGAATTTAGTCCCAAGGCCGTGATACTGTCCCTAACTAAGGCCCTAACACTATTCCTAACTCAGGCCCTGACACTGTACCTAACAGAGGCCCAGATGCTAGTACTAACTAAGGCCTTGACACTGTCCCTAACTAAGGCCCTGCTGCCGTCAATATCTAATGTCCTGACACTATCCTGAGTTAATTTCCGGACCCATCTCTTACCAAGGTCCTGAAACTGTCCCTAAGTAAGCCCTGACGCTGTCCCTAAGTGAGGCCCTAAGGCTGTCCCTAACAGAGGCCCTGATAATGTCTTTAACAAAGCCCCTCCCTGAGGCTGATCCTACCAAGGCCCTTATGCTGCTCCTAAGTCATGCCCTGATACTATCCCTAGCTAAGGCTCTGACACTAGGCCTCACTCAAGCCCTGTCGCTCTCCCTAAGTCAGGCTCTGACGCTATCCCTACCTGAAGCCCTGACACTGGTCCTAAATTAGGCCCTGATGCCCTAAGTAACTAAGGTCTTGACACTATCCCTAGGTCATGCCCTGACACAATCCCTAGACCTTAACCTAACCTTGTCTTTAACTAATGTTGAGCTTCTTATGCTAAAAAAATCCCTGATGCTGTTCCTAACTAAGGCCCTAAAATTAGTCCCGAGGCCGTGACCCTGGCCCAAACTGAGCCCTGGAGGCTCGTCCTAACTCAGGCCCTGACACTGTCCCTAACTAAGGCCCTGACACTACACCTAACTCAGTCCCTGACACTGTACCTAACAAAGGCTCTGATGCTAGTCCTAAGTCAGGCTGAGACACTGTCTCTAAGGCCCTGCTGCAGTCAATATCTAAAGTCCTGACATTATCCTGAGCTAATATCCTGACCCATGTCTTACCAAGGTCCTGAAACTGTCCCAAAGGAAGGCCTGACGCCGTCCCTAAGTGAGGCCCTGAGGCGGTCCCTAACAGAGGCCCTGAGAATGTCTTTAACGAAGACCCTAATGCTGATCCTACAGAGGCCTTTATACTGCTCCTAAGTCATGCCCTGACACTGTCCCTAACTCAGGCCCTAAAGATAGGCCTCACTTAGGCCCTGTTGCCGTACCTTAGTTAGGCTCTGACGCTGTCCGTACATGAAGCCCTGACACTGGTCCTGATGAAGGCCCTGCCGCCGGTCCTAAGTAAGGCCCTGATGCTCTCAATAACTAAGGTCTTCACCCTATCCCTAGCTCACATCCTGACACTACCACTGGCCTGGAACCTGACTCTGTCCCGAGCTAATGTCCTGCCCCTTATCCTCACCGAAGCCGTAATGCTCTCCCTAACTAAGGCCCAGACTAGTCCTAATTAAGGCCCTGACACTGTCCCTAACTAAGGCCCGGAATCTATCTCTAATATAGGCCCTGCTGCCGGCAATAACTAAAATCCGGACACTATCCTGAGCCAATATCCTGACCCATTTCTAACCAAGGTCCTGACACCGTCCCTAAGAAAGCCCTGTCGCTGTTCCTAAGTGAAGACCTGAGGTTGTCCGTAACTCAGTCCCTGAAGCTATGCCTAACTGAGGCCTTGACGCTGTGACTAACTCAGGCCCTGATCATGTCTCTAACGAAGACACTAATGCTGATGCAACAAAGCATGCTGATGCTAATGCGGATGCAACAAAGCATCCTGATGCTGCTCCTACATCATGCCCTGACAGTGTCCCCAGCTAAGGGCCTGACGCTAGGCCTCACTCAGGCCCTGTTGCTCTCCCAGAGTCAGGCACTGACGCTGTCCCTACCTGAAGCCCTGACACTGGTCCTAAATAAGGCCCTGATACTGTAACTAAGCTCTTGACACTAGCCCTTGGTCATTTCCTGACACGATCCCTAAACTTGACCCTAACCCTGACCCTAGCAAATGTCCTGCCTCTTATGCTAACTAAAGCCCTTATGCTGTGACTACCTCAGGCCCTGAATTTAGTCCCAAGGCCGTGATACTGTCCCTAACTAAGGCCCTAACACTATTCCTAACTCAGGCCCTGACACTGTACCTAACAGAGGCCCAGATGCTAGTACTAACTAAGGCCTTGACACTGTCCCTAACTAAGGCCCTGCTGCCGTCAATATCTAATGTCCTGACACTATCCTGAGTTAATTTCCGGACCCATCTCTTACCAAGGTCCTGAAACTGTCCCTAAGTAAGCCCTGACGCTGTCCCTAAGTGAGGCCCTAAGGCTGCCCCTAACAGAGGCCCTGATAATGTCTTTAACAAAGCCCCTCCCTGAGGCTGATCCTACCAAGGCCCTTATGCTGCTCCTAAGTCATGCCCTGATACTATCCCTAGCTAAGGCTCTGACACTAGGCCTCACTCAAGCCCTGTCGCTCTCCCTAAGTCAGGCTCTGACGCTATCCCTACCTGAAGCCCTGACACTGGTCCTAAATTAGGCCCTGATGCCCTAAGTAACTAAGGTCTTGACACTATCCCTAGGTCATGCCCTGACACAATCCCTAGACCTTAACCTAACCTTGTCTTTAACTAATGTTGAGCTTCTTATGCTAAATAAATCCCTGATGCTCTTCCTAACTAAGGCCCTAAAATTAGTCCCGAGGCCGTGACCCTGGCCCTAACTGAGGCCTGGAGGCTCGTCCTAACTCAGGCCCTGACACTGTCCCTAACTAAGGCCCTGACACTACACCTAACTCAGTCCCTGACACTGTACCTAACAAAGGCTCTGATGCTAGTCCTAAGTCAGGCTGAGACACTGTCTCTAAGGCCCTGCTGCAGTCAATATCTAAAGTCCTGACATTATCCCGAGCTAATATCCTGACCCATGTCTTACCAAGGTCCTGAAACTGTCCCAAAGGAAGCCCTGACGCTGTCCCTAAGTGAGGCCCTGAGGCGGTCCCTAACAGAGGCCCTGAGAATGTCTTTAACGAAGACCCTAATGCTGATCCTACAGAGGCCTTTATACTGCTCCTAAGTAATGCCCTGACACTGTCGTTAACTCAGGCCCTAAAGATAGGCCTCACTTAGGCCCTGTTGCCGTACCTTAGTTAGGCTCTGACGCTGTCCGTACGTGAAGCCCTGACACTGGTCCTGATGAAGGCCCTGCCGCCGGTCCTAAGTAAGGCCCTGATGCTCTCAATAACTAAGGTCTTCACCCTATCCCTAGCTCACATCCTGACACTACCACTGGCCTGGAACCTGACTCTGTCCCGAGCTAATGTCCTGCCCCTTATCCTCACCGAAGCCGTAATGCTCTCCCTAACTAAGGCCCAGACTAGTCCTAATTAAGGCCCTGACACTGTCCCTAACTAAGGCCCGGAATCTATCTCTAATATAGGCCCTGCTGCCGGCAATAACTAAAATCCGGACACTATCCTGAGCTAATATCCTGACCCATTTCTTTTTTTTTTTTTTTTTTTTTTTTTTTTTTTTTTAAAGATTTATTTATTGATTGATTACTATGTTGGGTCTTCGTTTCTGTGCGAGGGCTTTCTCTAGTTGCGGCCAGCGGGGACCACTCTTCATCGCGGTGCGCGGGCCTCTCACTGTAGCGGCCTCTCTTGTTGCGGAGCACAGGCTCCAGACGCGCAGGCTCAGTAGCTGTGGCTCACGGGCCTAGCCGCTCCGCGGCATGTGGGATCTTCCCAGACCAGGACTCAAACCCGTGTCCCCTGCATTGGCAGGCAGACTCTCAACCACTGCGCCACCAGGGAAGCCCCCCTGACCCATTTCTAACCAAGGTCCTGACACCATCCCTAAGAAGGCCCTGTCGCTGTTCCTAAGTGAAGGCCTGAGGCTGTCCATAACTCAGTCCCTGAAGCTATGCCTAACTGAGCCCTTGACGCTGTGACTAACTCAGGCCCTGATCATGTCTGTAACTAAGACACTAATGCTGATGCAACAAAGGCCCTGATGCTGCTCCTACATCATACCCTGACAGTGTCCCCAGCTAAGGGCCTGACGCTAGGCCTCACTCAGGCCCTGTTGCTCTCCCAGAGTCAGGCACTGACGCTGTCCCTACCTGAAGCCCTGACACTGGTCCTAAATAAGGCCCTGATACTGTAACTAAGCTCTTGACACTATCCCTAGGTCATTTCCTGACACGATCCCTAAACTTTACCCTAACCCTGTCCCTAGCAAATGTCCTGCCTCTTATGCTAACTAAAGCCCTTATGCTGTGACTACCTCAGGCCCTGAATTTAGTCCCAAGGCCGTGATACTGTCCCTAACGAAGGCCCTAACACTATTCCTAACTCAGGCCCTGACACTGTACCTAACAGAGGCCCAGATGCTAGTACTAACTAAGGCCTTGACACTGTCCCTAACTAAGGCCCTGCTGCCGTCAATATCTAATGTCCTGACACTATCCTGAGTTAATTTCCGGACCCATCTCTTACCAAGGTCCTGAAACTGTCCCTAAGTAAGCCCTGATGCTGTCCCTAAGTGAGGCCCTAAGGCTGCCCCTAACAGAGGCCCTGATAATGTCTTTAACAAAGCCCCTCCCTGAGGCTGATCCTATCAAGGCCTTTATGCTGCTCCTAAGTCATGCCCTGATACTATCCCTAGCTAAGGCTCTGACACTAGGCCTCACTCAAGCCCTGTCGCTCTCCCTAAGTCAGGCTCTGACGCTATCCCTACCTGAAGCCCTGACACTGGTCCTAAATTAGGCCCTGATGCCCTAAGTAACTAAGGTCTTGACACTATCCCTAGGTCATGCCCTGACACAATCCCTAGACCTTAACCTAACCTTGTCTTTAACTAATGTTGAGCTTCTTATGCTAAATAAATCCCTGATGCTCTTCCTAACTAAGGCCCTAAAATTAGTCCCGAGGCCGTGACCCAGGCCCTAACTGAGGCCTGGAGTCTCGTGCTAACTCAGGCCCTGACACTGTCCCTAACTAAGGCCCTGACACTACACCTAACTCAGTCCCTGACACTGTACCTAACAAAGGCTCTGATGCTAGTCCTAAGTCAGGCTGAGACACTGTCTCTAAGGCCCTGCTGCAGTCAATATCTAAAGTCCTGACATTATCCTGAGCTAATATCCTGACCCATGTCTTACCAAGGTCCTGAAACTGTCCCAAAGTAAGGCCTGACGCCGTCCCTAAGTGAGGCCCTGAGGCGGTCCCTAACAGAGGCCCTGAGAATGTCTTTAACGAAGACCCTAATGCTGATCCTACAGAGGCCTTTATACTGCTCCTAAGTAATGCCCTGACACTGTCGTTAACTCAGGCCCTAAAGATAGGCCTCACTTAGGCCCTGTTGCCGTACCTTAGTTAGGCTCTGACGCTGTCCGTACGTGAAGCCCTGACACTGGTCCTGATGAAGGCCCTGCCGCCGGTCCTAAGTAAGGCCCTGATGCTCTCAATAACTAAGGTCTTCACCCTATCCCTAGCTCACATCCTGACACTACCACTGGCCTGGAACCTGACTCTGTCCCGAGCTAATGTCCTGCCCCTTATCCTCACCGAAGCCGTAATGCTCTCCCTAACTAAGGCCCAGACTAGTCCTAATTAAGGCCCTGACACTGTCCCTAACTAAGGCCCGGAATCTATCTCTAATATAGGCCCTGCTGCCGGCAATAACTAAAATCCGGACACTATCCTGAGCTAATATCCTGACCCATTTCTAACCAAGGTCCTGACACCATCCCTAAGAAGGCCCTGTCGCTGTTCCTAAGTGAAGGCCTGAGGCTGTCCATAACTCAGTCCCTGAAGCTATGCCTAACTGAGGCCTTGACGCTGTGACTAACTCAGGCCCTGATCATGTCTGTAACTAAGACACTAATGCTGATGCAACAAAGGCCCTGATGCTGCTCCTACATCATACCCTGACAGTGTCCCCAGCTAAGGGCCTGACGCTAGGCCTCACTCAGGCCCTGTTGCTCTCCCAGAGTCAGGCACTGACGCTGTCCCTACCTGAAGCCCTGACACTGGTCCTAAATAAGGCCCTGATACTGTAACTAAGCTCTTGACACTATCCCTAGGTCATTTCCTGACACGATCCCTAAACTTTACCCTAACCCTGTCCCTAGCAAATGTCCTGCCTCTTATGCTAACTAAAGCCCTTATGCTGTGACTACCTCAGGCCCTGAATTTAGTCCCAAGGCCGTGATACTGTCCCTAACGAAGGCCCTAACACTATTCCTAACTCAGGCCCTGACACTGTACCTAACAGAGGCCCAGATGCTAGTACTAACTAAGGCCTTGACACTGTCCCTAACTAAGGCCCTGCTGCCGTCAATATCTAATGTCCTGACACTATCCTGAGTTAATTTCCGGACCCATCTCTTACCAAGGTCCTGAAACTGTCCCTAAGTAAGCCCTGATGCTGTCCCTAAGTGAGGCCCTAAGGCTGCCCCTAACAGAGGCCCTGATAATGTCTTTAACAAAGCCCCTCCCTGAGGCTGATCCTATCAAGGCCTTTATGCTGCTCCTAAGTCATGCCCTGATACTATCCCTAGCTAAGGCTCTGACACTAGGCCTCACTCAAGCCCTGTCGCTCTCCCTAAGTCAGGCTCTGACGCTATCCCTACCTGAAGCCCTGACACTGGTCCTAAATTAGGCCCTGATGCCCTAAGTAACTAAGGTCTTGACACTATCCCTAGGTCATGCCCTGACACAATCCCTAGACCTTAACCTAACCTTGTCTTTAACTAATGTTGAGCTTCTTATGCTAAATAAATCCCTGATGCTCTTCCTAACTAAGGCCCTAAAATTAGTCCCGAGGCCGTGACCCAGGCCCTAACTGAGGCCTGGAGTCTCGTGCTAACTCAGGCCCTGACACTGTCCCTAACTAAGGCCCTGACACTACACCTAACTCAGTCCCTGACACTGTACCTAACAAAGGCTCTGATGCTAGTCCTAAGTCAGGCTGAGACACTGTCTCTAAGGACCTGCGGCAGTCAATATCTAAAGTCCTGACATTATCCTGAGCTAATATCCTGACCCATGTCTTACCAAGGTCCTGAAACTGTCCCAAAGTAAGCCCTGACGCTGTCCCTAAGTGAGGCCCTGAGGCGGTCCCTAACAGAGGCCCTGAGAATGTCTTTAACGAAGACCCTAATGCTGATCCTACAGAGGCCCTTATACTGCTCCTAAGTCATGCCCTGACACTGTCCCTAACTCGGGCCCTAAAGATAGGCCTCACTTAGGCCCTGTTGCCGTACCTTAGTTAGGCTCTGACGCTGTCCGTACGTGAAGCCCTGACACTGGTCCTGATGAAGGCCCTGCCGCCGGTCCTAAGTAAGGCCCTGATGCTCTCAATAACTAAGGTCTTCACCCTATCCCTAGCTCACATCCTGACACTACCACTGGCCTGGAACCTGACTCTGTCCCGAGCTAATGTCCTGCCCCTTATCCTCACCGAAGCCGTAATGCTCTCCCTAACTAAGGCCCAGACTAGTCCTAATTAAGGCCCTGACACTGTCCCTAACTAAGGCCCGGAATCTATCTCTAATATAGGCCCTGCTGCCGGCAATAACTAAAATCCGGACACTATCCTGAGCTAATATCCTGACCCATTTCTAACCAAGGTCCTGACACCATCCCTAAGAAGGCCCTGTCGCTGTTCCTAAGTGAAGGCCTGAGGCTGTCCATAACTCAGTCCCTGAAGCTATGCCTAACTGAGCCCTTGACGCTGTGACTAACTCAGGCCCTGATCATGTCTGTAACTAAGACACTAATGCTGATGCAACAAAGGCCCTGATGCTGCTCCTACATCATACCCTGACAGTGTCCCCAGCTAAGGGCCTGACGCTAGGCCTCACTCAGGCCCTGTTGCTCTCCCAGAGTCAGGCACTGACGCTGTCCCTAACTGAAGCGCTGACACTGGTCCTAAATAAGGCCCTGATACTGTAACTAAGCTCTTGACACTAGCCCTAGGTCATTTCCTGACACGATCCCTAAACTTTACCCTAACCCTGTCCCTAGCAAATGTCCTGCCTCTTATGCTAACTAAAGCCCTTATGCTGTGACTACCTCAGGCCCTGAATTTAGTCCCAAGGCCGTGATACTGTCCCTAACTAAGGCCCTAACACTATTCCTAACTCAGGCCCTGACACTGTACCTAACAGAGGCCCAGATGCTAGTACTAACTAAGGCCTTGACACTGTCCCTAACTAAGGCCCTGCTGCCGTCAATATCTAATGTCCTGACACTATCCTGAGTTAATTTCCGGACCCATCTCTTACCAAGGTCCTGAAACTGTCCCTAAGTAAGCCCTGACGCTGTCCCTAAGTGAGGCCCTAAGGCTGTCCCTAACAGAGGCCCTGATAATGTCTTTAACAAAGCCCCTCCCTGAGGCTGATCCTACCAAGGCCCTTATGCTGCTCCTAAGTCATGCCCTGATACTATCCCTAGCTAAGGCTCTGACACTAGGCCTCACTCAAGCCCTGTCGCTCTCCCTAAGTCAGGCTCTGACGCTATCCCTACCTGAAGCCCTGACACTGGTCCTAAATTAGGCCCTGATGCCCTAAGTAACTAAGGTCTTGACACTATCCCTAGGTCATGCCCTGACACAATCCCTACACCTGAACCTAACCTTGTCTTTAACTAATGTTGAGCTTCTTATGCTAAATAAATCCCTGATGCTCTTCCTAACTAAGGCCCTAAAATTAGTCCCGAGGCCGTGACCCTGGCCCTAACTGAGGCCTGGAGGCTCGTCCTAACTCAGGCCCTGACACTGTCCCTAACTAAGGCCCTGACACTACACCTAACTCAGTCCCTGACACTGTACCTAACAAAGGCTCTGATGCTAGTCCTAAGTCAGGCTGAGACACTGTCTCTAAGGCCCTGCTGCAGTCAATATCTAAAGTCCTGACATTATCCTGAGCTAATATCCTGACCCATGTCTTACCAAGGTCCTGAAACTGTCCCAAAGTAAGGCCTGACGCCGTCCCTAAGTGAGGCCCTGAGGCGGTCCCTAACAGAGGCCCTGAGAATGTCTTTAACGAAGACCCTAATGCTGATCCTACAGAGGCCTTTATACTGCTCCTAAGTAATGCCCTGACACTGTCGTTAACTCAGGCCCTAAAGATAGGCCTCACTTAGGCCCTGTTGCCGTACCTTAGTTAGGCTCTGACGCTGTCCGTACGTGAAGCCCTGACACTGGTCCTGATGAAGGCCCTGCCGCCGGTCCTAAGTAAGGCCCTGATGCTCTCAATAACTAAGGTCTTCACCCTATCCCTAGCTCACATCCTGACACTACCACTGGCCTGGAACCTGACTCTGTCCCGAGCTAATGTCCTGCCCCTTATCCTCACCGAAGCCGTAATGCTCTCCCTAACTAAGGCCCAGACTAGTCCTAATTAAGGCCCTGACACTGTCCCTAACTAAGGCCCGGAATCTATCTCTAATATAGGCCCTGCTGCCGGCAATAACTAAAATCCGGACACTATCCTGAGCTAATATCCTGACCCATTTCTAACCAAGGTCCTGACACCATCCCTAAGAAGGCCCTGTCGCTGTTCCTAAGTGAAGGCCTGAGGCTGTCCATAACTCAGTCCCTGAAGCTATGCCTAACTGAGGCCTTGACGCTGTGACTAACTCAGGCCCTGATCATGTCTGTAACTAAGACACTAATGCTGATGCAACAAAGGCCCTGATGCTGCTCCTACATCATACCCTGACAGTGTCCCCAGCTAAGGGCCTGACGCTAGGCCTCACTCAGGCCCTGTTGCTCTCCCAGAGTCAGGCACTGACGCTGTCCCTACCTGAAGCCCTGACACTGGTCCTAAATAAGGCCCTGATACTGTAACTAAGCTCTTGACACTATCCCTAGGTCATTTCCTGACACGATCCCTAAACTTTACCCTAACCCTGTCCCTAGCAAATGTCCTGCCTCTTATGCTAACTAAAGCCCTTAGGCTGTGACTACCTCAGGCCCTGAATTTAGTCCCAAGGCCGTGATACTGTCCCTAACGAAGGCCCTAACACTATTCCTAACTCAGGCCCTGACACTGTACCTAACAGAGGCCCAGATGCTAGTACTAACTAAGGCCTTGACACTGTCCCTAACTAAGGCCCTGCTGCCGTCAATATCTAATGTCCTGACACTATCCTGAGTTAATTTCCGGACCCATCTCTTACCAAGGTCCTGAAACTGTCCCTAAGTAAGCCCTGATGCTGTCCCTAAGTGAGGCCCTAAGGCTGCCCCTAACAGAGGCCCTGATAATGTCTTTAACAAAGCCCCTCCCTGAGGCTGATCCTATCAAGGCCTTTATGCTGCTCCTAAGTCATGCCCTGATACTATCCCTAGCTAAGGCTCTGACACTAGGCCTCACTCAAGCCCTGTCGCTCTCCCTAAGTCAGGCTCTGACGCTATCCCTACCTGAAGCCCTGACACTGGTCCTAAATTAGGCCCTGATGCCCTAAGTAACTAAGGTCTTGACACTATCCCTAGGTCATGCCCTGACACAATCCCTAGACCTTAACCTAACCTTGTCTTTAACTAATGTTGAGCTTCTTATGCTAAATAAATCCCTGATGCTCTTCCTAACTAAGGCCCTAAAATTAGTCCCGAGGCCGTGACCCAGGCCCTAACTGAGGCCTGGAGTCTCGTGCTAACTCAGGCCCTGACACTGTCCCTAACTAAGGCCCTGACACTACACCTAACTCAGTCCCTGACACTGTACCTAACAAAGGCTCTGATGCTAGTCCTAAGTCAGGCTGAGACACTGTCTCTAAGGACCTGCGGCAGTCAATATCTAAAGTCCTGACATTATCCTGAGCTAATATCCTGACCCATGTCTTACCAAGGTCCTGAAACTGTCCCAAAGTAAGCCCTGACGCTGTCCCTAAGTGAGGCCCTGAGGCGGTCCCTAACAGAGGCCCTGAGAATGTCTTTAACGAAGACCCTAATGCTGATCCTACAGAGGCCCTTATACTGCTCCTAAGTCATGCCCTGACACTGTCCCTAACTCGGGCCCTAAAGATAGGCCTCACTTAGGCCCTGTTGCCGTACCTTAGTTAGGCTCTGACACTGTCCGTACGTGAAGCCCTGACACTGGTCCTGATGAAGGCCCTGCCGCCGGTCCTAAGTAAGGCCCTGATGCTCTCAATAACTAAGGTCTTCACCCTATCCCTAGCTCACATCCTGACACTACCACTGGCCTGGAACCTGACTCTGTCCCGAGCTAATGTCCTGCCCCTTATCCTCACCGAAGCCGTAATGCTCTCCCTAACTAAGGCCCAGACTAGTCCTAATTAAGGCCCTGACACTGTCCCTAACTAAGGCCCGGAATCTATCTCTAATATAGGCCCTGCTGCCGGCAATAACTAAAATCCGGACACTATCCTGAGCTAATATCCTGACCCATTTCTAACCAAGGTCCTGACACCATCCCTAAGAAGGCCCTGTCGCTGTTCCTAAGTGAAGGCCTGAGGCTGTCCATAACTCAGTCCCTGAAGCTATGCCTAACTGAGCCCTTGACGCTGTGACTAACTCAGGCCCTGATCATGTCTGTAACTAAGACACTAATGCTGATGCAACAAAGGCCCTGATGCTGCTCCTACATCATACCCTGACAGTGTCCCCAGCTAAGGGCCTGACGCTAGGCCTCACTCAGGCCCTGTTGCTCTCCCAGAGTCAGGCACTGACGCTGTCCCTAACTGAAGCGCTGACACTGGTCCTAAATAAGGCCCTGATACTGTAACTAAGCTCTTGACACTAGCCCTAGGTCATTTCCTGACACGATCCCTAAACTTTACCCTAACCCTGTCCCTAGCAAATGTCCTGCCTCTTATGCTAACTAAAGCCCTTATGCTGTGACTACCTCAGGCCCTGAATTTAGTCCCAAGGCCGTGATACTGTCCCTAACTAAGGCCCTAACACTATTCCTAACTCAGGCCCTGACACTGTACCTAACAGAGGCCCAGATGCTAGTACTAACTAAGGCCTTGACACTGTCCCTAACTAAGGCCCTGCTGCCGTCAATATCTAATGTCCTGACACTATCCTGAGTTAATTTCCGGACCCATCTCTTACCAAGGTCCTGAAACTGTCCCTAAGTAAGCCCTGATGCTGTCCCTAAGTGAGGCCCTAAGGCTGCCCCTAACAGAGGCCCTGATAATGTCTTTAACAAAGCCCCTCCCTGAGGCTGATCCTATCAAGGCCCTTATGCTGCTCCTAAGTCATGCCCTGATACTATCCCTAGCTAAGGCTCTGACACTAGGCCTCACTCAAGCCCTGTCGCTCTCCCTAAGTCAGGCTCTGACGCTATCCCTACCTGAAGCCCTGACACTGGTCCTAAATTAGGCCCTGATGCCCTAAGTAACTAAGGTCTTGACACTATCCCTAGGTCATGCCCTGACACAATCCCTAGACCTTAACCTAACCTTGTCTTTAACTAATGTTGAGCTTCTTATGCTAAATAAATCCCTGATGCTCTTCCTAACTAAGGCCCTAAAATTAGTCCCGAGGCCGTGACCCTGGCCCTAACTGAGGCCTGGAGTCTCGTGCTAACTCAGGCCCTGACACTGTCCCTAACTAAGGCCCTGACACTACACCTAACTCAGTCCCTGACACTGTACCTAACAAAGGCTCTGATGCTAGTCCTAAGTCAGGCTGAGACACTGTCTCTAAGGCCCTGCTGCAGTCAATATCTAAAGTCCTGACATTATCCTGAGCTAATATCCTGACCCATGTCTTACCAAGGTCCTGAAACTGTCCCAAAGGAAGCCCTGACGCTGTCCCTAAGTGAGGCCCTGAGGCGGTCCCTAACAGAGGCCCTGAGAATGTCTTTAACGAAGACCCTAATGCTGATCCTACAGAGGCCCTTATACGGCTCCTAAGTCATGCCCTGACACTGTCCCTAACTCAGGCCCTAAAGATAGGCCTCACTTAGGCCCTGTTGCCGTACCTTAGGTAGGCTCTGACGCTGTCCGTACGTGAAGCCCTGGCACTGGTCCTGATGAAGGCCCTGACGCTGGTCCTAACTAAGGCCCTGATGCTCTCAATAACTAAGGTCTTCACCCTATCCCTAGCTCACATCCTGACACTACCACTGGCCTGGAACCTGACTCTGTCCCGAGCTAACGTCCTGCCCCTTATCCTCACTGAAGCCGTAATGCTCTCCCTAACTAAGGCCCAGACGAGTCCTAATTAAGGCCCTGACACTGTCCCTAACTAAGGCCCGGAATCTATCTCTAATATAGGCCCTGCTGCCGGCAATAACTAAAATCCGGACACTATCCTGAGCTAATATCCTGACCCATTTCTAACCAAGGTCCTGACACCGTCCCTAAGAAAGCCCTGTCGCTGTTCCTATGTGAAGACCTGAGGCTGTCCGTAACTCAGTCCCTGAAGCTATGCCTAACTGAGGCCTTGACGCTGTGACTAACTCAGGCCCTGATCATGTCTGTAACTACGACACTAATGCTGATGCAACAAAGGCCCTGATGCTGCTCCTACATCATGCCCTGACAGTGTCCCCAGCTATGGGCCTGACGCTAGGCCTCACTCAGGCCCTGTTGCTCTCCCAGAGTCAGGCACTGACGCTGTCCCTACCTGAAGCCCTGACACTGGTCCTAAATAAGGCCCTGATACTGTAACTAAGCTCTTGACACTATCCCTAGGTCATTTCCTGACACGATCCCTAAACTTTACCCTAACCCTGTCCCTAGCAAATGTCCTGCCTCTTATGCTAACTAAAGCCCTTATGCTGTGACTACCTCAGGCCCTGAATTTAGTCCCAAGGCCGTGATACTGTCCCTAACTAAGGCCCTAACACTATTCCTAACTCAGGCCCTGACACTGTACCTAACAGAGGCCCAGATGCTAGTACTAACTAAGGCCTTGACACTGTCCCTAACTAAGGCCCTGCTGCCGTCAATATCTAATGTCCTGACACTATCCTGAGTTAATTTCCGGACCCATCTCTTACCAAGGTCCTGAAACTGTCCCTAAGTAAGCCCTGATGCTGTCCCTAAGTGAGGCCCTAAGGCTGCCCCTAACAGAGGCCCTGATAATGTCTTTAACAAAGCCCCTCCCTGAGGCTGATCCTATCAAGGCCCTTATGCTGCTCCTAAGTCATGCCCTGATACTATCCCTAGCTAAGGCTCTGACACTAGGCCTCACTCAAGCCCTGTCGCTCTCCCTAAGTCAGGCTCTGACGCTATCCCTACCTGAAGCCCTGACACTGGTCCTAAATTAGGCCCTGATGCCCTAAGTAACTAAGGTCTTGACACTATCCCTAGGTCATGCCCTGACACAATCCCTAGACCTTAACCTAACCTTGTCTTTAACTAATGTTGAGCTTCTTATGCTAAATAAATCCCTGATGCTCTTCCTAACTAAGGCCCTAAAATTAGTCCCGAGGCCGTGACCCTGGCCCTAACTGAGGCCTGGAGTCTCGTGCTAACTCAGGCCCTGACACTGTCCCTAACTAAGGCCCTGACACTACACCTAACTCAGTCCCTGACACTGTACCTAACAAAGGCTCTGATGCTAGTCCTAAGTCAGGCTGAGACACTGTCTCTAAGGCCCTGCTGCAGTCAATATCTAAAGTCCTGACATTATCCTGAGCTAATATCCTGACCCATGTCTTACCAAGGTCCTGAAACTGTCCCAAAGGAAGCCCTGACGCTGTCCCTAAGTGAGGCCCTGAGGCGGTCCCTAACAGAGGCCCTGAGAATGTCTTTAACGAAGACCCTAATGCTGATCCTACAGAGGCCCTTATACGGCTCCTAAGTCATGCCCTGACACTGTCCCTAACTCAGGCCCTAAAGATAGGCCTCACTTAGGCCCTGTTGCCGTACCTTAGGTAGGCTCTGACGCTGTCCGTACGTGAAGCCCTGGCACTGGTCCTGATGAAGGCCCTGACGCTGGTCCTAACTAAGGCCCTGATGCTCTCAATAACTAAGGTCTTCACCCTATCCCTAGCTCACATCCTGACACTACCACTGGCCTGGAACCTGACTCTGTCCCGAGCTAACGTCCTGCCCCTTATCCTCACTGAAGCCGTAATGCTCTCCCTAACTAAGGCCCAGACGAGTCCTAATTAAGGCCCTGACACTGTCCCTAACTAAGGCCCGGAATCTATCTCTAATATAGGCCCTGCTGCCGGCAATAACTAAAATCCGGACACTATCCTGAGCTAATATCCTGACCCATTTCTAACCAAGGTCCTGACACCGTCCCTAAGAAAGCCCTGTCGCTGTTCCTAAGTGAAGACCTGAGGCTGTCCGTAACTCAGTCCCTGAAGCTATGCCTAACTGAGGCCTTGACGCTGTGACTAACTCAGGCCCTGATCATGTCTGTAACTACGACACTAATGCTGATGCAACAAAGGCCCTGATGCTGCTCCTACATCATGCCCTGACAGTGTCCCCAGCTATGGGCCTGACGCTAGGCCTCACTCAGGCCCTGTTGCTCTCCCAGAGTCAGGCACTGACGCTGTCCCTACCTGAAGCCCTGACACGGGTCCTAAATAAGGCCCTGATACTGTAACTAAGCTCTTGACACTAGCCCTAGGTCATTTCCTGACACGATCCCTAAACTTTACCCTAACCCTGTCCCTAGCAAATGTCCTGCCTCTTATGGTAACTAAAGCCCTTATGCTGTGACTACCTCAGGCCCTGAATTTAGTCCCAAGGCCGTGATACTGTCCCTAACGAAGGCCCTAACACTATTCCTAACTCAGGCCCTGACACTGTACCTAACAGAGGCCCAGATGCTAGTACTAACTAAGGCCTTGACACTGTCCCTAACTAAGGCCCTGCTGCCGTCAATATCTAATGTCCTGACACTATCCTGAGTTAATTTCCAGACCCATCTCTTACCAAGGTCCTGAAACTGTCCCTAAGTAAGCCCTGATGCTGTCCCTAAGTGAGGCCCTGATAATGTCTTTAACAAAGCCCCTCCCTGAGGCTGATCCTATCAAGGCCCTTATGCTGCTCCTAAGTCATGCCCTGATACTATCCCTAGCTAAGGCTCTGACACTAGGCCTCACTCAAGCCCTGTCGCTCTCCCTAAGTCAGGCTCTGACGCTATCCCTACCTGAAGCCCTGACACTGGTCCTAAATTAGGCCCTGATGCCCTAAGTAACTAAGGTCTTGACACTATCCCTAGGTCATGCCCTGACACAATCCCTAGACCTTAACCTAACCTTGTCTTTAACTAATGTTGAGCTTCTTATGCTAAATAAATCCCTGATGCTCTTCCTAACTAAGGCCCTAAAATTAGTCCCGAGGCCGTGACCCTCGCCCTAACTGAGGCCTGGAGGCTCGTCCTAACTCAGGCCCTGACACTGTCCCTAACTAAGGTCCGGAATCTATCTCTAATATAGGCCCTGCTGCCGGCAATAACTAAAATCCGGACACTATCCTGATCTAATATCCTGACCCATTTCTAACCAAGGTCCTGACACCGTCCCTAAGAAAGCCCTGTCGCTGTTCCTAAGTGAAGACCTGAGGCTGTCCGTAACTCAGTCCCTGAAGCTATGCCTAACTGAGCCCTTGACGCTGTGACTAACTCAGGCCCTGATCACGTCTGTAACTAAGACACTAATGCTGATGCAACAAAGGCCCTGATGCTGCTCCTACATCATGCCCTGACAGTGTCCCCAGCTATGGGCCTGACGCTAGGCCTCACTCAGGCCCTGTTGCTCTCCCAGAGTCAGGCACTGACGCTGTCCCTACCTGAAGCCCTGACACTGGTCCTAAATAAGGCCCTGATACTGTAACTAAGCTCTTGACACTAGCCCTAGGTCATTTCCTGACACGATCCCTAAACTTTACCCTAACCCTGTCCCTAGCAAATGTCCTGCCTCTTATGCTAACTAAAGCCCTTATGCTGTGACTACCTCAGGCCCTGAATTTAGTCCCAAGGCCGTGATACTGTCCCTAACTAAGGCCCTAACACTATTCCTAACTCAGGCCCTGACACTGTACCTAACAGAGGCCCAGATGCTAGTACTAACTAAGGCCTTGACACTGTCCCTAACTAAGGCCCTGCTGCCGTCAATATCTAATGTCCTGACACTATCCTGAGTTAATTTCCGGACCCATCTCTTACCAAGGTCCTGAAACTGTCCCTAAGTAAGCCCTGACGCTGTCCCTAAGTGAGGCCCTAAGGCTGTCCCTAACAGAGGCCCTGATAATGTCTTTAACAAAGCCCCTCCCTGAGGCTGATCCTACCAAGGCCCTTATGCTGCTCCTAAGTCATGCCCTGATACTATCCCTAGCTAAGGCTCTGACACTAGGCCTCACTCAAGCCCTGTCGCTCTCCCTAAGTCAGGCTCTGACGCTATCCCTACCTGAAGCCCTGACACTGGTCCTAAATTAGGCCCTGATGCCCTAAGTAACTAAGGTCTTGGCACTATCCCTAGGTCATGCCCTGACACAATCCCTAGACCTTAACCTAACCTTGTCTTTAACTAATGTTGAGCTTCTTATGCTAAAAAAATCCCTGATGCTCTTCCTAACTAAGGCCCTAAAATTAGTCCCGAGGCCGTGACCCTGGCCCAAACTGAGCCCTGGAGGCTCGTCCTAACTCAGGCCCTGACACTGTCCCTAACTAAGGCCCTGACACTACACCTAACTCAGTCCCTGACACTGTACCTAACAAAGGCTCTGATGCTAGTCCTAAGTCAGGCTGAGACACTGTCTCTAAGGCCCTGCTGCAGTCAATATCTAAAGTCCTGACATTATCCTGAGCTAATATCCTGACCCATGTCTTACCAAGGTCCTGAAACTGTCCCAAAGGAAGGCCTGACGCCGTCCCTAAGTGAGGCCCTGAGGCGGTCCCTAACAGAGGCCCTGAGAATGTCTTTAACGAAGACCCTAATGCTGATCCTACAGAGGCCTTTATACTGCTCCTAAGTCATGCCCTGACACTGTCCCTAACTCAGGCCCTAAAGATAGGCCTCACTTAGGCCCTGTTGCCGTACCTTAGTTAGGCTCTGACGCTGTCCGTACATGAAGCCCTGACACTGGTCCTGATGAAGGCCCTGCCGCCGGTCCTAAGTAAGGCCCTGATGCTCTCAATAACTAAGGTCTTCACCCTATCCCTAGCTCACATCCTGACACTACCACTGGCCTGGAACCTGACTCTGTCCCGAGCTAATGTCCTGCCCCTTATCCTCACCGAAGCCGTAATGCTCTCCCTAACTAAGGCCCAGACTAGTCCTAATTAAGGCCCTGACACTGTCCCTAACTAAGGCCCGGAATCTATCTCTAATATAGGCCCTGCTGCCGGCAATAACTAAAATCCGGACACTATCCTGAGCCAATATCCTGACCCATTTCTAACCAAGGTCCTGACACCGTCCCTAAGAAAGCCCTATCGCTGTTCCTAAGTGAAGACCTGAGGTTGTCCGTAACTCAGTCCCTGAAGCTATGCCTAACTGAGGCCTTGACGCTGTGACTAACTCAGGCCCTGATCATGTCTCTAACGAAGACACTAATGCTGATGCAACAAAGCATGCTGATGCTAATGCGGATGCAACAAAGCATCCTGATGCTGCTCCTACATCATGCCCTGACAGTGTCCCCAGCTAAGGGCCTGACGCTAGGCCTCACTCAGGCCCTGTTGCTCTCCCAGAGTCAGGCACTGACGCTGTCCCTACCTGAAGCCCTGACACTGGTCCTAAATAAGGCCCTGATACTGTAACTAAGCTCTTGACACTAGCCCTTGGTCATTTCCTGACACGATCCCTAAACTTGACCCTAACCCTGACCCTAGCAAATGTCCTGCCTCTTATGCTAACTAAAGCCCTTATGCTGTGACTACCTCAGGCCCTGAATTTAGTCCCAAGGCCGTGATACTGTCCCTAACTAAGGCCCTAACACTATTCCTAACTCAGGCCCTGACACTGTACCTAACAGAGGCCCAGATGCTAGTACTAACTAAGGCCTTGACACTGTCCCTAACTAAGGCCCTGCTGCCGTCAATATCTAATGTCCTGACACTATCCTGAGTTAATTTCCGGACCCATCTCTTACCAAGGTCCTGAAACTGTCCCTAAGTAAGCCCTGACGCTGTCCCTAAGTGAGGCCCTAAGGCTGCCCCTAACAGAGGCCCTGATAATGTCTTTAACAAAGCCCCTCCCTGAGGCTGATCCTACCAAGGCCCTTATGCTGCTCCTAAGTCATGCCCTGATACTATCCCTAGCTAAGGCTCTGACACTAGGCCTCACTCAAGCCCTGTCGCTCTCCCTAAGTCAGGCTCTGACGCTATCCCTACCTGAAGCCCTGACACTGGTCCTAAATTAGGCCCTGATGCCCTAAGTAACTAAGGTCTTGACACTATCCCTAGGTCATGCCCTGACACAATCCCTACACCTGAACCTAACCTTGTCTTTAACTAATGTTGAGCTTCTTATGCTAAATAAATCCCTGATGCTCTTCCTAACTAAGGCCCTAAAATTAGTCCCGAGGCCGTGACCCTGGCCCTAACTGAGGCCTGGAGGCTCGTCCTAACTCAGGCCCTGACACTGTCCCTAACTAAGGCCCTGACACTACACCTAACTCAGTCCCTGACACTGTACCTAACAAAGGCTCTGATGCTAGTCCTAAGTCAGGCTGAGACACTGTCTCTAAGGCCCTGCTGCAGTCAATATCTAAAGTCCTGACATTATCCCGAGCTAATATCCTGACCCATGTCTTACCAAGGTCCTGAAACTGTCCCAAAGGAAGCCCTGACGCTGTCCCTAAGTGAGGCCCTGAGGCGGTCCCTAACAGAGGCCCTGAGAATGTCTTTAACGAAGACCCTAATGCTGATCCTACAGAGGCCCTTATACGGCTCCTAAGTCATGCCCTGACACTGCCCCTAACTCAGGCCCTAAAGATAGGCCTCAGTTAGGCCCTGTTGCCGTACCTTAGTTAGGCTCTGACACTGTCCGTACGTGAAGCCCTGACACTGGTCCTGATGAAGGCCCTGCCGCCGGTCCTAAGTAAGGCCCTGATGCTCTCAATAACTAAGGTCTTCACCCTATCCCTAGCTCACATCCTGACACTACCACTGGCCTGGAACCTGACTCTGTCCCGAGCTAATGTCCTGCCCCTTATCCTCACCGAAGCCGTAATGCTCTCCCTAACTAAGGCCCAGACTAGTCCTAATTAAGGCCCTGACACTGTCCCTAACTAAGGCCCGGAATCTATCTCTAATATAGGCCCTGCTGCCGGCAATAACTAAAATCCGGACACTATCCTGAGCTAATATCCTGACCCATTTCTAACCAAGGTCCTGACACCATCCCTAAGAAGGCCCTGTCGCTGTTCCTAAGTGAAGGCCTGAGGCTGTCCATAACTCAGTCCCTGAAGCTATGCCTAACTGAGCCCTTGACGCTGTGACTAACTCAGGCCCTGATCATGTCTGTAACTAAGACACTAATGCTGATGCAACAAAGGCCCTGATGCTGCTCCTACATCATACCCTGACAGTGTCCCCAGCTAAGGGCCTGACGCTAGGCCTCACTCAGGCCCTGTTGCTCTCCCAGAGTCAGGCACTGACGCTGTCCCTAACTGAAGCGCTGACACTGGTCCTAAATAAGGCCCTGATACTGTAACTAAGCTCTTGACACTAGCCCTAGGTCATTTCCTGACACGATCCCTAAACTTTACCCTAACCCTGTCCCTAGCAAATGTCCTGCCTCTTATGCTAACTAAAGCCCTTATGCTGTGACTACCTCAGGCCCTGAATTTAGTCCCAAGGCCGTGATACTGTCCCTAACTAAGGCCCTAACACTATTCCTAACTCAGGCCCTGACACTGTACCTAACAGAGGCCCAGATGCTAGTACTAACTAAGGCCTTGACACTGTCCCTAACTAAGGCCCTGCTGCCGTCAATATCTAATGTCCTGACACTATCCTGAGTTAATTTCCGGACCCATCTCTTACCAAGGTCCTGAAACTGTCCCTAAGTAAGCCCTGATGCTGTCCCTAAGTGAGGCCCTAAGGCTGCCCCTAACAGAGGCCCTGATAATGTCTTTAACAAAGCCCCTCCCTGAGGCTGATCCTATCAAGGCCCTTATGCTGCTCCTAAGTCATGCCCTGATACTATCCCTAGCTAAGGCTCTGACACTAGGCCTCACTCAAGCCCTGTCGCTCTCCCTAAGTCAGGCTCTGACGCTATCCCTACCTGAAGCCCTGACACTGGTCCTAAATTAGGCCCTGATGCCCTAAGTAACTAAGGTCTTGACACTATCCCTAGGTCATGCCCTGACACAATCCCTAGACCTTAACCTAACCTTGTCTTTAACTAATGTTGAGCTTCTTATGCTAAATAAATCCCTGATGCTCTTCCTAACTAAGGCCCTAAAATTAGTCCCGAGGCCGTGACCCTGGCCCTAACTGAGGCCTGGAGTCTCGTGCTAACTCAGGCCCTGACACTGTCCCTAACTAAGGCCCTGACACTACACCTAACTCAGTCCCTGACACTGTACCTAACAAAGGCTCTGATGCTAGTCCTAAGTCAGGCTGAGACACTGTCTCTAAGGCCCTGCTGCAGTCAATATCTAAAGTCCTGACATTATCCTGAGCTAATATCCTGACCCATGTCTTACCAAGGTCCTGAAACTGTCCCAAAGGAAGCCCTGACGCTGTCCCTAAGTGAGGCCCTGAGGCGGTCCCTAACAGAGGCCCTGAGAATGTCTTTAACGAAGACCCTAATGCTGATCCTACAGAGGCCCTTATACGGCTCCTAAGTCATGCCCTGACACTGTCCCTAACTCAGGCCCTAAAGATAGGCCTCACTTAGGCCCTGTTGCCGTACCTTAGGTAGGCTCTGACGCTGTCCGTACGTGAAGCCCTGGCACTGGTCCTGATGAAGGCCCTGACGCTGGTCCTAACTAAGGCCCTGATGCTCTCAATAACTAAGGTCTTCACCCTATCCCTAGCTCACATCCTGACACTACCACTGGCCTGGAACCTGACTCTGTCCCGAGCTAACGTCCTGCCCCTTATCCTCACTGAAGCCGTAATGCTCTCCCTAACTAAGGCCCAGACGAGTCCTAATTAAGGCCCTGACACTGTCCCTAACTAAGGCCCGGAATCTATCTCTAATATAGGCCCTGCTGCCGGCAATAACTAAAATCCGGACACTATCCTGAGCTAATATCCTGACCCATTTCTAACCAAGGTCCTGACACCGTCCCTAAGAAAGCCCTGTCGCTGTTCCTAAGTGAAGACCTGAGGCTGTCCGTAACTCAGTCCCTGAAGCTATGCCTAACTGAGGCCTTGACGCTGTGACTAACTCAGGCCCTGATCATGTCTGTAACTACGACACTAATGCTGATGCAACAAAGGCCCTGATGCTGCTCCTACATCATGCCCTGACAGTGTCCCCAGCTATGGGCCTGACGCTAGGCCTCACTCAGGCCCTGTTGCTCTCCCAGAGTCAGGCACTGACGCTGTCCCTACCTGAAGCCCTGACACTGGTCCTAAATAAGGCCCTGATACTGTAACTAAGCTCTTGACACTATCCCTAGGTCATTTCCTGACACGATCCCTAAACTTTACCCTAACCCTGTCCCTAGCAAATGTCCTGCCTCTTATGGTAACTAAAGCCCTTATGCTGTGACTACCTCAGGCCCTGAATTTAGTCCCAAGGCCGTGATACTGTCCCTAACTAAGGCCCTAACACTATTCCTAACTCAGGCCCTGACACTGTACCTAACAGAGGCCCAGATGCTAGTACTAACTAAGGCCTTGACACTGTCCCTAACTAAGGCCCTGCTGCCGTCAATATCTAATGTCCTGACACTATCCTGAGTTAATTTCCGGACCCATCTCTTACCAAGGTCCTGAAACTGTCCCTAAGTAAGCCCTGATGCTGTCCCTAAGTGAGGCCCTAAGGCTGCCCCTAACAGAGGCCCTGATAATGTCTTTAACAAAGCCCCTCCCTGAGGCTGATCCTATCAAGGCCCTTATGCTGCTCCTAAGTCATGCCCTGATACTATCCCTAGCTAAGGCTCTGACACTAGGCCTCACTCAAGCCCTGTCGCTCTCCCTAAGTCAGGCTCTGACGCTATCCCTACCTGAAGCCCTGACACTGGTCCTAAATTAGGCCCTGATGCCCTAAGTAACTAAGGTCTTGACACTATCCCTAGGTCATGCCCTGACACAATCCCTAGACCTTAACCTAACCTTGTCTTTAACTAATGTTGAGCTTCTTATGCTAAATAAATCCCTGATGCTCTTCCTAACTAAGGCCCTAAAATTAGTCCCGAGGCCGTGACCCTGGCCCTAACTGAGGCCTGGAGTCTCGTGCTAACTCAGGCCCTGACACTGTCCCTAACTAAGGCCCTGACACTACACCTAACTCAGTCCCTGACACTGTACCTAACAAAGGCTCTGATGCTAGTCCTAAGTCAGGCTGAGACACTGTCTCTAAGGCCCTGCTGCAGTCAATATCTAAAGTCCTGACATTATCCTGAGCTAATATCCTGACCCATGTCTTACCAAGGTCCTGAAACTGTCCCAAAGGAAGCCCTGACGCTGTCCCTAAGTGAGGCCCTGAGGCGGTCCCTAACAGAGGCCCTGAGAATGTCTTTAACGAAGACCCTAATGCTGATCCTACAGAGGCCCTTATACGGCTCCTAAGTCATGCCCTGACACTGTCCCTAACTCAGGCCCTAAAGATAGGCCTCACTTAGGCCCTGTTGCCGTACCTTAGGTAGGCTCTGACGCTGTCCGTACGTGAAGCCCTGGCACTGGTCCTGATGAAGGCCCTGACGCTGGTCCTAACTAAGGCCCTGATGCTCTCAATAACTAAGGTCTTCACCCTATCCCTAGCTCACATCCTGACACTACCACTGGCCTGGAACCTGACTCTGTCCCGAGCTAACGTCCTGCCCCTTATCCTCACTGAAGCCGTAATGCTCTCCCTAACTAAGGCCCAGACGAGTCCTAATTAAGGCCCTGACACTGTCCCTAACTAAGGCCCGGAATCTATCTCTAATATAGGCCCTGCTGCCGGCAATAACTAAAATCCGGACACTATCCTGAGCTAATATCCTGACCCATTTCTAACCAAGGTCCTGACACCGTCCCTAAGAAAGCCCTGTCGCTGTTCCTAAGTGAAGACCTGAGGCTGTCCGTAACTCAGTCCCTGAAGCTATGCCTAACTGAGCCCTTGACGCTGTGACTAACTCAGGCCCTGATCATGTCTGTAACTACGACACTAATGCTGATGCAACAAAGGCCCTGATGCTGCTCCTACATCATGCCCTGACAGTGTCCCCAGCTATGGGCCTGACGCTAGGCCTCACTCAGGCCCTGTTGCTCTCCCAGAGTCAGGCACTGACGCTGTCCCTACCTGAAGCCCTGACACTGGTCCTAAATAAGGCCCTGATACTGTAACTAAGCTCTTGACACTATCCCTAGGTCATTTCCTGACACGATCCCTAAACTTTACCCTAACCCTGTCCCTAGCAAATGTCCTGCCTCTTATGGTAACTAAAGCCCTTATGCTGTGACTACCTCAGGCCCTGAATTTAGTCCCAAGGCCGTGATACTGTCCCTAACTAAGGCCCTAACACTATTCCTAACTCAGGCCCTGACACTGTACCTAACAGAGGCCCAGATGCTAGTACTAACTAATGCCTTGACACTGTCCCTAACTAAGGCCCTGCTGCCGTCAATATCTAATGTCCTGACACTATCCTGAGTTAATTTCCGGACCCATCTCTTACCAAGGTCCTGAAACTGTCCCTAAGTAAGCCCTGACGCTGTCCCTAAGGGAGGCCCTAAGGCTGCCCCTAACAGAGGCCCTGATAATGTCTTTAACAAAGCCCCTCCCTGAGGCTGATCCTACCAAGGCCCTTATGCTGCTCCTAAGTCATGCCCTGATACTATCCCTAGCTAAGGCTCTGACACTAGGCCTCACTCAAGCCCTGTCGCTCTCCCTAAGTCAGGCTCTGACGCTATCCCTACCTGAAGCCCTGACACTGGTCCTAAATTAGGCCCTGATGCCCTAAGTAACTAAGGTCTTGACACTATCCCTAGGTCATGCCCTGACACAATCCCTAGACCTTAACCTAACCTTGTCTTTAACTAATGTTGAGCTTCTTATGCTAAAAAAATCCCTGATGCTGTTCCTAACTAAGGCACTAAAATTAGTCCCGAGGCCGTGACCCTGGCCCTAACTGAGGCCTGCAGGCTCGTCCTAACTCAGGCCCTGACACTGTCCCTAACTAAGGCCCTGACACTACACCTAACTCAGTCCCTGACACTGTACCTAACAAAGGCTCTGATGCTAGTCCTAAGTCAGGCTGAGACACTGTCTCTAAGGCCCTGCTGCAGTCAATATCTAAAGTCCTGACATTATCCTGAGCTAATATCCTGACCCATGTCTTACCAAGGTCCTGAAACTGTCCCAAAGGAAGCCCTGACGCTGTCCCTAAGTGAGGCCCTGAGGCGGTCCCTAACAGAGGCCCTGAGAATGTCTTTAACGAAGACCCTAATGCTGATCCTACAGAGGCCCTTATACTGCTCCTAAGTCATGCCCTGACACTGTCCCTAACTCGGGCCCTAAAGATAGGCCTCACTTAGGCCCTGTTGCCGTACCTTAGTTAGGCTCTGACGCTGTCCGTACGTGAAGCCCTGACACTGGTCCTGATGAAGGCCCTGCCGCCGGTCCTAAGTAAGGCCCTGATGCTCTCAATAACTAAGGTCTTCACCCTATCCCTAGCTCACATCCTGACACTACCACTGGCCTGGAACCTGACTCTGTCCCGAGCTAATGTCCTGCCCCTTATCCTCACCGAAGCCGTAATGCTCTCCCTAACTAAGGCCCAGACTAGTCCTAATTAAGGCCCTGACACTGTCCCTAACTAAGGCCCGGAATCTATCTCTAATATAGGCCCTGCTGCCGGCAATAACTAAAATCCGGACACTATCCTGAGCTAATATCCTGACCCATTTCTAACCAAGGTCCTGACACCATCCCTAAGAAGGCCCTGTCGCTGTTCCTAAGTGAAGGCCTGAGGCTGTCCATAACTCAGTCCCTGAAGCTATGCCTAACTGAGCCCTTGACGCTGTGACTAACTCAGGCCCTGATCATGTCTGTAACTAAGACACTAATGCTGATGCAACAAAGGCCCTGATGCTGCTCCTACATCATACCCTGACAGTGTCCCCAGCTAAGGGCCTGACGCTAGGCCTCACTCAGGCCCTGTTGCTCTCCCAGAGTCAGGCACTGACGCTGTCCCTACCTGAAGCCCTGACACGGGTCCTAAATAAGGCCCTGATACTGTAACTAAGCTCTTGACACTAGCCCTAGGTCATTTCCTGACACGATCCCTAAACTTGACCCTAACCCTGTCCCTAGCAAATGTCCTGCCTCTTATGCTAACTAAAGCCCTTATGCTGTGACTACCTCAGGCCCTGAATTTAGTCCCAAGGCCGTGATACTGTCCCTAACGAAGGCCCTAACACTATTCCTAACTCAGGCCCTGACACTGTACCTAACAGAGGCCCAGATGCTAGTACTAACTAAGGCCTTGACACTGTCCCTAACTAAGGCCCTGCTGCCGTCAATATCTAATGTCCTGACACTATCCTGAGTTAATTTCCAGACCCATCTCTTACCAAGGTCCTGAAACTGTCCCTAAGTAAGCCCTGATGCTGTCCCTAAGTGAGGCCCTGATAATGTCTTTAACAAAGCCCCTCCCTGAGGCTGATCCTATCAAGGCCCTTATGCTGCTCCTAAGTCATGCCCTGATACTATCCCTAGCTAAGGCTCTGACACTAGGCCTCACTCAAGCCCTGTCGCTCTCCCTAAGTCAGGCTCTGACGCTATCCCTACCTGAAGCCCTGACACTGGTCCTAAATTAGGCCCTGATGCCCTAAGTAACTAAGGTCTTGACACTATCCCTAGGTCATGCCCTGACACAATCCCTAGACCTTAACCTAACCTTGTCTTTAACTAATGTTGAGCTTCTTATGCTAAATAAATCCCTGATGCTCTTCCTAACTAAGGCCCTAAAATTAGTCCCGAGGCCGTGACCCTCGCCCTAACTGAGGCCTGGAGGCTCGTCCTAACTCAGGCCCTGACACTGTCCCTAACTAAGGTCCGGAATCTATCTCTAATATAGGCCCTGCTGCCGGCAATAACTAAAATCCGGACACTATCCTGATCTAATATCCTGACCCATTTCTAACCAAGGTCCTGACACCGTCCCTAAGAAAGCCCTGTCGCTGTTCCTAAGTGAAGACCTGAGGCTGTCCGTAACTCAGTCCCTGAAGCTATGCCTAACTGAGCCCTTGACGCTGTGACTAACTCAGGCCCTGATCACGTCTGTAACTAAGACACTAATGCTGATGCAACAAAGGCCCTGATGCTGCTCCTACATCATGCCCTGACAGTGTCCCCAGCTATGGGCCTGACGCTAGGCCTCACTCAGGCCCTGTTGCTCTCCCAGAGTCAGGCACTGACGCTGTCCCTACCTGAAGCCCTGACACTGGTCCTAAATAAGGCCCTGATACTGTAACTAAGCTCTTGACACTAGCCCTAGGTCATTTCCTGACACGATCCCTAAACTTTACCCTAACCCTGTCCCTAGCAAATGTCCTGCCTCTTATGCTAACTAAAGCCCTTAGGCTGTGACTACCTCAGGCCCTGAATTTAGTCCCAAGGCCGTGATACTGTCCCTAACTAAGGCCCTAACACTATTCCTAACTCAGGCCCTGACACTGTACCTAACAGAGGCCCAGATGCTAGTACTAACTAAGGCCTTGACACTGTCCCTAACTAAGGCCCTGCTGCCGTCAATATCTAATGTCCTGACACTATCCTGAGTTAATTTCCGGACCCATCTCTTACCAAGGTCCTGAAACTGTCCCTAAGTAAGCCCTGACGCTGTCCCTAAGTGAGGCCCTAAGGCTGTCCCTAACAGAGGCCCTGATAATGTCTTTAACAAAGCCCCTCCCTGAGGCTGATCCTACCAAGGCCCTTATGCTGCTCCTAAGTCATGCCCTGATACTATCCCTAGCTAAGGCTCTGACACTAGGCCTCACTCAAGCCCTGTCGCTCTCCCTAAGTCAGGCTCTGACGCTATCCCTACCTGAAGCCCTGACACTGGTCCTAAATTAGGCCCTGATGCCCTAAGTAACTAAGGTCTTGACACTATCCCTAGGTCATGCCCTGACACAATCCCTAGACCTTAACCTAACCTTGTCTTTAACTAATGTTGAGCTTCTTATGCTAAATAAATCCCTGATGCTCTTCCTAACTAAGGCCCTAAAATTAGTCCCGAGGCCGTGACCCTCGCCCTAACTGAGGCCTGGAGGCTCGTCCTAACTCAGGCCCTGACACTGTCCCTAACTAAGGTCCGGAATCTATCTCTAATATAGGCCCTGCTGCCGGCAATAACTAAAATCCGGACACTATCCTGATCTAATATCCTGACCCATTTCTAACCAAGGTCCTGACACCGTCCCTAAGAAAGCCCTGTCGCTGTTCCTAAGTGAAGACCTGAGGCTGTCCGTAACTCAGTCCCTGAAGCTATGCCTAACTGAGCCCTTGACGCTGTGACTAACTCAGGCCCTGATCACGTCTGTAACTAAGACACTAATGCTGATGCAACAAAGGCCCTGATGCTGCTCCTACATCATGCCCTGACAGTGTCCCCAGCTATGGGCCTGACGCTAGGCCTCACTCAGGCCCTGTTGCTCTCCCAGAGTCAGGCACTGACGCTGTCCCTACCTGAAGCCCTGACACTGGTCCTAAATAAGGCCCTGATACTGTAACTAAGCTCTTGACACTAGCCCTAGGTCATTTCCTGACACGATCCCTAAACTTTACCCTAACCCTGTCCCTAGCAAATGTCCTGCCTCTTATGCTAACTAAAGCCCTTATGCTGTGACTACCTCAGGCCCTGAATTTAGTCCCAAGGCCGTGATACTGTCCCTAACTAAGGCCCTAACACTATTCCTAACTCAGGCCCTGACACTGTACCTAACAGAGGCCCAGATGCTAGTACTAACTAAGGCCTTGACACTGTCCCTAACTAAGGCCCTGCTGCCGTCAATATCTAATGTCCTGACACTATCCTGAGTTAATTTCCGGACCCATCTCTTACCAAGGTCCTGAAACTGTCCCTAAGTAAGCCCTGACGCTGTCCCTAAGTGAGGCCCTAAGGCTGTCCCTAACAGAGGCCCTGATAATGTCTTTAACAAAGCCCCTCCCTGAGGCTGATCCTACCAAGGCCCTTATGCTGCTCCTAAGTCATGCCCTGATACTATCCCTAGCTAAGGCTCTGACACTAGGCCTCACTCAAGCCCTGTCGCTCTCCCTAAGTCAGGCTCTGACGCTATCCCTACCTGAAGCCCTGACACTGGTCCTAAATTAGGCCCTGATGCCCTAAGTAACTAAGGTCTTGGCACTATCCCTAGGTCATGCCCTGACACAATCCCTAGACCTTAACCTAACCTTGTCTTTAACTAATGTTGAGCTTCTTATGCTAAAAAAATCCCTGATGCTCTTCCTAACTAAGGCCCTAAAATTAGTCCCGAGGCCGTGACCCTGGCCCAAACTGAGCCCTGGAGGCTCGTCCTAACTCAGGCCCTGACACTGTCCCTAACTAAGGCCCTGACACTACACCTAACTCAGTCCCTGACACTGTACCTAACAAAGGCTCTGATGCTAGTCCTAAGTCAGGCTGAGACACTGTCTCTAAGGCCCTGCTGCAGTCAATATCTAAAGTCCTGACATTATCCTGAGCTAATATCCTGACCCATGTCTTACCAAGGTCCTGAAACTGTCCCAAAGGAAGGCCTGACGCCGTCCCTAAGTGAGGCCCTGAGGCGGTCCCTAACAGAGGCCCTGAGAATGTCTTTAACGAAGACCCTAATGCTGATCCTACAGAGGCCTTTATACTGCTCCTAAGTCATGCCCTGACACTGTCCCTAACTCAGGCCCTAAAGATAGGCCTCACTTAGGCCCTGTTGCCGTACCTTAGTTAGGCTCTGACGCTGTCCGTACATGAAGCCCTGACACTGGTCCTGATGAAGGCCCTGCCGCCGGTCCTAAGTAAGGCCCTGATGCTCTCAATAACTAAGGTCTTCACCCTATCCCTAGCTCACATCCTGACACTACCACTGGCCTGGAACCTGACTCTGTCCCGAGCTAATGTCCTGCCCCTTATCCTCACCGAAGCCGTAATGCTCTCCCTAACTAAGGCCCAGACTAGTCCTAATTAAGGCCCTGACACTGTCCCTAACTAAGGCCCGGAATCTATCTCTAATATAGGCCCTGCTGCCGGCAATAACTAAAATCCGGACACTATCCTGAGCCAATATCCTGACCCATTTCTAACCAAGGTCCTGACACCGTCCCTAAGAAAGCCCTATCGCTGTTCCTAAGTGAAGACCTGAGGTTGTCCGTAACTCAGTCCCTGAAGCTATGCCTAACTGAGGCCTTGACGCTGTGACTAACTCAGGCCCTGATCATGTCTCTAACGAAGACACTAATGCTGATGCAACAAAGCATGCTGATGCTAATGCGGATGCAACAAAGCATCCTGATGCTGCTCCTACATCATGCCCTGACAGTGTCCCCAGCTAAGGGCCTGACGCTAGGCCTCACTCAGGCCCTGTTGCTCTCCCAGAGTCAGGCACTGACGCTGTCCCTACCTGAAGCCCTGACACTGGTCCTAAATAAGGCCCTGATACTGTAACTAAGCTCTTGACACTAGCCCTTGGTCATTTCCTGACACGATCCCTAAACTTGACCCTAACCCTGACCCTAGCAAATGTCCTGCCTCTTATGCTAACTAAAGCCCTTATGCTGTGACTACCTCAGGCCCTGAATTTAGTCCCAAGGCCGTGATACTGTCCCTAACTAAGGCCCTAACACTATTCCTAACTCAGGCCCTGACACTGTACCTAACAGAGGCCCAGATGCTAGTACTAACTAAGGCCTTGACACTGTCCCTAACTAAGGCCCTGCTGCCGTCAATATCTAATGTCCTGACACTATCCTGAGTTAATTTCCGGACCCATCTCTTACCAAGGTCCTGAAACTGTCCCTAAGTAAGCCCTGACGCTGTCCCTAAGTGAGGCCCTAAGGCTGCCCCTAACAGAGGCCCTGATAATGTCTTTAACAAAGCCCCTCCCTGAGGCTGATCCTACCAAGGCCCTTATGCTGCTCCTAAGTCATGCCCTGATACTATCCCTAGCTAAGGCTCTGACACTAGGCCTCACTCAAGCCCTGTCGCTCTCCCTAAGTCAGGCTCTGACGCTATCCCTACCTGAAGCCCTGACACTGGTCCTAAATTAGGCCCTGATGCCCTAAGTAACTAAGGTCTTGACACTATCCCTAGGTCATGCCCTGACACAATCCCTACACCTGAACCTAACCTTGTCTTTAACTAATGTTGAGCTTCTTATGCTAAATAAATCCCTGATGCTCTTCCTAACTAAGGCCCTAAAATTAGTCCCGAGGCCGTGACCCTGGCCCTAACTGAGGCCTGGAGGCTCGTCCTAACTCAGGCCCTGACACTGTCCCTAACTAAGGCCCTGACACTACACCTAACTCAGTCCCTGACACTGTACCTAACAAAGGCTCTGATGCTAGTCCTAAGTCAGGCTGAGACACTGTCTCTAAGGCCCTGCTGCAGTCAATATCTAAAGTCCTGACATTATCCCGAGCTAATATCCTGACCCATGTCTTACCAAGGTCCTGAAACTGTCCCAAAGGAAGCCCTGACGCTGTCCCTAAGTGAGGCCCTGAGGCGGTCCCTAACAGAGGCCCTGAGAATGTCTTTAACGAAGACCCTAATGCTGATCCTACAGAGGCCCTTATACGGCTCCTAAGTCATGCCCTGACACTGCCCCTAACTCAGGCCCTAAAGATAGGCCTCAGTTAGGCCCTGTTGCCGTACCTTAGTTAGGCTCTGACACTGTCCGTACGTGAAGCCCTGACACTGGTCCTGATGAAGGCCCTGCCGCCGGTCCTAAGTAAGGCCCTGATGCTCTCAATAACTAAGGTCTTCACCCTATCCCTAGCTCACATCCTGACACTACCACTGGCCTGGAACCTGACTCTGTCCCGAGCTAATGTCCTGCCCCTTATCCTCACCGAAGCCGTAATGCTCTCCCTAACTAAGGCCCAGACTAGTCCTAATTAAGGCCCTGACACTGTCCCTAACTAAGGCCCGGAATCTATCTCTAATATAGGCCCTGCTGCCGGCAATAACTAAAATCCGGACACTATCCTGAGCTAATATCCTGACCCATTTCTAACCAAGGTCCTGACACCATCCCTAAGAAGGCCCTGTCGCTGTTCCTAAGTGAAGGCCTGAGGCTGTCCATAACTCAGTCCCTGAAGCTATGCCTAACTGAGCCCTTGACGCTGTGACTAACTCAGGCCCTGATCATGTCTGTAACTAAGACACTAATGCTGATGCAACAAAGGCCCTGATGCTGCTCCTACATCATACCCTGACAGTGTCCCCAGCTAAGGGCCTGACGCTAGGCCTCACTCAGGCCCTGTTGCTCTCCCAGAGTCAGGCACTGACGCTGTCCCTAACTGAAGCGCTGACACTGGTCCTAAATAAGGCCCTGATACTGTAACTAAGCTCTTGACACTAGCCCTAGGTCATTTCCTGACACGATCCCTAAACTTTACCCTAACCCTGTCCCTAGCAAATGTCCTGCCTCTTATGCTAACTAAAGCCCTTATGCTGTGACTACCTCAGGCCCTGAATTTAGTCCCAAGGCCGTGATACTGTCCCTAACTAAGGCCCTAACACTATTCCTAACTCAGGCCCTGACACTGTACCTAACAGAGGCCCAGATGCTAGTACTAACTAAGGCCTTGACACTGTCCCTAACTAAGGCCCTGCTGCCGTCAATATCTAATGTCCTGACACTATCCTGAGTTAATTTCCGGACCCATCTCTTACCAAGGTCCTGAAACTGTCCCTAAGTAAGCCCTGATGCTGTCCCTAAGTGAGGCCCTAAGGCTGCCCCTAACAGAGGCCCTGATAATGTCTTTAACAAAGCCCCTCCCTGAGGCTGATCCTATCAAGGCCCTTATGCTGCTCCTAAGTCATGCCCTGATACTATCCCTAGCTAAGGCTCTGACACTAGGCCTCACTCAAGCCCTGTCGCTCTCCCTAAGTCAGGCTCTGACGCTATCCCTACCTGAAGCCCTGACACTGGTCCTAAATTAGGCCCTGATGCCCTAAGTAACTAAGGTCTTGACACTATCCCTAGGTCATGCCCTGACACAATCCCTAGACCTTAACCTAACCTTGTCTTTAACTAATGTTGAGCTTCTTATGCTAAATAAATCCCTGATGCTCTTCCTAACTAAGGCCCTAAAATTAGTCCCGAGGCCGTGACCCTGGCCCTAACTGAGGCCTGGAGTCTCGTGCTAACTCAGGCCCTGACACTGTCCCTAACTAAGGCCCTGACACTACACCTAACTCAGTCCCTGACACTGTACCTAACAAAGGCTCTGATGCTAGTCCTAAGTCAGGCTGAGACACTGTCTCTAAGGCCCTGCTGCAGTCAATATCTAAAGTCCTGACATTATCCTGAGCTAATATCCTGACCCATGTCTTACCAAGGTCCTGAAACTGTCCCAAAGGAAGCCCTGACGCTGTCCCTAAGTGAGGCCCTGAGGCGGTCCCTAACAGAGGCCCTGAGAATGTCTTTAACGAAGACCCTAATGCTGATCCTACAGAGGCCCTTATACGGCTCCTAAGTCATGCCCTGACACTGTCCCTAACTCAGGCCCTAAAGATAGGCCTCACTTAGGCCCTGTTGCCGTACCTTAGGTAGGCTCTGACGCTGTCCGTACGTGAAGCCCTGGCACTGGTCCTGATGAAGGCCCTGACGCTGGTCCTAACTAAGGCCCTGATGCTCTCAATAACTAAGGTCTTCACCCTATCCCTAGCTCACATCCTGACACTACCACTGGCCTGGAACCTGACTCTGTCCCGAGCTAACGTCCTGCCCCTTATCCTCACTGAAGCCGTAATGCTCTCCCTAACTAAGGCCCAGACGAGTCCTAATTAAGGCCCTGACACTGTCCCTAACTAAGGCCCGGAATCTATCTCTAATATAGGCCCTGCTGCCGGCAATAACTAAAATCCGGACACTATCCTGAGCTAATATCCTGACCCATTTCTAACCAAGGTCCTGACACCGTCCCTAAGAAAGCCCTGTCGCTGTTCCTAAGTGAAGACCTGAGGCTGTCCGTAACTCAGTCCCTGAAGCTATGCCTAACTGAGGCCTTGACGCTGTGACTAACTCAGGCCCTGATCATGTCTGTAACTACGACACTAATGCTGATGCAACAAAGGCCCTGATGCTGCTCCTACATCATGCCCTGACAGTGTCCCCAGCTATGGGCCTGACGCTAGGCCTCACTCAGGCCCTGTTGCTCTCCCAGAGTCAGGCACTGACGCTGTCCCTACCTGAAGCCCTGACACTGGTCCTAAATAAGGCCCTGATACTGTAACTAAGCTCTTGACACTATCCCTAGGTCATTTCCTGACACGATCCCTAAACTTTACCCTAACCCTGTCCCTAGCAAATGTCCTGCCTCTTATGGTAACTAAAGCCCTTATGCTGTGACTACCTCAGGCCCTGAATTTAGTCCCAAGGCCGTGATACTGTCCCTAACTAAGGCCCTAACACTATTCCTAACTCAGGCCCTGACACTGTACCTAACAGAGGCCCAGATGCTAGTACTAACTAAGGCCTTGACACTGTCCCTAACTAAGGCCCTGCTGCCGTCAATATCTAATGTCCTGACACTATCCTGAGTTAATTTCCGGACCCATCTCTTACCAAGGTCCTGAAACTGTCCCTAAGTAAGCCCTGATGCTGTCCCTAAGTGAGGCCCTAAGGCTGCCCCTAACAGAGGCCCTGATAATGTCTTTAACAAAGCCCCTCCCTGAGGCTGATCCTATCAAGGCCCTTATGCTGCTCCTAAGTCATGCCCTGATACTATCCCTAGCTAAGGCTCTGACACTAGGCCTCACTCAAGCCCTGTCGCTCTCCCTAAGTCAGGCTCTGACGCTATCCCTACCTGAAGCCCTGACACTGGTCCTAAATTAGGCCCTGATGCCCTAAGTAACTAAGGTCTTGACACTATCCCTAGGTCATGCCCTGACACAATCCCTAGACCTTAACCTAACCTTGTCTTTAACTAATGTTGAGCTTCTTATGCTAAATAAATCCCTGATGCTCTTCCTAACTAAGGCCCTAAAATTAGTCCCGAGGCCGTGACCCTGGCCCTAACTGAGGCCTGGAGTCTCGTGCTAACTCAGGCCCTGACACTGTCCCTAACTAAGGCCCTGACACTACACCTAACTCAGTCCCTGACACTGTACCTAACAAAGGCTCTGATGCTAGTCCTAAGTCAGGCTGAGACACTGTCTCTAAGGCCCTGCTGCAGTCAATATCTAAAGTCCTGACATTATCCTGAGCTAATATCCTGACCCATGTCTTACCAAGGTCCTGAAACTGTCCCAAAGGAAGCCCTGACGCTGTCCCTAAGTGAGGCCCTGAGGCGGTCCCTAACAGAGGCCCTGAGAATGTCTTTAACGAAGACCCTAATGCTGATCCTACAGAGGCCCTTATACGGCTCCTAAGTCATGCCCTGACACTGTCCCTAACTCAGGCCCTAAAGATAGGCCTCACTTAGGCCCTGTTGCCGTACCTTAGGTAGGCTCTGACGCTGTCCGTACGTGAAGCCCTGGCACTGGTCCTGATGAAGGCCCTGACGCTGGTCCTAACTAAGGCCCTGATGCTCTCAATAACTAAGGTCTTCACCCTATCCCTAGCTCACATCCTGACACTACCACTGGCCTGGAACCTGACTCTGTCCCGAGCTAACGTCCTGCCCCTTATCCTCACTGAAGCCGTAATGCTCTCCCTAACTAAGGCCCAGACGAGTCCTAATTAAGGCCCTGACACTGTCCCTAACTAAGGCCCGGAATCTATCTCTAATATAGGCCCTGCTGCCGGCAATAACTAAAATCCGGACACTATCCTGAGCTAATATCCTGACCCATTTCTAACCAAGGTCCTGACACCGTCCCTAAGAAAGCCCTGTCGCTGTTCCTAAGTGAAGACCTGAGGCTGTCCGTAACTCAGTCCCTGAAGCTATGCCTAACTGAGCCCTTGACGCTGTGACTAACTCAGGCCCTGATCATGTCTGTAACTACGACACTAATGCTGATGCAACAAAGGCCCTGATGCTGCTCCTACATCATGCCCTGACAGTGTCCCCAGCTATGGGCCTGACGCTAGGCCTCACTCAGGCCCTGTTGCTCTCCCAGAGTCAGGCACTGACGCTGTCCCTACCTGAAGCCCTGACACTGGTCCTAAATAAGGCCCTGATACTGTAACTAAGCTCTTGACACTATCCCTAGGTCATTTCCTGACACGATCCCTAAACTTTACCCTAACCCTGTCCCTAGCAAATGTCCTGCCTCTTATGGTAACTAAAGCCCTTATGCTGTGACTACCTCAGGCCCTGAATTTAGTCCCAAGGCCGTGATACTGTCCCTAACTAAGGCCCTAACACTATTCCTAACTCAGGCCCTGACACTGTACCTAACAGAGGCCCAGATGCTAGTACTAACTAATGCCTTGACACTGTCCCTAACTAAGGCCCTGCTGCCGTCAATATCTAATGTCCTGACACTATCCTGAGTTAATTTCCGGACCCATCTCTTACCAAGGTCCTGAAACTGTCCCTAAGTAAGCCCTGACGCTGTCCCTAAGGGAGGCCCTAAGGCTGCCCCTAACAGAGGCCCTGATAATGTCTTTAACAAAGCCCCTCCCTGAGGCTGATCCTACCAAGGCCCTTATGCTGCTCCTAAGTCATGCCCTGATACTATCCCTAGCTAAGGCTCTGACACTAGGCCTCACTCAAGCCCTGTCGCTCTCCCTAAGTCAGGCTCTGACGCTATCCCTACCTGAAGCCCTGACACTGGTCCTAAATTAGGCCCTGATGCCCTAAGTAACTAAGGTCTTGACACTATCCCTAGGTCATGCCCTGACACAATCCCTAGACCTTAACCTAACCTTGTCTTTAACTAATGTTGAGCTTCTTATGCTAAAAAAATCCCTGATGCTGTTCCTAACTAAGGCACTAAAATTAGTCCCGAGGCCGTGACCCTGGCCCTAACTGAGGCCTGCAGGCTCGTCCTAACTCAGGCCCTGACACTGTCCCTAACTAAGGCCCTGACACTACACCTAACTCAGTCCCTGACACTGTACCTAACAAAGGCTCTGATGCTAGTCCTAAGTCAGGCTGAGACACTGTCTCTAAGGCCCTGCTGCAGTCAATATCTAAAGTCCTGACATTATCCTGAGCTAATATCCTGACCCATGTCTTACCAAGGTCCTGAAACTGTCCCAAAGGAAGCCCTGACGCTGTCCCTAAGTGAGGCCCTGAGGCGGTCCCTAACAGAGGCCCTGAGAATGTCTTTAACGAAGACCCTAATGCTGATCCTACAGAGGCCCTTATACTGCTCCTAAGTCATGCCCTGACACTGTCCCTAACTCGGGCCCTAAAGATAGGCCTCACTTAGGCCCTGTTGCCGTACCTTAGTTAGGCTCTGACGCTGTCCGTACGTGAAGCCCTGACACTGGTCCTGATGAAGGCCCTGCCGCCGGTCCTAAGTAAGGCCCTGATGCTCTCAATAACTAAGGTCTTCACCCTATCCCTAGCTCACATCCTGACACTACCACTGGCCTGGAACCTGACTCTGTCCCGAGCTAATGTCCTGCCCCTTATCCTCACCGAAGCCGTAATGCTCTCCCTAACTAAGGCCCAGACTAGTCCTAATTAAGGCCCTGACACTGTCCCTAACTAAGGCCCGGAATCTATCTCTAATATAGGCCCTGCTGCCGGCAATAACTAAAATCCGGACACTATCCTGAGCTAATATCCTGACCCATTTCTAACCAAGGTCCTGACACCATCCCTAAGAAGGCCCTGTCGCTGTTCCTAAGTGAAGGCCTGAGGCTGTCCATAACTCAGTCCCTGAAGCTATGCCTAACTGAGCCCTTGACGCTGTGACTAACTCAGGCCCTGATCATGTCTGTAACTAAGACACTAATGCTGATGCAACAAAGGCCCTGATGCTGCTCCTACATCATACCCTGACAGTGTCCCCAGCTAAGGGCCTGACGCTAGGCCTCACTCAGGCCCTGTTGCTCTCCCAGAGTCAGGCACTGACGCTGTCCCTACCTGAAGCCCTGACACGGGTCCTAAATAAGGCCCTGATACTGTAACTAAGCTCTTGACACTAGCCCTAGGTCATTTCCTGACACGATCCCTAAACTTGACCCTAACCCTGTCCCTAGCAAATGTCCTGCCTCTTATGCTAACTAAAGCCCTTATGCTGTGACTACCTCAGGCCCTGAATTTAGTCCCAAGGCCGTGATACTGTCCCTAACGAAGGCCCTAACACTATTCCTAACTCAGGCCCTGACACTGTACCTAACAGAGGCCCAGATGCTAGTACTAACTAAGGCCTTGACACTGTCCCTAACTAAGGCCCTGCTGCCGTCAATATCTAATGTCCTGACACTATCCTGAGTTAATTTCCAGACCCATCTCTTACCAAGGTCCTGAAACTGTCCCTAAGTAAGCCCTGATGCTGTCCCTAAGTGAGGCCCTGATAATGTCTTTAACAAAGCCCCTCCCTGAGGCTGATCCTATCAAGGCCCTTATGCTGCTCCTAAGTCATGCCCTGATACTATCCCTAGCTAAGGCTCTGACACTAGGCCTCACTCAAGCCCTGTCGCTCTCCCTAAGTCAGGCTCTGACGCTATCCCTACCTGAAGCCCTGACACTGGTCCTAAATTAGGCCCTGATGCCCTAAGTAACTAAGGTCTTGACACTATCCCTAGGTCATGCCCTGACACAATCCCTAGACCTTAACCTAACCTTGTCTTTAACTAATGTTGAGCTTCTTATGCTAAATAAATCCCTGATGCTCTTCCTAACTAAGGCCCTAAAATTAGTCCCGAGGCCGTGACCCTCGCCCTAACTGAGGCCTGGAGGCTCGTCCTAACTCAGGCCCTGACACTGTCCCTAACTAAGGTCCGGAATCTATCTCTAATATAGGCCCTGCTGCCGGCAATAACTAAAATCCGGACACTATCCTGATCTAATATCCTGACCCATTTCTAACCAAGGTCCTGACACCGTCCCTAAGAAAGCCCTGTCGCTGTTCCTAAGTGAAGACCTGAGGCTGTCCGTAACTCAGTCCCTGAAGCTATGCCTAACTGAGCCCTTGACGCTGTGACTAACTCAGGCCCTGATCACGTCTGTAACTAAGACACTAATGCTGATGCAACAAAGGCCCTGATGCTGCTCCTACATCATGCCCTGACAGTGTCCCCAGCTATGGGCCTGACGCTAGGCCTCACTCAGGCCCTGTTGCTCTCCCAGAGTCAGGCACTGACGCTGTCCCTACCTGAAGCCCTGACACTGGTCCTAAATAAGGCCCTGATACTGTAACTAAGCTCTTGACACTAGCCCTAGGTCATTTCCTGACACGATCCCTAAACTTTACCCTAACCCTGTCCCTAGCAAATGTCCTGCCTCTTATGCTAACTAAAGCCCTTAGGCTGTGACTACCTCAGGCCCTGAATTTAGTCCCAAGGCCGTGATACTGTCCCTAACTAAGGCCCTAACACTATTCCTAACTCAGGCCCTGACACTGTACCTAACAGAGGCCCAGATGCTAGTACTAACTAAGGCCTTGACACTGTCCCTAACTAAGGCCCTGCTGCCGTCAATATCTAATGTCCTGACACTATCCTGAGTTAATTTCCGGACCCATCTCTTACCAAGGTCCTGAAACTGTCCCTAAGTAAGCCCTGACGCTGTCCCTAAGTGAGGCCCTAAGGCTGTCCCTAACAGAGGCCCTGATAATGTCTTTAACAAAGCCCCTCCCTGAGGCTGATCCTACCAAGGCCCTTATGCTGCTCCTAAGTCATGCCCTGATACTATCCCTAGCTAAGGCTCTGACACTAGGCCTCACTCAAGCCCTGTCGCTCTCCCTAAGTCAGGCTCTGACGCTATCCCTACCTGAAGCCCTGACACTGGTCCTAAATTAGGCCCTGATGCCCTAAGTAACTAAGGTCTTGACACTATCCCTAGGTCATGCCCTGACACAATCCCTAGACCTTAACCTAACCTTGTCTTTAACTAATGTTGAGCTTCTTATGCTAAAAAAATCCCTGATGCTGTTCCTAACTAAGGCCCTAAAATTAGTCCCGAGGCCGTGACCCTGGCCCAAACTGAGCCCTGGAGGCTCGTCCTAACTCAGGCCCTGACACTGTCCCTAACTAAGGCCCTGACACTACACCTAACTCAGTCCCTGACACTGTACCTAACAAAGGCTCTGATGCTAGTCCTAAGTCAGGCTGAGACACTGTCTCTAAGGCCCTGCTGCAGTCAATATCTAAAGTCCTGACATTATCCTGAGCTAATATCCTGACCCATGTCTTACCAAGGTCCTGAAACTGTCCCAAAGGAAGGCCTGACGCCGTCCCTAAGTGAGGCCCTGAGGCGGTCCCTAACAGAGGCCCTGAGAATGTCTTTAACGAAGACCCTAATGCTGATCCTACAGAGGCCTTTATACTGCTCCTAAGTCATGCCCTGACACTGTCCCTAACTCAGGCCCTAAAGATAGGCCTCACTTAGGCCCTGTTGCCGTACCTTAGTTAGGCTCTGACGCTGTCCGTACATGAAGCCCTGACACTGGTCCTGATGAAGGCCCTGCCGCCGGTCCTAAGTAAGGCCCTGATGCTCTCAATAACTAAGGTCTTCACCCTATCCCTAGCTCACATCCTGACACTACCACTGGCCTGGAACCTGACTCTGTCCCGAGCTAATGTCCTGCCCCTTATCCTCACCGAAGCCGTAATGCTCTCCCTAACTAAGGCCCAGACTAGTCCTAATTAAGGCCCTGACACTGTCCCTAACTAAGGCCCGGAATCTATCTCTAATATAGGCCCTGCTGCCGGCAATAACTAAAATCCGGACACTATCCTGAGCCAATATCCTGACCCATTTCTAACCAAGGTCCTGACACCGTCCCTAAGAAAGCCCTGTCGCTGTTCCTAAGTGAAGACCTGAGGTTGTCCGTAACTCAGTCCCTGAAGCTATGCCTAACTGAGGCCTTGACGCTGTGACTAACTCAGGCCCTGATCATGTCTCTAACGAAGACACTAATGCTGATGCAACAAAGCATGCTGATGCTAATGCGGATGCAACAAAGCATCCTGATGCTGCTCCTACATCATGCCCTGACAGTGTCCCCAGCTAAGGGCCTGACGCTAGGCCTCACTCAGGCCCTGTTGCTCTCCCAGAGTCAGGCACTGACGCTGTCCCTACCTGAAGCCCTGACACTGGTCCTAAATAAGGCCCTGATACTGTAACTAAGCTCTTGACACTAGCCCTTGGTCATTTCCTGACACGATCCCTAAACTTGACCCTAACCCTGACCCTAGCAAATGTCCTGCCTCTTATGCTAACTAAAGCCCTTATGCTGTGACTACCTCAGGCCCTGAATTTAGTCCCAAGGCCGTGATACTGTCCCTAACTAAGGCCCTAACACTATTCCTAACTCAGGCCCTGACACTGTACCTAACAGAGGCCCAGATGCTAGTACTAACTAAGGCCTTGACACTGTCCCTAACTAAGGCCCTGCTGCCGTCAATATCTAATGTCCTGACACTATCCTGAGTTAATTTCCGGACCCATCTCTTACCAAGGTCCTGAAACTGTCCCTAAGTAAGCCCTGACGCTGTCCCTAAGTGAGGCCCTAAGGCTGCCCCTAACAGAGGCCCTGATAATGTCTTTAACAAAGCCCCTCCCTGAGGCTGATCCTACCAAGGCCCTTATGCTGCTCCTAAGTCATGCCCTGATACTATCCCTAGCTAAGGCTCTGACACTAGGCCTCACTCAAGCCCTGTCGCTCTCCCTAAGTCAGGCTCTGACGCTATCCCTACCTGAAGCCCTGACACTGGTCCTAAATTAGGCCCTGATGCCCTAAGTAACTAAGGTCTTGACACTATCCCTAGGTCATGCCCTGACACAATCCCTAGACCTTAACCTAACCTTGTCTTTAACTAATGTTGAGCTTCTTATGCTAAATAAATCCCTGATGCTCTTCCTAACTAAGGCCCTAAAATTAGTCCCGAGGCCGTGACCCTGGCCCTAACTGAGGCCTGGAGGCTCGTCCTAACTCAGGCCCTGACACTGTCCCTAACTAAGGCCCTGACACTACACCTAACTCAGTCCCTGACACTGTACCTAACAAAGGCTCTGATGCTAGTCCTAAGTCAGGCTGAGACACTGTCTCTAAGGCCCTGCTGCAGTCAATATCTAAAGTCCTGACATTATCCCGAGCTAATATCCTGACCCATGTCTTACCAAGGTCCTGAAACTGTCCCAAAGGAAGCCCTGACGCTGTCCCTAAGTGAGGCCCTGAGGCGGTCCCTAACAGAGGCCCTGAGAATGTCTTTAACGAAGACCCTAATGCTGATCCTACAGAGGCCCTTATACGGCTCCTAAGTTATGCCCTGACACTGCCCCTAACTCAGGCCCTAAAGATAGGCCTCACTTAGGCCCTGTTGCCGTACCTTAGTTAGGCTCTGACGCTGTCTGTACGTGAAGCCCTGGCACTGGTCCTGATGAAGGCCCTGACGCTGGTCCTAACTAAGGCCCTGATGCTCTCAATAACTAAGGTCTTCACCCTATCCCTAGCTCACATCCTGACACTACCACTGGCCTGGAACCTGACTCTGTCCCGAGCTAACGTCCTGCCCCTTATCCTCACCGAAGCCTTAATGCTCTCCCTAACTAAGGCCCAGACTAGTCCTAATTAAGGCCCTGACACTGTCCTTAACTAAGGCCCAGAATCTATCTCTAATATAGGCCTTGCTGCCGGTAATAACTAAAATCCGGACACTATCCTGAGCTAATATCCTGACCCATTTCTAACCAAGGTCCTGACACCGTCCCTAAGAAAGCCCTGTCGCTGTTCCTAAGTGAAGACCTGAGGCTGTCCGTAACTCAGTCCCTGAAGCTATGCCTAACTGAGGCCTTGACGCTGTGACTAACTCAGGCCCTGATCATGTCTGTAACTAAGACACTAATGCTGATGCAACAAAGGCCCTGATGCTGCTCCTACATCATGCCCTGACAGTGTCCCCAGCTATGGGCCTGACGCTAAGCCTCACTCAGGCCCTGTTGCTCTCCCAGAGTCAGGCACTGACGCTGTCCCTACCTCAAGCCCTGACACGGGTCCTAAATAAGGCCCTGATACTGTAACTAAGCTCTTGACACTATCCCTAGGTCATTTCCTGACACGATCCCTAAACTTTACCCTAACCCTGTCCCTAGCAAATGTCCTGCCTCTTATGCTAACTAAAGCCCTTAGGCTGTGACTACCTCAGGCCCTGAATTTAGTCCCAAGGCCGTGATACTGTCCCTAACTAAGGCCCTAACACTATTCCTAACTCAGGCCCTGACACTGTACCTAACAGAGGCCCAGATGCTAGTACTAACTAAGGCCTTGACACTGTCCCTAACTAAGGCCCTGCTGCCGTCAATATCTAATGTCCTGACACTATCCTTAGTTAATTTCCAGACCCATCTCTTACCAAGGTCCTGAAACTGTCCCTAAGTAAGCCCTGATGCTGTCCCTAAGTGAGGCCCTAAGGCTGCCCCTAACAGAGGCCCTGATAATGTCTTTAACAAAGCCCCTCCCTGAGGCTGATCCTATCAAGGCCCTTATGCTGCTCCTAAGTCATGCCCTGATACTATCCCTAGCTAAGGCTCTGACACTAGGCCTCACTCAAGCCCTGTCGCTCTCCCTAAGTCAGGCTCTGACGCTATCCCTACCTGAAGCCCTGACACTGGTCCTAAATTAGGCCCTGATGCCCTAAGTAACTAAGGTCTTGACACTATCCCTAGGTCATGCCCTGACACAATCCCTAGACCTTAACCTAACCTTGTCTTTAACTAATGTTGAGCTTCTTATGCTAAATAAATCCCTGATGCTCTTCCTAACTAAGGCCCTAAAATTAGTCCAGAGGCCGTGACCCTGGCCCTAACTGAGGCCTGGAGGCTCGTCCTAACTCAGGCCCTGACACTGTCCCTAACTAAGGCCCTGACACTACACCTAACTCAGTCCCTGACACTGTACCTAACAAAGGCTCTGATGCTAGTCCTAAGTCAGGCTGAGACACTGTCTCTAAGGCCCTGCTGCAGTCAATATCTAAAGTCCTGACATTATCCTGAGCTAATATCCTGACCCATGTCTTACCAAGGTCCTGAAACTGTCCCAAAGGAAGGCCTGACGCTGTCCCTAAGTGAGGCCCTGAGGCGGTCCCTAACAGAGGCCCTGAGAATGTCTTTAACGAAGACCCTAATGCTGATCCTACAGAGGCCCTTATACTGCTCCTAAGTCATGCCCTGACACTGTCCCTAACTCAGGCCCTAAAGATAGGCCTCACTTAGGCCCTGTTGCCGTACCTTAGTTAGGCTCTGACGCTGTCCGTACGTGAAGCCCTGACACTGGTCCTGATGAAGGCCCTGCCGCCGGTCCTAAGTAAGGCCCTGATGCTCTCAATAACTAAGGTCTTCACCCTATCCCTAGCTCACATCCTGACACTACCACTGGCCTGGAACCTGACTCTGTCCCGAGCTAATGTCCTGCCCCTTATCCTCACCGAAGCCGTAATGCTCTCCCTAACTAAGGCCCAGACTAGTCCTAATTAAGGCCCTGACACTGTCCCTAACTAAGGCCCGGAATCTATCTCTAATATAGGCCCTGCTGCCGGCAATAACTAAAATCCGGACACTATCCTGAGCTAATATCCTGACCCATTTCTAACCAAGGTCCTGACACCATCCCTAAGAAGGCCCTGTCGCTGTTCCTAAGTGAAGGCCTGAGGCTGTCCATAACTCAGTCCCTGAAGCTATGCCTAACTGAGCCCTTGACGCTGTGACTAACTCAGGCCCTGATCATGTCTGTAACTAAGACACTAATGCTGATGCAACAAAGGCCCTGATGCTGCTCCTACATCATACCCTGACAGTGTCCCCAGCTAAGGGCCTGACGCTAGGCCTCACTCAGGCCCTGTTGCTCTCCCAGAGTCAGGCACTGACGCTGTCCCTACCTGAAGCCCTGACACTGGTCCTAAATAAGGCCCTGATACTGTAACTAAGCTCTTGACACTATCCCTAGGTCATTTCCTGACACGATCCCTAAACTTTACCCTAACCCTGTCCCTAGCAAATGTCCTGCCTCTTATGCTAACTAAAGCCCTTATGCTGTGACTACCTCAGGCCCTGAATTTAGTCCCAAGGCCGTGATACTGTCCCTAACGAAGGCCCTAACACTATTCCTAACTCAGGCCCTGACACTGTACCTAACAGAGGCCCAGATGCTAGTACTAACTAAGGCCTTGACACTGTCCCTAACTAAGGCCCTGCTGCCGTCAATATCTAATGTCCTGACACTATCCTGAGTTAATTTCCGGACCCATCTCTTACCAAGGTCCTGAAACTGTCCCTAAGTAAGCCCTGATGCTGTCCCTAAGTGAGGCCCTAAGGCTGCCCCTAACAGAGGCCCTGATAATGTCTTTAACAAAGCCCCTCCCTGAGGCTGATCCTATCAAGGCCTTTATGCTGCTCCTAAGTCATGCCCTGATACTATCCCTAGCTAAGGCTCTGACACTAGGCCTCACTCAAGCCCTGTCGCTCTCCCTAAGTCAGGCTCTGACGCTATCCCTACCTGAAGCCCTGACACTGGTCCTAAATTAGGCCCTGATGCCCTAAGTAACTAAGGTCTTGACACTATCCCTAGGTCATGCCCTGACACAATCCCTAGACCTTAACCTAACCTTGTCTTTAACTAATGTTGAGCTTCTTATGCTAAATAAATCCCTGATGCTCTTCCTAACTAAGGCCCTAAAATTAGTCCCGAGGCCGTGACCCAGGCCCTAACTGAGGCCTGGAGTCTCGTGCTAACTCAGGCCCTGACACTGTCCCTAACTAAGGCCCTGACACTACACCTAACTCAGTCCCTGACACTGTACCTAACAAAGGCTCTGATGCTAGTCCTAAGTCAGGCTGAGACACTGTCTCTAAGGACCTGCGGCAGTCAATATCTAAAGTCCTGACATTATCCTGAGCTAATATCCTGACCCATGTCTTACCAAGGTCCTGAAACTGTCCCAAAGGAAGCCCTGACGCTGTCCCTAAGTGAGGCCCTGAGGCGGTCCCTAACAGAGGCCCTGAGAATGTCTTTAACGAAGACCCTAATGCTGATCCTACAGAGGCCCTTATACTGCTCCTAAGTCATGCCCTGACACTGTCCCTAACTCGGGCCCTAAAGATAGGCCTCACTTAGGCCCTGTTGCCGTACCTTAGTTAGGCTCTGACGCTGTCCGTACGTGAAGCCCTGACACTGGTCCTGATGAAGGCCCTGCCGCCGGTCCTAAGTAAGGCCCTGATGCTCTCAATAACTAAGGTCTTCACCCTATCCCTAGCTCACATCCTGACACTACCACTGGCCTGGAACCTGACTCTGTCCCGAGCTAATGTCCTGCCCCTTATCCTCACCGAAGCCGTAATGCTCTCCCTAACTAAGGCCCAGACTAGTCCTAATTAAGGCCCTGACACTGTCCCTAACTAAGGCCCGGAATCTATCTCTAATATAGGCCCTGCTGCCGGCAATAACTAAAATCCGGACACTATCCTGAGCTAATATCCTGACCCATTTCTAACCAAGGTCCTGACACCATCCCTAAGAAGGCCCTGTCGCTGTTCCTAAGTGAAGGCCTGAGGCTGTCCATAACTCAGTCCCTGAAGCTATGCCTAACTGAGCCCTTGACGCTGTGACTAACTCAGGCCCTGATCATGTCTGTAACTAAGACACTAATGCTGATGCAACAAAGGCCCTGATGCTGCTCCTACATCATACCCTGACAGTGTCCCCAGCTAAGGGCCTGACGCTAGGCCTCACTCAGGCCCTGTTGCTCTCCCAGAGTCAGGCACTGACGCTGTCCCTAACTGAAGCGCTGACACTGGTCCTAAATAAGGCCCTGATACTGTAACTAAGCTCTTGACACTAGCCCTAGGTCATTTCCTGACACGATCCCTAAACTTTACCCTAACCCTGTCCCTAGCAAATGTCCTGCCTCTTATGCTAACTAAAGCCCTTATGCTGTGACTACCTCAGGCCCTGAATTTAGTCCCAAGGCCGTGATACTGTCCCTAACTAAGGCCCTAACACTATTCCTAACTCAGGCCCTGACACTGTACCTAACAGAGGCCCAGATGCTAGTACTAACTAAGGCCTTGACACTGTCCCTAACTAAGGCCCTGCTGCCGTCAATATCTAATGTCCTGACACTATCCTGAGTTAATTTCCGGACCCATCTCTTACCAAGGTCCTGAAACTGTCCCTAAGTAAGCCCTGATGCTGTCCCTAAGTGAGGCCCTAAGGCTGCCCCTAACAGAGGCCCTGATAATGTCTTTAACAAAGCCCCTCCCTGAGGCTGATCCTATCAAGGCCCTTATGCTGCTCCTAAGTCATGCCCTGATACTATCCCTAGCTAAGGCTCTGACACTAGGCCTCACTCAAGCCCTGTCGCTCTCCCTAAGTCAGGCTCTGACGCTATCCCTACCTGAAGCCCTGACACTGGTCCTAAATTAGGCCCTGATGCCCTAAGTAACTAAGGTCTTGACACTATCCCTAGGTCATGCCCTGACACAATCCCTAGACCTTAACCTAACCTTGTCTTTAACTAATGTTGAGCTTCTTATGCTAAATAAATCCCTGATGCTCTTCCTAACTAAGGCCCTAAAATTAGTCCCGAGGCCGTGACCCTGGCCCTAACTGAGGCCTGGAGTCTCGTGCTAACTCAGGCCCTGACACTGTCCCTAACTAAGGCCCTGACACTACACCTAACTCAGTCCCTGACACTGTACCTAACAAAGGCTCTGATGCTAGTCCTAAGTCAGGCTGAGACACTGTCTCTAAGGCCCTGCTGCAGTCAATATCTAAAGTCCTGACATTATCCTGAGCTAATATCCTGACCCATGTCTTACCAAGGTCCTGAAACTGTCCCAAAGGAAGCCCTGACGCTGTCCCTAAGTGAGGCCCTGAGGCGGTCCCTAACAGAGGCCCTGAGAATGTCTTTAACGAAGACCCTAATGCTGATCCTACAGAGGCCCTTATACGGCTCCTAAGTCATGCCCTGACACTGTCCCTAACTCAGGCCCTAAAGATAGGCCTCACTTAGGCCCTGTTGCCGTACCTTAGGTAGGCTCTGACGCTGTCCGTACGTGAAGCCCTGGCACTGGTCCTGATGAAGGCCCTGACGCTGGTCCTAACTAAGGCCCTGATGCTCTCAATAACTAAGGTCTTCACCCTATCCCTAGCTCACATCCTGACACTACCACTGGCCTGGAACCTGACTCTGTCCCGAGCTAACGTCCTGCCCCTTATCCTCACTGAAGCCGTAATGCTCTCCCTAACTAAGGCCCAGACGAGTCCTAATTAAGGCCCTGACACTGTCCCTAACTAAGGCCCGGAATCTATCTCTAATATAGGCCCTGCTGCCGGCAATAACTAAAATCCGGACACTATCCTGAGCTAATATCCTGACCCATTTCTAACCAAGGTCCTGACACCGTCCCTAAGAAAGCCCTGTCGCTGTTCCTAAGTGAAGACCTGAGGCTGTCCGTAACTCAGTCCCTGAAGCTATGCCTAACTGAGGCCTTGACGCTGTGACTAACTCAGGCCCTGATCATGTCTGTAACTACGACACTAATGCTGATGCAACAAAGGCCCTGATGCTGCTCCTACATCATGCCCTGACAGTGTCCCCAGCTATGGGCCTGACGCTAGGCCTCACTCAGGCCCTGTTGCTCTCCCAGAGTCAGGCACTGACGCTGTCCCTACCTGAAGCCCTGACACTGGTCCTAAATAAGGCCCTGATACTGTAACTAAGCTCTTGACACTAGCCCTAGGTCATTTCCTGACACGATCCCTAAACTTTACCCTAACCCTGTCCCTAGCAAATGTCCTGCCTCTTATGGTAACTAAAGCCCTTATGCTGTGACTACCTCAGGCCCTGAATTTAGTCCCAAGGCCGTGATACTGTCCCTAACTAAGGCCCTAACACTATTCCTAACTCAGGCCCTGACACTGTACCTAACAGAGGCCCAGATGCTAGTACTAACTAATGCCTTGACACTGTCCCTAACTAAGGCCCTGCTGCCGTCAATATCTAATGTCCTGACAATATCCTGAGTTAATTTCCGGACCCATCTCTTACCAAGGTCCTGAAACTGTCCCTAAGTAAGCCCTGACGCTGTCCCTAAGGGAGGCCCTAAGGCTGCCCCTAACAGAGGCCCTGATAATGTCTTTAACAAAGCCCCTCCCTGAGGCTGATCCTACCAAGGCCCTTATGCTGCTCCTAAGTCATGCCCTGATACTATCCCTAGCTAAGGCTCTGACACTAGGCCTCACTCAAGCCCTGTCGCTCTCCCTAAGTCAGGCTCTGACGCTATCCCTACCTGAAGCCCTGACACTGGTCCTAAATTAGGCCCTGATGCCCTAAGTAACTAAGGTCTTGACACTATCCCTAGGTCATGCCCTGACACAATCCCTAGACCTTAACCTAACCTTGTCTTTAACTAATGTTGAGCTTCTTATGCTAAATAAATCCCTGATGCTCTTCCTAACTAAGGCCCTAAAATTAGTCCAGAGGCCGTGACCCTGGCCCTAACTGAGGCCTGGAGGCTCGTCCTAACTCAGGCCCTGACACTGTCCCTAACTAAGGCCCTGACACTACACCTAACTCAGTCCCTGACACTGTACCTAACAAAGGCTCTGATGCTAGTCCTAAGTCAGGCTGAGACACTGTCTCTAAGGCCCTGCTGCAGTCAATATCTAAAGTCCTGACATTATCCTGAGCTAATATCCTGACCCATGTCTTACCAAGGTCCTGAAACTGTCCCAAAGGAAGGCCTGACGCTGTCCCTAAGTGAGGCCCTGAGGCGGTCCCTAACAGAGGCCCTGAGAATGTCTTTAACGAAGACCCTAATGCTGATCCTACAGAGGCCCTTATACTGCTCCTAAGTCATGCCCTGACACTGTCCCTAACTCAGGCCCTAAAGATAGGCCTCACTTAGGCCCTGTTGCCGTACCTTAGTTAGGCTCTGACGCTGTCCGTACGTGAAGCCCTGACACTGGTCCTGATGAAGGCCCTGCCGCCGGTCCTAAGTAAGGCCCTGATGCTCTCAATAACTAAGGTCTTCACCCTATCCCTAGCTCACATCCTGACACTACCACTGGCCTGGAACCTGACTCTGTCCCGAGCTAATGTCCTGCCCCTTATCCTCACCGAAGCCGTAATGCTCTCCCTAACTAAGGCCCAGACTAGTCCTAATTAAGGCCCTGACACTGTCCCTAACTAAGGCCCGGAATCTATCTCTAATATAGGCCCTGCTGCCGGCAATAACTAAAATCCGGACACTATCCTGAGCTAATATCCTGACCCATTTCTAACCAAGGTCCTGACACCATCCCTAAGAAGGCCCTGTCGCTGTTCCTAAGTGAAGGCCTGAGGCTGTCCATAACTCAGTCCCTGAAGCTATGCCTAACTGAGCCCTTGACGCTGTGACTAACTCAGGCCCTGATCATGTCTGTAACTACGACACTAATGCTGATGCAACAAAGGCCCTGATGCTGCTCCTACATCATGCCCTGACAGTGTCCCCAGCTATGGGCCTGACGCTAGGCCTCACTCAGGCCCTGTTGCTCTCCCAGAGTCAGGCACTGACGCTGTCCCTACCTGAAGCCCTGACACTGGTCCTAAATAAGGCCCTGATACTGTAACTAAGCTCTTGACACTAGCCCTAGGTCATTTCCTGACACGATCCCTAAACTTTACCCTAACCCTGTCCCTAGCAAATGTCTTGCCTCTTATGGTAACTAAAGCCCTTATGCTGTGACTACCTCAGGCCCTGAATTTAGTCCCAAGGCCGTGATACTGTCCCTAACTAAGGCCCTAACACTATTCCTAACTCAGGCCCTGACACTGTACCTAACAGAGGCCCAGATGCTAGTACTAACTAAGGCCTTGACACTGTCCCTAACTAAGGCCCTGCTGCCGTCAATATCTAATGTCCTGACAATATCCTGAGTTAATTTCCGGACCCATCTCTTACCAAGGTCCTGAAACTGTCCCTAAGTAAGCCCTGACGCTGTCCCTAAGGGAGGCCCTAAGGCTGCCCCTAACAGAGGCCCTGATAATGTCTTTAACAAAGCCCCTCCCTGAGGCTGATCCTACCAAGGCCCTTATGCTGCTCCTAAGTCATGCCCTGATACTATCCCTAGCTAAGGCTCTGACACTAGGCCTCACTCAAGCCCTGTCGCTCTCCCTAAGTCAGGCTCTGACGCTATCCCTACCTGAAGCCCTGACACTGGTCCTAAATTAGGCCCTGATGCCCTAAGTAACTAAGGTCTTGACACTATCCCTAGGTCATGCCCTGACACAATCCCTAGACCTTAACCTAACCTTGTCTTTATCTAATGTTGAGCTTCTTATGCTAAAAAAATCCCTGATGCTGTTCCTAACTAAGGCACTAAAATTAGTCCCGAGGCCGTGACCCTGGCCCTAACTGAGGCCTGCAGGCTCGTCCTAACTCAGGCCCTGACACTGTCCCTAACTAAGGCCCTGACACTACACCTAACTCAGTCCCTGACACAGTACCTAACAAAGGCTCTGATGCTAGTCCTAAGTCAGGCTGAGACACTGTCTCTAAGGCCCTGCTGCAGTCAATATCTAAAGTCCTGACATTATCCTGAGCTAATATCCTGACCCATGTCTTACCAAGGTCCTGAAACTGTCCCAAAGGAAGGCCTGACGCTGTCCCTAAGTGAGGCCCTGAGGCGGTCCCTAACAGAGGCCCTGAGAATGTCTTTAACGAAGACCCTAATGCTGATCCTACAGAGGCCCTTATACTGCTCCTAAGTCATGCCCTGACACTGTCCCTAACTCAGGCCCTAAAGATAGGCCTCACTTAGGCCCTGTTGCCGTACCTTAGTTAGGCTCTGACGCTGTCCGTACGTGAAGCCCTGACACTGGTCCTGATGAAGGCCCTGCCGCCGGTCCTAAGTAAGGCCCTGATGCTCTCAATAACTAAGGTCTTCACCCTATCCCTAGCTCACATCCTGACACTACCACTGGCCTGGAACCTGACTCTGTCCCGAGCTAATGTCCTGCCCCTTATCCTCACCGAAGCCGTAATGCTCTCCCTAACTAAGGCCCAGACTAGTCCTAATTAAGGCCCTGACACTGTCCCTAACTAAGGCCCGGAATCTATCTCTAATATAGGCCCTGCTGCCGGCAATAACTAAAATCCGGACACTATCCTGAGCTAATATCCTGACCCATTTCTAACCAAGGTCCTGACACCATCCCTAAGAAGGCCCTGTCGCTGTTCCTAAGTGAAGGCCTGAGGCTGTCCATAACTCAGTCCCTGAAGCTATGCCTAACTGAGCCCTTGACGCTGTGACTAACTCAGGCCCTGATCATGTCTGTAACTAAGACACTAATGCTGATGCAACAAAGGCCCTGATGCTGCTCCTACATCATACCCTGACAGTGTCCCCAGCTAAGGGCCTGACGCTAGGCCTCACTCAGGCCCTGTTGCTCTCCCAGAGTCAGGCACTGACGCTGTCCCTACCTGAAGCCCTGACACTGGTCCTAAATAAGGCCCTGATACTGTAACTAAGCTCTTGACACTATCCCTAGGTCATTTCCTGACACGATCCCTAAACTTTACCCTAACCCTGTCCCTAGCAAATGTCCTGCCTCTTATGCTAACTAAAGCCCTTATGCTGTGACTACCTCAGGCCCTGAATTTAGTCCCAAGGCCGTGATACTGTCCCTAACTAAGGCCCTAACACTATTCCTAACTCAGGCCCTGACACTGTACCTAACAGAGGCCCAGATGCTAGTACTAACTAAGGCCTTGACACTGTCCCTAACTAAGGCCCTGCTGCCGTCAATATCTAATGTCCTGACACTATCCTTAGTTAATTTCCAGACCCATCTCTTACCAAGGTCCTGAAACTGTCCCTAAGTAAGCCCTGATGCTGTCCCTAAGTGAGGCCCTAAGGCTGCCCCTAACAGAGGCCCTGATAATGTCTTTAACAAAGCCCCTCCCTGAGGCTGATCCTATCAAGGCCCTTATGCTGCTCCTAAGTCATGCCCTGATACTATCCCTAGCTAAGGCTCTGACACTAGGCCTCACTCAAGCCCTGTCGCTCTCCCTAAGTCAGGCTCTGACGCTATCCCTACCTGAAGCCCTGACACTGGTCCTAAATTAGGCCCTGATGCCCTAAGTAACTAAGGTCTTGACACTATCCCTAGGTCATGCCCTGACACAATCCCTAGACCTTAACCTAACCTTGTCTTTAACTAATGTTGAGCTTCTTATGCTAAATAAATCCCTGATGCTCTTCCTAACTAAGGCCCTAAAATTAGTCCAGAGGCCGTGACCCTGGCCCTAACTGAGGCCTGGAGGCTCGTCCTAACTCAGGCCCTGACACTGTCCCTAACTAAGGCCCTGACACTACACCTAACTCAGTCCCTGACACTGTACCTAACAAAGGCTCTGATGCTAGTCCTAAGTCAGGCTGAGACACTGTCTCTAAGGCCCTGCTGCAGTCAATATCTAAAGTCCTGACATTATCCTGAGCTAATATCCTGACCCATGTCTTACCAAGGTCCTGAAACTGTCCCAAAGGAAGGCCTGACGCTGTCCCTAAGTGAGGCCCTGAGGCGGTCCCTAACAGAGGCCCTGAGAATGTCTTTAACGAAGACCCTAATGCTGATCCTACAGAGGCCCTTATACTGCTCCTAAGTCATGCCCTGACACTGTCCCTAACTCAGGCCCTAAAGATAGGCCTCACTTAGGCCCTGTTGCCGTACCTTAGTTAGGCTCTGACGCTGTCCGTACGTGAAGCCCTGACACTGGTCCTGATGAAGGCCCTGCCGCCGGTCCTAAGTAAGGCCCTGATGCTCTCAATAACTAAGGTCTTCACCCTATCCCTAGCTCACATCCTGACACTACCACTGGCCTGGAACCTGACTCTGTCCCGAGCTAATGTCCTGCCCCTTATCCTCACCGAAGCCGTAATGCTCTCCCTAACTAAGGCCCAGACTAGTCCTAATTAAGGCCCTGACACTGTCCCTAACTAAGGCCCGGAATCTATCTCTAATATAGGCCCTGCTGCCGGCAATAACTAAAATCCGGACACTATCCTGAGCTAATATCCTGACCCATTTCTAACCAAGGTCCTGACACCATCCCTAAGAAGGCCCTGTCGCTGTTCCTAAGTGAAGGCCTGAGGCTGTCCATAACTCAGTCCCTGAAGCTATGCCTAACTGAGCCCTTGACGCTGTGACTAACTCAGGCCCTGATCATGTCTGTAACTAAGACACTAATGCTGATGCAACAAAGGCCCTGATGCTGCTCCTACATCATACCCTGACAGTGTCCCCAGCTAAGGGCCTGACGCTAGGCCTCACTCAGGCCCTGTTGCTCTCCCAGAGTCAGGCACTGACGCTGTCCCTACCTGAAGCCCTGACACTGGTCCTAAATAAGGCCCTGATACTGTAACTAAGCTCTTGACACTATCCCTAGGTCATTTCCTGACACGATCCCTAAACTTTACCCTAACCCTGTCCCTAGCAAATGTCCTGCCTCTTATGCTAACTAAAGCCCTTATGCTGTGACTACCTCAGGCCCTGAATTTAGTCCCAAGGCCGTGATACTGTCCCTAACGAAGGCCCTAACACTATTCCTAACTCAGGCCCTGACACTGTACCTAACAGAGGCCCAGATGCTAGTACTAACTAAGGCCTTGACACTGTCCCTAACTAAGGCCCTGCTGCCGTCAATATCTAATGTCCTGACACTATCCTGAGTTAATTTCCGGACCCATCTCTTACCAAGGTCCTGAAACTGTCCCTAAGTAAGCCCTGATGCTGTCCCTAAGTGAGGCCCTAAGGCTGCCCCTAACAGAGGCCCTGATAATGTCTTTAACAAAGCCCCTCCCTGAGGCTGATCCTATCAAGGCCTTTATGCTGCTCCTAAGTCATGCCCTGATACTATCCCTAGCTAAGGCTCTGACACTAGGCCTCACTCAAGCCCTGTCGCTCTCCCTAAGTCAGGCTCTGACGCTATCCCTACCTGAAGCCCTGACACTGGTCCTAAATTAGGCCCTGATGCCCTAAGTAACTAAGGTCTTGACACTATCCCTAGGTCATGCCCTGACACAATCCCTAGACCTTAACCTAACCTTGTCTTTAACTAATGTTGAGCTTCTTATGCTAAATAAATCCCTGATGCTCTTCCTAACTAAGGCCCTAAAATTAGTCCCGAGGCCGTGACCCAGGCCCTAACTGAGGCCTGGAGTCTCGTGCTAACTCAGGCCCTGACACTGTCCCTAACTAAGGCCCTGACACTACACCTAACTCAGTCCCTGACACTGTACCTAACAAAGGCTCTGATGCTAGTCCTAAGTCAGGCTGAGACACTGTCTCTAAGGACCTGCGGCAGTCAATATCTAAAGTCCTGACATTATCCTGAGCTAATATCCTGACCCATGTCTTACCAAGGTCCTGAAACTGTCCCAAAGGAAGCCCTGACGCTGTCCCTAAGTGAGGCCCTGAGGCGGTCCCTAACAGAGGCCCTGAGAATGTCTTTAACGAAGACCCTAATGCTGATCCTACAGAGGCCCTTATACTGCTCCTAAGTCATGCCCTGACACTGTCCCTAACTCGGGCCCTAAAGATAGGCCTCACTTAGGCCCTGTTGCCGTACCTTAGTTAGGCTCTGACGCTGTCCGTACGTGAAGCCCTGACACTGGTCCTGATGAAGGCCCTGCCGCCGGTCCTAAGTAAGGCCCTGATGCTCTCAATAACTAAGGTCTTCACCCTATCCCTAGCTCACATCCTGACACTACCACTGGCCTGGAACCTGACTCTGTCCCGAGCTAATGTCCTGCCCCTTATCCTCACCGAAGCCGTAATGCTCTCCCTAACTAAGGCCCAGACTAGTCCTAATTAAGGCCCTGACACTGTCCCTAACTAAGGCCCGGAATCTATCTCTAATATAGGCCCTGCTGCCGGCAATAACTAAAATCCGGACACTATCCTGAGCTAATATCCTGACCCATTTCTAACCAAGGTCCTGACACCATCCCTAAGAAGGCCCTGTCGCTGTTCCTAAGTGAAGGCCTGAGGCTGTCCATAACTCAGTCCCTGAAGCTATGCCTAACTGAGCCCTTGACGCTGTGACTAACTCAGGCCCTGATCATGTCTGTAACTAAGACACTAATGCTGATGCAACAAAGGCCCTGATGCTGCTCCTACATCATACCCTGACAGTGTCCCCAGCTAAGGGCCTGACGCTAGGCCTCACTCAGGCCCTGTTGCTCTCCCAGAGTCAGGCACTGACGCTGTCCCTAACTGAAGCGCTGACACTGGTCCTAAATAAGGCCCTGATACTGTAACTAAGCTCTTGACACTAGCCCTAGGTCATTTCCTGACACGATCCCTAAACTTTACCCTAACCCTGTCCCTAGCAAATGTCCTGCCTCTTATGCTAACTAAAGCCCTTATGCTGTGACTACCTCAGGCCCTGAATTTAGTCCCAAGGCCGTGATACTGTCCCTAACTAAGGCCCTAACACTATTCCTAACTCAGGCCCTGACACTGTACCTAACAGAGGCCCAGATGCTAGTACTAACTAAGGCCTTGACACTGTCCCTAACTAAGGCCCTGCTGCCGTCAATATCTAATGTCCTGACACTATCCTGAGTTAATTTCCGGACCCATCTCTTACCAAGGTCCTGAAACTGTCCCTAAGTAAGCCCTGATGCTGTCCCTAAGTGAGGCCCTAAGGCTGCCCCTAACAGAGGCCCTGATAATGTCTTTAACAAAGCCCCTCCCTGAGGCTGATCCTATCAAGGCCCTTATGCTGCTCCTAAGTCATGCCCTGATACTATCCCTAGCTAAGGCTCTGACACTAGGCCTCACTCAAGCCCTGTCGCTCTCCCTAAGTCAGGCTCTGACGCTATCCCTACCTGAAGCCCTGACACTGGTCCTAAATTAGGCCCTGATGCCCTAAGTAACTAAGGTCTTGACACTATCCCTAGGTCATGCCCTGACACAATCCCTAGACCTTAACCTAACCTTGTCTTTAACTAATGTTGAGCTTCTTATGCTAAATAAATCCCTGATGCTCTTCCTAACTAAGGCCCTAAAATTAGTCCCGAGGCCGTGACCCTGGCCCTAACTGAGGCCTGGAGTCTCGTGCTAACTCAGGCCCTGACACTGTCCCTAACTAAGGCCCTGACACTACACCTAACTCAGTCCCTGACACTGTACCTAACAAAGGCTCTGATGCTAGTCCTAAGTCAGGCTGAGACACTGTCTCTAAGGCCCTGCTGCAGTCAATATCTAAAGTCCTGACATTATCCTGAGCTAATATCCTGACCCATGTCTTACCAAGGTCCTGAAACTGTCCCAAAGGAAGCCCTGACGCTGTCCCTAAGTGAGGCCCTGAGGCGGTCCCTAACAGAGGCCCTGAGAATGTCTTTAACGAAGACCCTAATGCTGATCCTACAGAGGCCCTTATACGGCTCCTAAGTCATGCCCTGACACTGTCCCTAACTCAGGCCCTAAAGATAGGCCTCACTTAGGCCCTGTTGCCGTACCTTAGGTAGGCTCTGACGCTGTCCGTACGTGAAGCCCTGGCACTGGTCCTGATGAAGGCCCTGACGCTGGTCCTAACTAAGGCCCTGATGCTCTCAATAACTAAGGTCTTCACCCTATCCCTAGCTCACATCCTGACACTACCACTGGCCTGGAACCTGACTCTGTCCCGAGCTAACGTCCTGCCCCTTATCCTCACTGAAGCCGTAATGCTCTCCCTAACTAAGGCCCAGACGAGTCCTAATTAAGGCCCTGACACTGTCCCTAACTAAGGCCCGGAATCTATCTCTAATATAGGCCCTGCTGCCGGCAATAACTAAAATCCGGACACTATCCTGAGCTAATATCCTGACCCATTTCTAACCAAGGTCCTGACACCGTCCCTAAGAAAGCCCTGTCGCTGTTCCTAAGTGAAGACCTGAGGCTGTCCGTAACTCAGTCCCTGAAGCTATGCCTAACTGAGGCCTTGACGCTGTGACTAACTCAGGCCCTGATCATGTCTGTAACTACGACACTAATGCTGATGCAACAAAGGCCCTGATGCTGCTCCTACATCATGCCCTGACAGTGTCCCCAGCTATGGGCCTGACGCTAGGCCTCACTCAGGCCCTGTTGCTCTCCCAGAGTCAGGCACTGACGCTGTCCCTACCTGAAGCCCTGACACTGGTCCTAAATAAGGCCCTGATACTGTAACTAAGCTCTTGACACTAGCCCTAGGTCATTTCCTGACACGATCCCTAAACTTTACCCTAACCCTGTCCCTAGCAAATGTCCTGCCTCTTATGGTAACTAAAGCCCTTATGCTGTGACTACCTCAGGCCCTGAATTTAGTCCCAAGGCCGTGATACTGTCCCTAACTAAGGCCCTAACACTATTCCTAACTCAGGCCCTGACACTGTACCTAACAGAGGCCCAGATGCTAGTACTAACTAATGCCTTGACACTGTCCCTAACTAAGGCCCTGCTGCCGTCAATATCTAATGTCCTGACAATATCCTGAGTTAATTTCCGGACCCATCTCTTACCAAGGTCCTGAAACTGTCCCTAAGTAAGCCCTGACGCTGTCCCTAAGGGAGGCCCTAAGGCTGCCCCTAACAGAGGCCCTGATAATGTCTTTAACAAAGCCCCTCCCTGAGGCTGATCCTACCAAGGCCCTTATGCTGCTCCTAAGTCATGCCCTGATACTATCCCTAGCTAAGGCTCTGACACTAGGCCTCACTCAAGCCCTGTCGCTCTCCCTAAGTCAGGCTCTGACGCTATCCCTACCTGAAGCCCTGACACTGGTCCTAAATTAGGCCCTGATGCCCTAAGTAACTAAGGTCTTGACACTATCCCTAGGTCATGCCCTGACACAATCCCTAGACCTTAACCTAACCTTGTCTTTATCTAATGTTGAGCTTCTTATGCTAAAAAAATCCCTGATGCTGTTCCTAACTAAGGCACTAAAATTAGTCCCGAGGCCGTGACCCTGGCCCTAACTGAGGCCTGCAGGCTCGTCCTAACTCAGGCCCTGACACTGTCCCTAACTAAGGCCCTGACACTACACCTAACTCAGTCCCTGACACTGTACCTAACAAAGGCTCTGATGCTAGTCCTAAGTCAGGCTGAGACACTGTCTCTAAGGCCCTGCTGCAGTCAATATCTAAAGTCCTGACATTATCCTGAGCTAATATCCTGACCCATGTCTTACCAAGGTCCTGAAACTGTCCCAAAGGAAGCCCTGACGCTGTCCCTAAGTGAGGCCCTGAGGCGGTCCCTAACAGAGGCCCTGAGAATGTCTTTAACGAAGACCCTAATGCTGATCCTACAGAGGCCCTTATACTGCTCCTAAGTCATGCCCTGACACTGTCCCTAACTCGGGCCCTAAAGATAGGCCTCACTTAGGCCCTGTTGCCGTACCTTAGTTAGGCTCTGACGCTGTCCGTACGTGAAGCCCTGACACTGGTCCTGATGAAGGCCCTGCCGCCGGTCCTAAGTAAGGCCCTGATGCTCTCAATAACTAAGGTCTTCACCCTATCCCTAGCTCACATCCTGACACTACCACTGGCCTGGAACCTGACTCTGTCCCGAGCTAATGTCCTGCCCCTTATCCTCACCGAAGCCGTAATGCTCTCCCTAACTAAGGCCCAGACTAGTCCTAATTAAGGCCCTGACACTGTCCCTAACTAAGGCCCGGAATCTATCTCTAATATAGGCCCTGCTGCCGGCAATAACTAAAATCCGGACACTATCCTGAGCTAATATCCTGACCCATTTCTAACCAAGGTCCTGACACCATCCCTAAGAAGGCCCTGTCGCTGTTCCTAAGTGAAGGCCTGAGGCTGTCCATAACTCAGTCCCTGAAGCTATGCCTAACTGAGCCCTTGACGCTGTGACTAACTCAGGCCCTGATCATGTCTGTAACTAAGACACTAATGCTGATGCAACAAAGGCCCTGATGCTGCTCCTACATCATACCCTGACAGTGTCCCCAGCTAAGGGCCTGACGCTAGGCCTCACTCAGGCCCTGTTGCTCTCCCAGAGTCAGGCACTGACGCTGTCCCTACCTGAAGCCCTGACACTGGTCCTAAATAAGGCCCTGATACTGTAACTAAGCTCTTGACACTATCCCTAGGTCATTTCCTGACACGATCCCTAAACTTTACCCTAACCCTGTCCCTAGCAAATGTCCTGCCTCTTATGCTAACTAAAGCCCTTATGCTGTGACTACCTCAGGCCCTGAATTTAGTCCCAAGGCCGTGATACTGTCCCTAACTAAGGCCCTAACACTATTCCTAACTCAGGCCCTGACACTGTACCTAACAGAGGCCCAGATGCTAGTACTAACTAAGGCCTTGACACTGTCCCTAACTAAGGCCCTGCTGCCGTCAATATCTAATGTCCTGACACTATCCTTAGTTAATTTCCAGACCCATCTCTTACCAAAGTCCTGAAACTGTCCCTAAGTAAGCCCTGATGCTGTCCCTAAGTGAGGCCCTAAGGCTGCCCCTAACAGAGGCCCTGATAATGTCTTTAACAAAGCCCCTCCCTGAGGCTGATCCTATCAAGGCCCTTATGCTGCTCCTAAGTCATGCCCTGATACTATCCCTAGCTAAGGCTCTGACACTAGGCCTCACTCAAGCCCTGTCGCTCTCCCTAAGTCAGGCTCTGACGCTATCCCTACCTGAAGCCCTGACACTGGTCCTAAATTAGGCCCTGATGCCCTAAGTAACTAAGGTCTTGACACTATCCCTAGGTCATGCCCTGACACAATCCCTAGACCTTAACCTAACCTTGTCTTTAACTAATGTTGAGCTTCTTATGCTAAATAAATCCCTGATGCTCTTCCTAACTAAGGCCCTAAAATTAGTCCAGAGGCCGTGACCCTGGCCCTAACTGAGGCCTGGAGGCTCGTCCTAACTCAGGCCCTGACACTGTCCCTAACTAAGGCCCTGACACTACACCTAACTCAGTCCCTGACACTGTACCTAACAAAGGCTCTGATGCTAGTCCTAAGTCAGGCTGAGACACTGTCTCTAAGGCCCTGCTGCAGTCAATATCTAAAGTCCTGACATTATCCTGAGCTAATATCCTGACCCATGTCTTACCAAGGTCCTGAAACTGTCCCAAAGGAAGGCCTGACGCTGTCCCTAAGTGAGGCCCTGAGGCGGTCCCTAACAGAGGCCCTGAGAATGTCTTTAACGAAGACCCTAATGCTGATCCTACAGAGGCCCTTATACTGCTCCTAAGTCATGCCCTGACACTGTCCCTAACTCAGGCCCTAAAGATAGGCCTCACTTAGGCCCTGTTGCCGTACCTTAGTTAGGCTCTGACGCTGTCCGTACGTGAAGCCCTGACACTGGTCCTGATGAAAGCCCTGCCGCCGGTCCTAAGTAAGGCCCTGATGCTCTCAATAACTAAGGTCTTCACCCTATCCCTAGCTCACATCCTGACACTACCACTGGCCTGGAACCTGACTCTGTCCCGAGCTAATGTCCTGCCCCTTATCCTCACCGAAGCCGTAATGCTCTCCCTAACTAAGGCCCAGACTAGTCCTAATTAAGGCCCTGACACTGTCCCTAACTAAGGCCCGGAATCTATCTCTAATATAGGCCCTGCTGCCGGCAATAACTAAAATCCGGACACTATCCTGAGCTAATATCCTGACCCATTTCTAACCAAGGTCCTGACACCATCCCTAAGTAGGCCCTGTCGCTGTTCCTAAGTGAAGGCCTGAGGCTGTCCATAACTCAGTCCCTGAAGCTATGCCTAACTGAGCCCTTGACGCTGTGACTAACTCAGGCCCTGATCATGTCTGTAACTAAGACACTAATGCTGATGCAACAAAGGCCCTGATGCTGCTCCAACATCATGCCCTGACAGTGTCCCCAGCTAAGGGCCTGATGCTAGGCCTCACTCAGGCCCTGTTGCTCTCCCAGAGTCAGGCACTGACGCTGTCCCTACCTGAAGCCCTGACACGGGTCCTAAATAAGGCCCTGATACTGTAACTAAGCTCTTGACACTAGCCCTAGGTCATTTCCTGACACGATCCCTAAACTTTACCCTAACCCTGTCCCTAGCAAATGTCCTGACTCTTATGCTAACTAAAGCCCTTATGCTGTGACTACCTCAGGCCCTGAATTTAGTCCCAAGGCCGTGATACTGTCCCTAACTAAGGCCCTAACACTATTCCTAACTCAGGCCCTGACACTGTACCTAACAGAGGCCCAGATGCTAGTACTAACTAAGGCCTTGACACTGTCCCTAACTAAGGCCCTGCTGCCGTCAATATCTAATGTCCTGACACTATCCTGAGTTAATTTCCAAACCCATCTCTTACCAAGGTCCTGAAACTGTCCCTAAGTAAGCCCTGACGCTGTCCCTAAGTGAGGCCCTAAGGCTGTCCCTAACAGAGGCCCTGATAATGTCTTTAACAAAGCCCCTCCCTGAGGCTGATCCTACCAAGGCCCTTATGCTGCTCCTAAGTCATGCCCTGATACTATCCCTAGCTAAGGCTCTGACACTAGGCCTCACTCAAGCCCTGTCGCTCTCCCTAAGTCAGGCTCTGACGCTATCCCTACCTGAAGCCCTGACACTGGTCCTAAATTAGGCCCTGATGCCCTAAGTAACTAAGGTCTTGACACTATCCCTAGGTCATGCCCTGACACAATCCCTACACCTTAACCTAACCTTGTCTTTAACTAATGTTGAGCTTCTTATGCTAAATAAATCCCTGATGCTCTTCTTAACTAAGGCCCTAAAATTAGTCCCGAGGCCGTGACCCTGGCCCTAACTGAGGCCTGGAGGCTCGTCCTAACTCAGGCCCTGACACTGTCCCTAACTAAGGCCCTGACACTACACCTAACTCAGTCCCTGACACTGTACCTAACAAAGGCTCTGATGCTAGTCCTAAGTCAGGCTGAGACACTGTCTCTAAGGCCCTGCTGCAGTCAATATCTAAAGTCCTGACATTATCCTGAGCTAATATCCTGACCCATGTCTTACCAAGGTCCTGAAACTGTCCCAAAGGAAGGCCTGACGCCGTCCCTAAGTGAGGCCCTGAGGCGGTCCCTAACAGAGGCCCTGAGAATGTCTTTAACGAAGACCCTAATGCTGATCCTACAGAGGCCTTTATACTGCTCCTAAGTAATGCCCTGACACTGTCGTTAACTCAGGCCCTAAAGATAGGCCTCACTTAGGCCCTGTTGCCGTACCTTAGTTAGGCTCTGACGCTGTCCGTACGTGAAGCCCTGACACTGGTCCTGATGAAGGCCCTGCCGCCAGTCCTAAGTAAGGCCCTGATGCTCTCAATAACTAAGGTCTTCACCCTATCCCTAGCTCACATCCTGACACTACCACTGGCCTGGAACCTGACTCTGTCCCGAGCTAATGTCCTGCCCCTTATCCTCACCGAAGCCGTAATGCTCTCCCTAACTAAGGCCCAGACTAGTCCTAATTAAGGCCCTGACACTGTCCCTAACTAAGGCCCGGAATCTATCTCTAATATAGGCCCTGCTGCCGGCAATAACTAAAATCCGGACACTATCCTGAGCTAATATCCTGACCCATTTCTAACCAAGGTCCTGACACCATCCCTAAGAAGGCCCTGTCGCTGTTCCTAAGTGAAGGCCTGAGGCTGTCCATAACTCAGTCCCTGAAGCTATGCCTAACTGAGGCCTTGACGCTGTGACTAACTCAGGCCCTGATCATGTCTGTAACTAAGACACTAATGCTGATGCAACAAAGGCCCTGATGCTGCTCCTACATCATACCCTGACAGTGTCCCCAGCTAAGGGCCTGACGCTAGGCCTCACTCAGGCCCTGTTGCTCTCCCAGAGTCAGGCACTGACGCTGTCCCTACCTGAAGCCCTGACACGGGTCCTAAATAAGGCCCTGATACTGTAACTAAGCTCTTGACACTATCCCTAGGTCATTTCCTGACACGATCCCTAAACTTTACCCTAACCCTGTCCCTAGCAAATGTCCTGCCTCTTATGGTAACTAAAGCCCTTATGCTGTGACTACCTCAGGCCCTGAATTTAGTCCCAAGGCCGTGATACTGTCCCTAACGAAGGCCCTAACACTATTCCTAACTCAGGCCCTGACACTGTACCTAACAGAGGCCCAGATGCTAGTACTAACTAAGGCCTTGACACTGTCCCTAACTAAGGCCCTGCTGCCGTCAATATCTAATGTCCTGACACTATCCTGAGTTAATTTCCAGACCCATCTCTTACCAAGGTCCTGAAACTGTCCCTAAGTAAGCCCTGACGCTGTCCCTAAGTGAGGCCCTAAGGCTGTCCCTAACAGAGGCCCTGATAATGTCTTTAACAAAGCCCCTCCCTGAGGCTGATCCTACCAAGGCCCTTATGCTGCTCCTAAGTCATGCCCTGATACTATCCCTAGCTAAGGCTCTGACACTAGGCCTCACTCAAGCCCTGTCGCTCTCCCTAAGTCAGGCTCTGACGCTATCCCTACCTGAAGCCCTGACACTGGTCCTAAATTAGGCCCTGATGCCCTAAGTAACTAAGGTCTTGACACTATCCCTAGGTCATGCCCTGACACAATCCCTAGACCTTAACCTAACCTTGTCTTTAACTAATGTTGAGCTTCTTATGCTAAATAAATCCCTGATGCTCTTCCTAACTAAGGCCCTAAAATTAGTCCCGAGGCCGTGACCCTGGCCCAAACTGAGCCCTGGAGGCTCGTCCTAACTCAGGCCCTGACACTGTCCCTAACTAAGGCCCTGACACTACACCTAACTCAGTCCCTGACACTGTACCTAACAAAGGCTCTGATGCTAGTCCTAAGTCAGGCTGAGACACTGTCTCTAAGGCCCTGCTGCAGTCAATATCTAAAGTCCTGACATTATCCTGAGCTAATATCCTGACCCATGTCTTACCAAGGTCCTGAAACTGTCCCAAAGGAAGGCCTGACGCCGTCCCTAAGTGAGGCCCTGAGGCGGTCCCTAACAGAGGCCCTGAGAATGTCTTTAACGAAGACCCTAATGCTGATCCTACAGAGGCCTTTATACTGCTCCTAAGTCATGCCCTGACACTGTCCCTAACTCAGGCCCTAAAGATAGGCCTCACTTAGGCCCTGTTGCCGTACCTTAGTTAGGCTCTGACGCTGTCCGTACATGAAGCCCTGACACTGGTCCTGATGAAGGCCCTGCCGCCGGTCCTAAGTAAGGCCCTGATGCTCTCAATAACTAAGGTCTTCACCCTATCCCTAGCTCACATCCTGACACTACCACTGGCCTGGAACCTGACTCTGTCCCGAGCTAATGTCCTGCCCCTTATCCTCACCGAAGCCGTAATGCTCTCCCTAACTAAGGCCCAGACTAGTCCTAATTAAGGCCCTGACACTGTCCCTAACTAAGGCCCGGAAACTATCTCTAATATAGGCCCTGCTGCCGGCAATAACTAAAATCCGGACACTATCCTGAGCCAATATCCTGACCCATTTCTAACCAAGGTCCTGACACCGTCCCTAAGAAAGCCCTGTCGCTGTTCCTAAGTGAAGACCTGAGGCTGTCCGTAACTCAGTCCCTGAAGCTATGCCTAACTGAGGCCTTGACGCTGTGACTAACTCAGGCCCTGATCATGTCTCTAACGAAGACACTAATGCTGATGCAACAAAGCATGCTGATGCTAATGCGGATGCAACAAAGCATCCTGATGCTGCTCCTACATCATGCCCTGACAGTGTCCCCAGCTAAGGGCCTGACGCTAGGCCTCACTCAGGCCCTGTTGCTCTCCCAGAGTCAGGCACTGACGCTGTCCCTACCTGAAGCCCTGACACTGGTCCTAAATAAGGCCCTGATACTGTAACTAAGCTCTTGACACTAGCCCTTGGTCATTTCCTGACACGATCCCTAAACTTGACCCTAACCCTGACCCTAGCAAATGTCCTGCCTCTTATGCTAACTAAAGCCCTTATGCTGTGACTACCTCAGGCCCTGAATTTAGTCCCAAGGCCGTGATACTGTCCCTAACTAAGGCCCTAACACTATTCCTAACTCAGGCCCTGACACTGTACCTAACAGAGGCCCAGATGCTAGTACTAACTAAGGCCTTGACACTGTCCCTAACTAAGGCCCTGCTGCCGTCAATATCTAATGTCCTGACACTATCCTGAGTTAATTTCCGGACCCATCTCTTACCAAGGTCCTGAAACTGTCCCTAAGTAAGCCCTGACGCTGTCCCTAAGTGAGGCCCTAAGGCTGCCCCTAACAGAGGCCCTGATAATGTCTTTAACAAAGCCCCTCCCTGAGGCTGATCCTACCAAGGCCCTTATGCTGCTCCTAAGTCATGCCCTGATACTATCCCTAGCTAAGGCTCTGACACTAGGCCTCACTCAAGCCCTGTCGCTCTCCCTAAGTCAGGCTCTGACGCTATCCCTACCTGAAGCCCTGACACTGGTCCTAAATTAGGCCCTGATGCCCTAAGTAACTAAGGTCTTGACACTATCCCTAGGTCATGCCCTGACACAATCCCTAGACCTTAACCTAACCTTGTCTTTAACTAATGTTGAGCTTCTTATGCTAAATAAATCCCTGATGCTCTTCCTAACTAAGGCCCTAAAATTAGTCCCGAGGCCGTGACCCTGGCCCTAACTGAGGCCTGGAGTCTCGTGCTAACTCAGGCCCTGACACTGTCCCTAACTAAGGCCCTGACACTACACCTAACTCAGTCCCTGACACTGTACCTAACAAAGGCTCTGATGCTAGTCCTAAGTCAGGCTGAGACACTGTCTCTAAGGCCCTGCTGCAGTCAATATCTAAAGTCCTGACATTATCCCGAGCTAATATCCTGACCCATGTCTTACCAAGGTCCTGAAACTGTCCCAAAGGAAGGCCTGACGCCGTCCCTAAGTGAGGCCCTGAGGCGGTCCCTAACAGAGGCCCTGAGAATGTCTTTAACGAAGACCCTAATGCTGATCCTACAGAGGCCTTTATACTGCTCCTAAGTAATGCCCTGACACTGTCGTTAACTCAGGCCCTAAAGATAGGCCTCACTTAGGCCCTGTTGCCGTACCTTAGTTAGGCTCTGACGCTGTCCGTACGTGAAGCCCTGACACTGGTCCTGATGAAGGCCCTGCCGCCGGTCCTAAGTAAGGCCCTGATGCTCTCAATAACTAAGGTCTTCACCCTATCCCTAGCTCACATCCTGACACTACCACTGGCCTGGAACCTGACTCTGTCCCGAGCTAATGTCCTGCCCCTTATCCTCACCGAAGCCGTAATGCTCTCCCTAACTAAGGCCCAGACTAGTCCTAATTAAGGCCCTGACACTGTCCCTAACTAAGGCCCGGAATCTATCTCTAATATAGGCCCTGCTGCCGGCAATAACTAAAATCCGGACACTATCCTGAGCTAATATCCTGACCCATTTCTAACCAAGGTCCTGACACCATCCCTAAGAAGGCCCTGTCGCTGTTCCTAAGTGAAGGCCTGAGGCTGTCCATAACTCAGTCCCTGAAGCTATGCCTAACTGAGGCCTTGACGCTGTGACTAACTCAGGCCCTGATCATGTCTGTAACTAAGACACTAATGCTGATGCAACAAAGGCCCTGATGCTGCTCCTATATCATACCCTGACAGTGTCCCCAGCTAAGGGCCTGACGCTAGGCCTCACTCAGGCCCTGTTGCTCTCCCAGAGTCAGGCACTGACGCTGTCCCTACCTGAAGCCCTGACACGGGTCCTAAATAAGGCCCTGATACTGTAACTAAGCTCTTGACACTATCCCTAGGTCATTTCCTGACACGATCCCTAAACTTTACCCTAACCCTGTCCCTAGCAAATGTCCTGCCTCTTATGGTAACTAAAGCCCTTATGCTGTGACTACCTCAGGCCCTGAATTTAGTCCCAAGGCCGTGATACTGTCCCTAACGAAGGCCCTAACACTATTCCTAACTCAGGCCCTGACACTGTACCTAACAGAGGCCCAGATGCTAGTACTAACTAAGGCCTTGACACTGTCCCTAACTAAGGCCCTGCTGCCGTCAATATCTAATGTCCTGACACTATCCTGAGTTAATTTCCAGACCCATCTCTTACCAAGGTCCTGAAACTGTCCCTAAGTAAGCCCTGACGCTGTCCCTAAGTGAGGCCCTAAGGCTGTCCCTAACAGAGGCCCTGATAATGCCTTTAACAAAGCCCCTCCCTGAGGCTGATCCTACCAAGGCCCTTATGCTGCTCCTAAGTCATGCCCTGATACTATCCCTAGCTAAGGCTCTGACACTAGGCCTCACTCAAGCCCTGTCGCTCTCCCTAAGTCAGGCTCTGACGCTATCCCTACCTGAAGCCCTGACACTGGTCCTAAATTAGGCCCTGATGCCCTAAGTAACTAAGGTCTTGACACTATCCCTAGGTCATGCCCTGACACAATCCCTAGACCTTAACCTAACCTTGTCTTTAACTAATGTTGAGCTTCTTATGCTAAATAAATCCCTGATGCTCTTCCTAACTAAGGCCCTAAAATTAGTCCCGAGGCCGTGACCCTGGCCCAAACTGAGCCCTGGAGGCTCGTCCTAACTCAGGCCCTGACACTGTCCCTAACTAAGGCCCTGACACTACACCTAACTCAGTCCCTGACACTGTACCTAACAAAGGCTCTGATGCTAGTCCTAAGTCAGGCTGAGACACTGTCTCTAAGGCCCTGCTGCAGTCAATATCTAAAGTCCTGACATTATCCTGAGCTAATATCCTGACCCATGTCTTACCAAGGTCCTGAAACTGTCCCAAAGGAAGGCCTGACGCCGTCCCTAAGTGAGGCCCTGAGGCGGTCCCTAAGAGAGGCCCTGAGAATGTCTTTAACGAAGACCCTAATGCTGATCCTACAGAGGCCTTTATACTGCTCCTAAGTCATGCCCTGACACTGTCCCTAACTCAGGCCCTAAAGATAGGCCTCACTTAGGCCCTGTTGCCGTACCTTAGTTAGGCTCTGACGCTGTCCGTACATGAAGCCCTGACACTGGTCCTGATGAAGGCCCTGCCGCCGGTCCTAAGTAAGGCCCTGATGCTCTCAATAACTAAGGTCTTCACCCTATCCCTAGCTCACATCCTGACACTACCACTGGCCTGGAACCTGACTCTGTCCCGAGCTAATGTCCTGCCCCTTATCCTCACCGAAGCCGTAATGCTCTCCCTAACTAAGGCCCAGACTAGTCCTAATTAAGGCCCTGACACTGTCCCTAACTAAGGCCCGGAATCTATCTCTAATATAGGCCCTGCTGCCGGCAATAACTAAAATCCGGACACTATCCTGAGCCAATATCCTGACCCATTTCTAACCAAGGTCCTGACACCGTCCCTAAGAAAGCCCTGTCGCTGTTCCTAAGTGAAGACCTGAGGCTGTCCGTAACTCAGTCCCTGAAGCTATGCCTAACTGAGGCCTTGACGCTGTGACTAACTCAGGCCCTGATCATGTCTCTAACGAAGACACTAATGCTGATGCAACAAAGCATGCTGATGCTAATGCGGATGCAACAAAGCATCCTGATGCTGCTCCTACATCATGCCCTGACAGTGTCCCCAGCTAAGGGCCTGACGCTAGGCCTCACTCAGGCCCTGTTGCTCTCCCAGAGTCAGGCACTGACGCTGTCCCTACCTGAAGCCCTGACACTGGTCCTAAATAAGGCCCTGATACTGTAACTAAGCTCTTGACACTAGCCCTTGGTCATTTCCTGACACGATCCCTAAACTTGACCCTAACCCTGACCCTAGCAAATGTCCTGCCTCTTATGCTAACTAAAGCCCTTATGCTGTGACTACCTCAGGCCCTGAATTTAGTCCCAAGGCCGTGATACTGTCCCTAACTAAGGCCCTAACACTATTCCTAACTCAGGCCCTGACACTGTACCTAACAGAGGCCCAGATGCTAGTACTAACTAAGGCCTTGACACTGTCCCTAACTAAGGCCCTGCTGCCGTCAATATCTAATGTCCTGACACTATCCTGAGTTAATTTCCGGACCCATCTCTTACCAAGGTCCTGAAACTGTCCCTAAGTAAGCCCTGACGCTGTCCCTAAGTGAGGCCCTAAGGCTGCCCCTAACAGAGGCCCTGATAATGTCTTTAACAAAGCCCCTCCCTGAGGCTGATCCTACCAAGGCCCTTATGCTGCTCCTAAGTCATGCCCTGATACTATCCCTAGCTAAGGCTCTGACACTAGGCCTCACTCAAGCCCTGTCGCTCTCCCTAAGTCAGGCTCTGACGCTATCCCTACCTGAAGCCCTGACACTGGTCCTAAATTAGGCCCTGATGCCCTAAGTAACTAAGGTCTTGACACTATCCCTAGGTCATGCCCTGACACAATCCCTAGACCTTAACCTAACCTTGTCTTTAACTAATGTTGAGCTTCTTATGCTAAATAAATCCCTGATGCTCTTCCTAACTAAGGCCCTAAAATTAGTCCCGAGGCCGTGACCCTGGCCCTAACTGAGGCCTGGAGGCTCGTCCTAACTCAGGCCCTGACACTGTCCCTAACTAAGGCCCTGACACTACACCTAACTCAGTCCCTGACACTGTACCTAACAAAGGCTCTGATGCTAGTCCTAAGTCAGGCTGAGACACTGTCTCTAAGGCCCTGCTGCAGTCAATATCTAAAGTCCTGACATTATCCCGAGCTAATATCCTGACCCATGTCTTACCAAGGTCCTGAAACTGTCCCAAAGGAAGCCCTGACGCTGTCCCTAAGTGAGGCCCTGAGGCGGTCCCTAACAGAGGCCCTGAGAATGTCTTTAACGAAGACCCTAATGCTGATCCTACAGAGGCCCTTATACGGCTCCTAAGTCATGCCCTGACACTGCCCCTAACTCAGGCCCTAAAGATAGGCCTCACTTAGGCCCTGTTGCCGTACCTTAGTTAGGCTCTGACGCTGTCCGTACGTGAAGCCCTGGCACTGGTCCTGATGAAGGCCCTGACGCTGGTCCTAACTAAGGCCCTGATGCTCTCAATAACTAAGGTCTTCACCCTATCCCTAGCTCACATCCTGACACTACCACTGGCCTGGAACCTGACTCTGTCCCGAGCTAACGTCCTGCCCCTTATCCTCACCGAAGCCTTAATGCTCTCCCTAACTAAGGCCCAGACTAGTCCTAATTAAGGCCCTGACACTGTCCTTAACTAAGGCCCGGAATCTATCTCTAATATAGGCCTTGCTGCCGGTAATAACTAAAATCCGGACACTATCCTGAGCTAATATCCTGACCCATTTCTAACCAAGGTCCTGACACCGTCCCTAAGAAAGCCCTGTCGCTGTTCCTAAGTGAAGACCTGAGGCTGTCCGTAACTCAGTCCCTGAAGCTATGCCTAACTGAGGCCTTGACGCTGTGACTAACTCAGGCCCTGATCATGTCTGTAACTACGACACTAATGCTGATGCAACAAAGGCCCTGATGCTGCTCCTACATCATGCCCTGACAGTGTCCCCAGCTATGGGCCTGACGCTAAGCCTCACTCAGGCCCTGTTGCTCTCCCAGAGTCAGGCACTGACGCTGTCCCTACCTGAAGCCCTGACACGGGTCCTAAATAAGGCCCTGATACTGTAACTAAGCTCTTGACACTATCCCTAGCTCATTTCCTGACACGATCCCTAAACTTTACCCTAACCCTGTCCCTAGCAAATGTCCTGCCTCTTATGCTAACTAAAGCCCTTAGGCTGTGACTACCTCAGGCCCTGAATTTAGTCCCAAGGCCGTGATACTGTCCCTAACTAAGGCCCTAACACTATTCCTAACTCAGGCCCTGACACTGTACCTAACAGAGGCCCAGATGCTAGTACTAACTAAGGCCTTGACACTGTCCCTAACTAAGGCCCTGCTGCCATCAATATCTAATGTCCTGACACTATCCTGAGGTAATTTCCGGACCCATCTCTTACCAAGCTCCTGAAACTGTCCCTAAGTAAGCCCTGACGCTGTCCCTAAGTGAGGCCCTAAGGCTGTCCCTAACAGAGGCCCTGAGAATGTCTTTAACAAAGCCCCTGAGGCTGATCCTACCAAGGCCCTTAGGCTGCTCCTAAGTCATGCCCTGATACTATCCCTAGCTAAGGCTCTGATACTAGGCCTCACTCAAGCCCTGTCGCTCTCCCTAAGTCAGGCTCTGACGCTATCCCTACCTGAAGCCCTGACACTGGTCCTAAATTAGGCCCTGATGCCCTAAGTAACTAAGGTCTTGACACTATCCCTAGGTCATGCCCTGACACAATCCCTAGACCTTAACCTAACCTTGTCTTTAACTAATGTTGAGCTTCTTATGCTAAATAAATCCCTGATGCTCTTCCTAACTAAGGCCCTAAAATTAGTCCCGAGGCCGTGACCCTGGCCCTAACTGAGGCCTGGAGTCTCGTGCTAACTCAGGCCCTGACACTGTCCCTAACTAAGGCCCTGACACTACACCTAACTCAGTCCCTGACACTGTACCTAACAAAGGCTCTGATGCTAGTCCTAAGTCAGGCTGAGACACTGTCTCTAAAGCCCTGCTGCAGTCAATATCTAAAGTCCTGACATTATCCTGAGCTAATATCCTGACCCATGTCTTACCAAGGTCCTGAAACTGTCCCAAAGGAAGCCCTGACGCTGTCCCTAAGTGAGGCCCTGAGGCGGTCCCTAACAGAGGCCCTGAGAATGTCTTTAACGAAGACCCTAATGCTGATCCTACAGAGGCCCTTATACGGCTCCTAAGTCATGCCCTGACACTGTCCCTAACTCAGGCCCTAAAGATAGGCCTCACTTAGGCCCTGTTGCCGTACCTTAGGTAGGCTCTGACGCTGTCCGTAGGTGAAGCCCTGGCACTGGTCCTGATGAAGGCCCTGACGCTGGTCCTAAGTAAGGCCCTGATGCTCTCAATAACTAAGGTCTTCACCCTATCCCTAGCTCACATCCTGACACTACCACTGGCCTGGAACCTGACTCTGTCCCGAGCTAACGTCCTGCCCCTTATCCTCACTGAAGCCGTAATGCTCTCCCTAACTAAGGCCCAGACGAGTCCTAATTAAGGCCCTGACACTGTCCCTAACTAAGGCCCGGAATCTATCTCTAATATAGGCCCTGCTGCCGGCAATAACTAAAATCCGGACACTATCCTGAGCTAATATCCTGACCCATTTCTAACCAAGGTCCTGACACCGTCCCTAAGAAAGCCCTGTCGCTGTTCCTAAGTGAAGACCTGAGGCTGTCCGTAACTCAGTCCCTGAAGCTATGCCTAACTGAGGCCTTGACGCTGTGACTAACTCAGGCCCTGATCATGTCTGTAACTACGACACTAATGCTGATGCAACAAAGGCCCTGATGCTGCTCCTACATCATGCCCTGACAGTGTCCCCAGCTATGGGCCTGACGCTAGGCCTCACTCAGGCCCTGTTGCTCTCCCAGAGTCAGGCACTGACGCTGTCCCTACCTGAAGCCCTGACACTGGTCCTAAATAAGGCCCTGATACTGTAACTAAGCTCTTGACACTAGCCCTAGGTCATTTCCTGACACGATCCCTAAACTTTACCCTAACCCTGTCCCTAGCAAATGTCCTGCCTCTTATGGTAACTAAAGCCCTTATGCTGTGACTACCTCAGGCCCTGAATTTAGTCCCAAGGCCGTGATACTGTCCCTAACTAAGGCCCTAACACTATTCCTAACTCAGGCCCTGACACTGTACCTAACAGAGGCCCAGATGCTAGTACTAACTAATGCCTTGACACTGTCCCTAACTAAGGCCCTGCTGCCGTCAATATCTAATGTCCTGACAATATCCTGAGTTAATTTCCGGACCCATCTCTTACCAAGGTCCTGAAACTGTCCCTAAGTAAGCCCTGACGCTGTCCCTAAGGGAGGCCCTAAGGCTGCCCCTAACAGAGGCCCTGATAATGTCTTTAACAAAGCCCCTCCCTGAGGCTGATCCTACCAAGGCCCTTATGCTGCTCCTAAGTCATGCCCTGATACTATCCCTAGCTAAGGCTCTGACACTAGGCCTCACTCAAGCCCTGTCGCTCTCCCTAAGTCAGGCTCTGACGCTATCCCTACCTGAAGCCCTGACACTGGTCCTAAATTAGGCCCTGATGCCCTAAGTAACTAAGGTCTTGACACTATCCCTAGGTCATGCCCTGACACAATCCCTAGACCTTAACCTAACCTTGTCTTTATCTAATGTTGAGCTTCTTATGCTAAAAAAATCCCTGATGCTGTTCCTAACTAAGGCACTAAAATTAGTCCCGAGGCCGTGACCCTGGCCCTAACTGAGGCCTGCAGGCTCGTCCTAACTCAGGCCCTGACACTGTCCCTAACTAAGGCCCTGACACTACACCTAACTCAGTCCCTGACACTGTACCTAACAAAGGCTCTGATGCTAGTCCTAAGTCAGGCTGAGACACTGTCTCTAAGGCCCTGCTGCAGTCAATATCTAAAGTCCTGACATTATCCTGAGCTAATATCCTGACCCATGTCTTACCAAGGTCCTGAAACTGTCCCAAAGGAAGCCCTGACGCTGTCCCTAAGTGAGGCCCTGAGGCGGTCCCTAACAGAGGCCCTGAGAATGTCTTTAACGAAGACCCTAATGCTGATCCTACAGAGGCCCTTATACTGCTCCTAAGTCATGCCCTGACACTGTCCCTAACTCGGGCCCTAAAGATAGGCCTCACTTAGCCCCTGTTGCCGTACCTTAGTTAGGCTCTGACGCTGTCCGTACGTGAAGCCCTGACACTGGTCCTGATGAAGGCCCTGCCGCCGGTCCTAAGTAAGGCCCTGATGCTCTCAATAACTAAGGTCTTCACCCTATCCCTAGCTCACATCCTGACACTACCACTGGCCTGGAACCTGACTCTGTCCCGAGCTAATGTCCTGCCCCTTATCCTCACCGAAGCCGTAATGCTCTCCCTAACTAAGGCCCAGACTAGTCCTAATTAAGGCCCTGACACTGTCCCTAACTAAGGCCCGGAATCTATCTCTAATATAGGCCCTGCTGCCGGCAATAACTAAAATCCGGACACTATCCTGAGCTAATATCCTGACCCATTTCTAACCAAGGTCCTGACACCATCCCTAAGAAGGCCCTGTCGCTGTTCCTAAGTGAAGGCCTGAGGCTGTCCATAACTCAGTCCCTGAAGCTATGCCTAACTGAGCCCTTGACGCTGTGACTAACTCAGGCCCTGATCATGTCTGTAACTAAGACACTAATGCTGATGCAACAAAGGCCCTGATGCTGCTCCTACATCATACCCTGACAGTGTCCCCAGCTAAGGGCCTGACGCTAGGCCTCACTCAGGCCCTGTTGCTCTCCCAGAGTCAGGCACTGACGCTGTCCCTACCTGAAGCCCTGACACTGGTCCTAAATAAGGCCCTGATACTGTAACTAAGCTCTTGACACTATCCCTAGGTCATTTCCTGACACGATCCCTAAACTTTACCCTAACCCTGTCCCTAGCAAATGTCCTGCCTCTTATGCTAACTAAAGCCCTTATGCTGTGACTACCTCAGGCCCTGAATTTAGTCCCAAGGCCGTGATACTGTCCCTAACTAAGGCCCTAACACTATTCCTAACTCAGGCCCTGACACTGTACCTAACAGAGGCCCAGATGCTAGTACTAACTAAGGCCTTGACACTGTCCCTAACTAAGGCCCTGCTGCCGTCAATATCTAATGTCCTGACACTATCCTTAGTTAATTTCCAGACCCATCTCTTACCAAAGTCCTGAAACTGTCCCTAAGTAAGCCCTGATGCTGTCCCTAAGTGAGGCCCTAAGGCTGCCCCTAACAGAGGCCCTGATAATGTCTTTAACAAAGCCCCTCCCTGAGGATGATCCTATCAAGGCCCTTATGCTGCTCCTAAGTCATGCCCTGATACTATCCCTAGCTAAGGCTCTGACACTAGGCCTCACTCAAGCCCTGTCGCTCTCCCTAAGTCAGGCTCTGACGCTATCCCTACCTGAAGCCCTGACACTGGTCCTAAATTAGGCCCTGATGCCCTAAGTAACTAAGGTCTTGACACTATCCCTAGGTCATGCCCTGACACAATCCCTAGACCTTAACCTAACCTTGTCTTTAACTAATGTTGAGCTTCTTATGCTAAATAAATCCCTGATGCTCTTCCTAACTAAGGCCCTAAAATTTGTCCAGAGGCCGTGACCCTGGCCCTAACTGAGGCCTGGAGGCTCGTCCTAACTCAGGCCCTGACACTGTCCCTAACTAAGGCCCTGACACTACACCTAACTCAGTCCCTGACACTGTACCTAACAAAGGCTCTGATGCTAGTCCTAAGTCAGGCTGAGACACTGTCTCTAAGGCCCTGCTGCAGTCAATATCTAAAGTCCTGACATTATCCTGAGCTAATATCCTGACCCATGTCTTACCAAGGTCCTGAAACTGTCCCAAAGTAAGGCCTGACGCCGTCCCTAAGTGAGGCCCTGAGGCGGTCCCTAACAGAGGCCCTGAGAATGTCTTTAACGAAGACCCTAATGCTGATCCTACAGAGGCCTTTATACTGCTCCTAAGTAATGCCCTGACACTGTCGTTAACTCAGGCCCTAAAGATAGGCCTCACTTAGGCCCTGTTGCCGTACCTTAGTTAGGCTCTGACGCTGTCCGTACGTGAAGCCCTGACACTGGTCCTGATGAAGGCCCTGCCGCCGGTCCTAAGTAAGGCCCTGATGCTCTCAATAACTAAGGTCTTCACCCTATCCCTAGCTCACATCCTGACACTACCACTGGCCTGGAACCTGACTCTGTCCCGAGCTAATGTCCTGCCCCTTATCCTCACCGAAGCCGTAATGCTCTCCCTAACTAAGGCCCAGACTAGTCCTAATTAAGGCCCTGACACTGTCCCTAACTAAGGCCCGGAATCTATCTCTAATATAGGCCCTGCTGCCAGCAATAACTAAAATCCGGACACTATCCTGAGCTAATATCCTGACCCATTTCTAACCAAGGTCCTGACACCATCCCTAAGAAGGCCCTGTCGCTGTTCCTAAGTGAAGGCCTGAGGCTGTCCATAACTCAGTCCCTGAAGCTATGCCTAACTGAGGCCTTGACGCTGTGACTAACTCAGGCCCTGATCATGTCTGTAACTAAGACACTAATGCTGATGCAACAAAGGCCCTGATGCTGCTCCTACATCATACCCTGACAGTGTCCCCAGCTAAGGGCCTGACGCTAGGCCTCACTCAGGCCCTGTTGCTCTCCCAGAGTCAGGCACTGACGCTGTCCCTACCTGAAGCCCTGACACGGGTCCTAAATAAGGCCCTGATACTGTAACTAAGCCCTGACACACTCCTGACACGATCCCTAAACTTTACCCTAACCCTGTCCCTAGCAAATGTCCTGCCTCTTATGGTAACTAAAGCCCTTATGCTGTGACTACCTCAGGCCCTGAATTTAGTCCCAAGGCCGTGATACTGTCCCTAACGAAGGCCCTAACACTATTCCTAACTCAGGCCCTGACACTGTACCTAACAGAGGCCCAGATGCTAGTACTAACTAAGGCCTTGACACTGTCCCTAACTAAGGCCCTGCTGCCGTCAATATCTAATGTCCTGACACTATCCTGAGTTAATTTCCGGACCCATCTCTTACCAAGGTCCTGAAACTGTCCCTAAGTAAGCCCTGACGCTGTCCCTAAGTGAGGCCCTAAGGCTGCCCCTAACAGAGGCCCTGATAATGTCTTTAACAAAGCCCCTCCCTGAGGCTGATCCTACCAAGGCCCTTATGCTGCTCCTAAGTCATGCCCTGATACTATCCCTAGCTAAGGCTCTGACACTAGGCCTCACTCAAGCCCTGTCGCTCTCCCTAAGTCAGGCTCTGACGCTATCCCTACCTGAAGCCCTGACACTGGTCCTAAATTAGGCCCTGATGCCCTAAGTAACTAAGGTCTTGACACTATCCCTAGGTCATGCCCTGACACAATCCCTAGACCTTAACCTAACCTTGTCTTTAACTAATGTTGAGCTTCTTATGCTAAATAAATCCCTGATGCTCTTCCTAACTAAGGCCCTAAAATTAGTCCCGAGGCCGTGACCCTGGCCCAAACTGAGCCCTGGAGGCTCGTCCTAACTCAGGCCCTGACACTGTCCCTAACTAAGGCCCTGACACTACACCTAACTCAGTCCCTGACACTGTACCTAACAAAGGCTCTGATGCTAGTCCTAAGTCAGGCTGAGACACTGTCTCTAAGGCCCTGCTGCAGTCAATATCTAAAGTCCTGACATTATCCTGAGCTAATATCCTGACCCATGTCTTACCAAGGTCCTGAAACTGTCCCAAAGGAAGGCCTGACGCCGTCCCTAAGTGAGGCCCTGAGGCGGTCCCTAACAGAGGCCCTGAGAATGTCTTTAACGAAGACCCTAATGCTGATCCTACAGAGGCCTTTATACTGCTCCTAAGTCATGCCCTGACACTGTCCCTAACTCAGGCCCTAAAGATAGGCCTCACTTAGGCCCTGTTGCCGTACCTTAGTTAGGCTCTGACGCTGTCCGTACATGAAGCCCTGACACTGGTCCTGATGAAGGCCCTGCCGCCGGTCCTAAGTAAGGCCCTGATGCTCTCAATAACTAAGGTCTTCACCCTATCCCTAGCTCACATCCTGACACTACCACTGGCCTGGAACCTGACTCTGTCCCGAGCTAATGTCCTGCCCCTTATCCTCACCGAAGCCGTAATGCTCTCCCTAACTAAGGCCCAGACTAGTCCTAATTAAGGCCCTGACACTGTCCCTAACTAAGGCCCGGAATCTATCTCTAATATAGGCCCTGCTGCCGGCAATAACTAAAATCCGGACACTATCCTGAGCCAATATCCTGACCCATTTCTAACCAAGGTCCTGACACCGTCCCTAAGAAAGCCCTGTCGCTGTTCCTAAGTGAAGACCTGAGGCTGTCCGTAACTCAGTCCCTGAAGCTATGCCTAACTGAGGCCTTGACGCTGTGACTAACTCAGGCCCTGATCATGTCTCTAACGAAGACACTAATGCTGATGCAACAAAGCATGCTGATGCTAATGCGGATGCAACAAAGCATCCTGATGCTGCTCCTACATCATGCCCTGACAGTGTCCCCAGCTAAGGGCCTGACGCTAGGCCTCACTCAGGCCCTGTTGCTCTCCCAGAGTCAGGCACTGACGCTGTCCCTACCTGAAGCCCTGACACTGGTCCTAAATAAGGCCCTGATACTGTAACTAAGCTCTTGACACTAGCCCTTGGTCATTTCCTGACACGATCCCTAAACTTGACCCTAACCCTGACCCTAGCAAATGTCCTGCCTCTTATGCTAACTAAAGCCCTTATGCTGTGACTACCTCAGGCCCTGAATTTAGTCCCAAGGCCGTGATACTGTCCCTAACTAAGGCCCTAACACTATTCCTAACTCAGGCCCTGACACTGTACCTAACAGAGGCCCAGATGCTAGTACTAACTAAGGCCTTGACACTGTCCCTAACTAAGGCCCTGCTGCCGTCAATATCTAATGTCCTGACACTATCCTGAGTTAATTTCCGGACCCATCTCTTACCAAGGTCCTGAAACTGTCCCTAAGTAAGCCCTGACGCTGTCCCTAAGTGAGGCCCTAAGGCTGCCCCTAACAGAGGCCCTGAGAATGTCTTTAACAAAGCCCCTCCCTGAGGCTGATCCTACCAAGGCCCTTATGCTGCTCCTAAGTCATGCCCTGATACTATCCCTAGCTAAGGCTCTGACACTAGGCCTCACTCAAGCCCTGTCGCTCTCCCTAAGTCAGGCTCTGACGCTATCCCTACCTGAAGCCCTGACACTGGTCCTAAATTAGGCCCTGATGCCCTAAGTAACTAAGGTCTTGACACTATCCCTAGGTCATGCCCTGACACAATCCCTAGACCTTAACCTAACCTTGTCTTTAACTAATGTTGAGCTTCTTATGCTAAATAAATCCCTGATGCTCTTCCTAACTAAGGCCCTAAAATTAGTCCCGAGGCCGTGACCCTGGCCCTAACTGAGGCCTGGAGGCTCGTCCTAACTCAGGCCCTGACACTGTCCCTAACTAAGGCCCTGACACTACACCTAACTCAGTCCCTGACACTGTACCTAACAAAGGCTCTGATGCTAGTCCTAAGTCAGGCTGAGACACTGTCTCTAAGGCCCTGCTGCAGTCAATATCTAAAGTCCTGACATTATCCCGAGCTAATATCCTGACCCATGTCTTACCAAGGTCCTGAAACTGTCCCAAAGGAAGCCCTGACGCTGTCCCTAAGTGAGGCCCTGAGGCGGTCCCTAACAGAGGCCCTGAGAATGTCTTTAACGAAGACCCTAATGCTGATCCTACAGAGGCCCTTATACGGCTCCTAAGTCATGCCCTGACACTGCCCCTAACTCAGGCCCTAAAGATAGGCCTCACTTAGGCCCTGTTGCCGTACCTTAGTTAGGCTCTGACGCTGTCCGTACGTGAAGCCCTGGCACTGGTCCTGATGAAGGCCCTGACGCTGGTCCTAACTAAGGCCCTGATGCTCTCAATAACTAAGGTCTTCACCCTATCCCTAGCTCACATCCTGACACTACCACTGGCCTGGAACCTGACTCTGTCCCGAGCTAACGTCCTGCCCCTTATCCTCACCGAAGCCTTAATGCTCTCCCTAACTAAGGCCCAGACTAGTCCTAATTAAGGCCCTGACACTGTCCTTAACTAAGGCCCGGAATCTATCTCTAATATAGGCCTTGCTGCCGGTAATAACTAAAATCCGGACACTATCCTGAGCTAATATCCTGACCCATTTCTAACCAAGGTCCTGACACCGTCCCTAAGAAAGCCCTGTCGCTGTTCCTAAGTGAAGACCTGAGGCTGTCCGTAACTCAGTCCCTGAAGCTATGCCTAACTGAGGCCTTGACGCTGTGACTAACTCAGGCCCTGATCATGTCTGTAACTAAGACACTAATGCTGATGCAACAAAGGCCCTGATGCTGCTCCTACATCATGCCCTGACAGTGTCCCCAGCTATGGGCCTGACGCTAAGCCTCACTCAGGCCCTGTTGCTCTCCCAGAGTCAGGCACTGACGCTGTCCCTACCTGAAGCCCTGACACGGGTCCTAAATAAGGCCCTGATACTGTAACTAAGCTCTTGACACTATCCCTAGCTCATTTCCTGACACGATCCCTAAACTTTACCCTAACCCTGTCCCTAGCAAATGTCCTGCCTCTTATGCTAACTAAAGCCCTTAGGCTGTGACTACCTCAGGCCCTGAATTTAGTCCCAAGGCCGTGATACTGTCCCTAACTAAGGCCCTAACACTATTCCTAACTCAGGCCCTGACACTGTACCTAACAGAGGCCCAGATGCTAGTACTAACTAAGGCCTTGACACTGTCCCTAACTAAGGCCCTGCTGCCATCAATATCTAATGTCCTGACACTATCCTGAGGTAATTTCCGGACCCATCTCTTACCAAGCTCCTGAAACTGTCCCTAAGTAAGCCCTGACGCTGTCCCTAAGGGAGGCCCTAAGGCTGTCCCTAACAGAGGCCCTGAGAATGTCTTTAACAAAGCCCCTGAGGCTGATCCTACCAAGGCCCTTATGCTGCTCCTAAGTCATGCCCTGATACTATCCCTAGCTAAGGCTCTGATACTAGGCCTCACTCAAGCCCTGTCGCTCTCCCTAAGTCAGGCTCTGACGCTATCCCTACCTGAAGCCCTGACACTGGTCCTAAATTAGGCCCTGATGCCCTAAGTAACTAAGGTCTTGACACTATCCCTAGGTCATGCCCTGACACAATCCCTAGACCTTAACCTAACCTTGTCTTTAACTAATGTTGAGCTTCTTATGCTAAATAAATCCCTGATGCTCTTCCTAACTAAGGCCCTAAAATTAGTCCCGAGGCCGTGACCCTGGCCCTAACTGAGGCCTGGAGTCTCGTGCTAACTCAGGCCCTGACACTGTCCCTAACTAAGGCCCTGACACTACACCTAACTCAGTCCCTGACACTGTACCTAACAAAGGCTCTGATGCTAGTCCTAAGTCAGGCTGAGACACTGTCTCTAAAGCCCTGCTGCAGTCAATATCTAAAGTCCTGACATTATCCTGAGCTAATATCCTGACCCATGTCTTACCAAGGTCCTGAAACTGTCCCAAAGGAAGCCCTGACGCTGTCCCTAAGTGAGGCCCTGAGGCGGTCCCTAACAGAGGCCCTGAGAATGTCTTTAACGAAGACCCTAATGCTGATCCTACAGAGGCCCTTATACGGCTCCTAAGTCATGCCCTGACACTGTCCCTAACTCAGGCCCTAAAGATAGGCCTCACTTAGGCCCTGTTGCCGTACCTTAGGTAGGCTCTGACGCTGTCCGTACGTGAAGCCCTGACACTGGTCCTGATGAAGGCCCTGACGCTGGTCCTAACTAAGGCCCTGATGCTCTCAATAACTAAGTTCTTCACCCTATCCCTAGCTCACATCCTGACACTACCACTGGCCTGGAACCTGACTCTGTCCCGAGCTAACGTCCTGCCCCTTATCCTCACTGAAGCCGTAATGCTCTCCCTAACTAAGGCCCAGACGAGTCCTAATTAAGGCCCTGACACTGTCCCTAACTAAGGCCCGGAATCTATCTCTAATATAGGCCCTGCTGCCGGCAATAACTAAAATCCGGACACTATCCTGAGCTAATATCCTGACCCATTTCTAACCAAGGTCCTGACACCGTCCCTAAGAAAGCCCTGTCGCTGTTCCTAAGTGAAGACCTGAGGCTGTCCGTAACTCAGTCCCTGAAGCTATGCCTAACTGAGGCCTTGACGCTGTGACTAACTCAGGCCCTGATCATGTCTGTAACTACGACACTAATGCTGATGCAACAAAGGCCCTGATGCTGCTCCTACATCATGCCCTGACAGTGTCCCCAGCTATGGGCCTGACGCTAGGCCTCACTCAGGCCCTGTTGCTCTCCCAGAGTCAGGCACTGACGCTGTCCCTACCTGAAGCCCTGACACTGGTCCTAAATAAGGCCCTGATACTGTAACTAAGCTCTTGACACTATCCCTAGGTCATTTCCTGACACGATCCCTAAACTTTACCCTAACCCTGTCCCTAGCAAATGTCCTGGCTCTTATGGTAACTAAAGCCCTTATGCTGTGACTACCTCAGGCCCTGAATTTAGTCCCAAGGCCGTGATACTGTCCCTAACTAAGGCCCTAACACTATTCCTAACTCAGGCCCTGACACTGTACCTAACAGAGGCCCAGATGCTAGTACTAACTAATGCCTTGACACTGTCCCTAACTAAGGCCCTGCTGCCGTCAATATCTAATGTCCTGACACTATCCTGAGTTAATTTCCGGACCCATCTCTTACCAAGGTCCTGAAACTGTCCCTAAGTAAGCCCTGACGCTGTCCCTAAGGGAGGCCCTAAGGCTGCCCCTAACAGAGGCCCTGAAAATGTCTTTAACAAAGCCCCTCCCTGAGGCTGATCCTACCAAGGTCCTTATGCTGCTCCTAAGTCATGCCCTGATACTATCCCTAGCTAAGGCTCTGACACTAGGCCTCACTCAAGCCCTGTCGCTCTCCCTAAGTCAGGCTCTGACGCTATCCCTACCTGAAGCCCTGACACTGGTCCTAAATTAGGCCCTGATGCCCTAAGTAACTAAGGTCTTGACACTATCCCTAGGTCATGCCCTGACACAATCCCTAGACCTTAACCTAACCTTGTCTTTAACTAATGTTGAGCTTCTTATGCTAAATAAATCCCTGATGCTCTTCCTAACTAAGGCCCTAAAATTAGTCCCGAGGCCGTGACCCAGGCCCTAACTGAGGCCTGGAGTCTCGTGCTAACTCAGGCCCTGACACTGTCCCTAACTAAGGCCCTGACACTACACCTAACTCAGTCCCTGACACTGTACCTAACAAAGGCTCTGATGCTAGTCCTAAGTCAGGCTGAGACACTGTCTCTAAGGACCTGCGGCAGTCAATATCTAAAGTCCTGACATTATCCTGAGCTAATATCCTGACCCATGTCTTACCAAGGTCCTGAAACTGTCCCAAAGTAAGCCCTGACGCTGTCCCTAAGTGAGGCCCTGAGGCGGTCCCTAACAGAGGCCCTGAGAATGTCTTTAACGAAGACCCTAATGCTGATCCTACAGAGGCCCTTATACTGCTCCTAAGTCATGCCCTGACACTGTCCCTAACTCGGGCCCTAAAGATAGGCCTCACTTAGGCCCTGTTGCCGTACCTTAGTTAGGCTCTGACACTGTCCGTACGTGAAGCCCTGACACTGGTCCTGATGAAGGCCCTGCCGCCGGTCCTAAGTAAGGCCCTGATGCTCTCAATAACTAAGGTCTTCACCCTATCCCTAGCTCACATCCTGACACTACCACTGGCCTGGAACCTGACTCTGTCCCGAGCTAACGTCCTGCCCCTTATCCTCACCGAAGCCGTAATGCTCTCCCTAACTAAGGCCCAGACTAGTCCTAATTAAGGCCCTGACACTGTCCTTAACTAAGGCCCGGAATCTATCTCTAATATAGGCCTTGCTGCCGGTAATAACTAAAATCCGGACACTATCCTGAGCTAATATCCTGACCCATTTCTAACCAAGGTCCTGACACCGTCCCTAAGAAAGCCCTGTCGCTGTTCCTAAGTGAAGACCTGAGGCTGTCCGTAACTCAGTCCCTGAAGCTATGCCTAACTGAGGCCTTGACGCTGTGACTAACTCAGGCCCTGATCATGTCTGTAACTAAGACACTAATGCTGATGCAACAAAGGCCCTGATGCTGCTCCTACATCATGCCCTGACAGTGTCCCCAGCTATGGGCCTGACGCTAAGCCTCACTCAGGCCCTGTTGCTCTCCCAGAGTCAGGCACTGACGCTGTCCCTACCTGAAGCCCTGACACGGGTCCTAAATAAGGCCCTGATACTGTAACTAAGCTCTTGACACTATCCCTAGGTCATTTCCTGACACGATCCCTAAACTTTACCCTAACCCTGTCCCTAGCAAATGTCCTGCCTCTTATGCTAACTAAAGCCCTTAGGCTGTGACTACCTCAGGCCCTGAATTTAGTCCCAAGGCCGTGATACTGTCCCTAACTAAGGCCCTAACACTATTCCTAACTCAGGCCCTGACACTGTACCTAACAGAGGCCCAGATGCTAGTACTAACTAAGGCCTTGACACTGTCCCTAACTAAGGCCCTGCTGCCATCAATATCTAATGTCCTGACACTATCCTGAGGTAATTTCCGGACCCATCTCTTACCAAGCTCCTGAAACTGTCCCTAAGTAAGCCCTGACGCTGTCCCTAAGGGAGGCCCTAAGGCTGTCCCTAACAGAGGCCCTGAGAATGTCTTTAACAAAGCCCCTGAGGCTGATCCTACCAAGGCCCTTAGGCTGCTCCTAAGTCATGCCCTGATACTATCCCTAGCTAAGGCTCTGATACTAGGCCTCACTCAAGCCCTGTCGCTCTCCCTAAGTCAGGCTCTGACGCTATCCCTACCTGAAGCCCTGACACTGGTCCTAAATTAGGCCCTGATGCCCTAAGTAACTAAGGTCTTGACACTATCCCTAGGTCATGCCCTGACACAATCCCTAGACCTTAACCTAACCTTGTCTTTAACTAATGTTGAGCTTCTTATGCTAAATAAATCCCTGATGCTCTTCCTAACTAAGGCCCTAAAATTAGTCCCGAGGCCGTGACCCTGGCCCTAACTGAGGCCTGGAGTCTCGTGCTAACTCAGGCCCTGACACTGTCCCTAACTAAGGCCCTGACACTACACCTAACTCAGTCCCTGACACTGTACCTAACAAAGGCTCTGATGCTAGTCCTAAGTCAGGCTGAGACACTGTCTCTAAAGCCCTGCTGCAGTCAATATCTAAAGTCCTGACATTATCCTGAGCTAATATCCTGACCCATGTCTTACCAAGGTCCTGAAACTGTCCCAAAGGAAGCCCTGACGCTGTCCCTAAGTGAGGCCCTGAGGCGGTCCCTAACAGAGGCCCTGAGAATGTCTTTAACGAAGACCCTAATGCTGATCCTACAGAGGCCCTTATACGGCTCCTAAGTCATGCCCTGACACTGTCCCTAACTCAGGCCCTAAAGATAGGCCTCACTTAGGCCCTGTTGCCGTACCTTAGGTAGGCTCTGACGCTGTCCGTAGGTGAAGCCCTGGCACTGGTCCTGATGAAGGCCCTGACGCTGGTCCTAACTAAGGCCCTGATGCTCTCAATAACTAAGGTCTTCACCCTATCCCTAGCTCACATCCTGACACTACCACTGGCCTGGAACCTGACTCTGTCCCGAGCTAACGTCCTGCCCCTTATCCTCACTGAAGCCGTAATGCTCTCCCTAACTAAGGCCCAGACGAGTCCTAATTAAGGCCCTGACACTGTCCCTAACTAAGGCCCGGAATCTATCTCTAATATAGGCCCTGCTGCCGGCAATAACTAAAATCCGGACACTATCCTGAGCTAATATCCTGACCCATTTCTAACCAAGGTCCTGACACCGTCCCTAAGAAAGCCCTGTCGCTGTTCCTAAGTGAAGACCTGAGGCTGTCCGTAACTCAGTCCCTGAAGCTATGCCTAACTGAGGCCTTGACGCTGTGACTAACTCAGGCCCTGATCATGTCTGTAACTACGACACTAATGCTGATGCAACAAAGGCCCTGATGCTGCTCCTACATCATGCCCTGACAGTGTCCCCAGCTATGGGCCTGACGCTAGGCCTCACTCAGGCCCTGTTGCTCTCCCAGAGTCAGGCACTGACGCTGTCCCTACCTGAAGCCCTGACACTGGTCCTAAATAAGGCCCTGATACTGTAACTAAGCTCTTGACACTAGCCCTAGGTCATTTCCTGACACGATCCCTAAACTTTACCCTAACCCTGTCCCTAGCAAATGTCCTGCCTCTTATGGTAACTAAAGCCCTTATGCTGTGACTACCTCAGGCCCTGAATTTAGTCCCAAGGCCGTGATACTGTCCCTAACTAAGGCCCTAACACTATTCCTAACTCAGGCCCTGACACTGTACCTAACAGAGGCCCAGATGCTAGTACTAACTAATGCCTTGACACTGTCCCTAACTAAGGCCCTGCTGCCGTCAATATCTAATGTCCTGACAATATCCTGAGTTAATTTCCGGACCCATCTCTTACCAAGGTCCTGAAACTGTCCCTAAGTAAGCCCTGACGCTGTCCCTAAGGGAGGCCCTAAGGCTGCCCCTAACAGAGGCCCTGATAATGTCTTTAACAAAGCCCCTCCCTGAGGCTGATCCTACCAAGGCCCTTATGCTGCTCCTAAGTCATGCCCTGATACTATCCCTAGCTAAGGCTCTGACACTAGGCCTCACTCAAGCCCTGTCGCTCTCCCTAAGTCAGGCTCTGACGCTATCCCTACCTGAAGCCCTGACACTGGTCCTAAATTAGGCCCTGATGCCCTAAGTAACTAAGGTCTTGACACTATCCCTAGGTCATGCCCTGACACAATCCCTAGACCTTAACCTAACCTTGTCTTTATCTAATGTTGAGCTTCTTATGCTAAAAAAATCCCTGATGCTGTTCCTAACTAAGGCACTAAAATTAGTCCCGAGGCCGTGACCCTGGCCCTAACTGAGGCCTGCAGGCTCGTCCTAACTCAGGCCCTGACACTGTCCCTAACTAAGGCCCTGACACTACACCTAACTCAGTCCCTGACACTGTACCTAACAAAGGCTCTGATGCTAGTCCTAAGTCAGGCTGAGACACTGTCTCTAAGGCCCTGCTGCAGTCAATATCTAAAGTCCTGACATTATCCTGAGCTAATATCCTGACCCATGTCTTACCAAGGTCCTGAAACTGTCCCAAAGGAAGCCCTGACGCTGTCCCTAAGTGAGGCCCTGAGGCGGTCCCTAACAGAGGCCCTGAGAATGTCTTTAACGAAGACCCTAATGCTGATCCTACAGAGGCCCTTATACTGCTCCTAAGTCATGCCCTGACACTGTCCCTAACTCGGGCCCTAAAGATAGGCCTCACTTAGCCCCTGTTGCCGTACCTTAGTTAGTACGTGAAGCCCTGACACTGGTCCTGATGAAGGCCCTGCCGCCGGTCCTAAGTAAGGCCCTGATGCTCTCAATAACTAAGGTCTTCACCCTATCCCTAGCTCACATCCTGACACTACCACTGGCCTGGAACCTGACTCTGTCCCGAGCTAATGTCCTGCCCCTTATCCTCACCGAAGCCGTAATGCTCTCCCTAACTAAGGCCCAGACTAGTCCTAATTAAGGCCCTGACACTGTCCCTAACTAAGGCCCGGAATCTATCTCTAATATAGGCCCTGCTGCCGGCAATAACTAAAATCCGGACACTATCCTGAGCTAATATCCTGACCCATTTCTAACCAAGGTCCTGACACCATCCCTAAGAAGGCCCTGTCGCTGTTCCTAAGTGAAGGCCTGAGGCTGTCCATAACTCAGTCCCTGAAGCTATGCCTAACTGAGCCCTTGACGCTGTGACTAACTCAGGCCCTGATCATGTCTGTAACTAAGACACTAATGCTGATGCAACAAAGGCCCTGATGCTGCTCCTACATCATACCCTGACAGTGTCCCCAGCTAAGGGCCTGACGCTAGGCCTCACTCAGGCCCTGTTGCTCTCCCAGAGTCAGGCACTGACGCTGTCCCTACCTGAAGCCCTGACACTGGTCCTAAATAAGGCCCTGATACTGTAACTAAGCTCTTGACACTAGCCCTAGGTCATTTCCTGACACGATCCCTAAACTTTACCCTAACCCTGTCCCTAGCAAATGTCCTGCCTCTTATGCTAACTAAAGCCCTTATGCTGTGACTACCTCAGGCCCTGAATTTAGTCCCAAGGCCGTGATACTGTCCCTAACTAAGGCCCTAACACTATTCCTAACTCAGGCCCTGACACTGTACCTAACAGAGGCCCAGATGCTAGTACTAACTAAGGCCTTGACACTGTCCCTAACTAAGGCCCTGCTGCCGTCAATATCTAATGTCCTGACACTATCCTTAGTTAATTTCCAGACCCATCTCTTACCAAGGTCCTGAAACTGTCCCTAAGTAAGCCCTGACGCTGTCCCTAAGTGAGGCCCTAAGGCTGTCCCTAACAGAGGCCCTGATAATGTCTTTAACAAAGCCCCTCCCTGAGGCTGATCCTACCAAGGCCCTTATGCTGCTCCTAAGTCATGCCCTGATACTATCCCTAGCTAAGGCTCTGACACTAGGCCTCACTCAAGCCCTGTCGCTCTCCCTAAGTCAGGCTCTGACGCTATCCCTACCTGAAGCCCTGACACTGGTCCTAAATTAGGCCCTGATGCCCTAAGTAACTAAGGTCTTGACACTATCCCTAGGTCATGCCCTGACACAATCCCTACACCTTAACCTAACCTTGTCTTTAACTAATGTTGAGCTTCTTATGCTAAATAAATCCCTGATGCTCTTCTTAACTAAGGCCCTAAAATTAGTCCCGAGGCCGTGACCCTGGCCCTAACTGAGGCCTGGAGGCTCGTCCTAACTCAGGCCCTGACACTGTCCCTAACTAAGGCCCTGACACTACACCTAACTCAGTCCCTGACACTGTACCTAACAAAGGCTCTGATGCTAGTCCTAAGTCAGGCTGAGACACTGTCTCTAAGGCCCTGCTGCAGTCAATATCTAAAGTCCTGACATTATCCTGAGCTAATATCCTGACCCATGTCTTACCAAGGTCCTGAAACTGTCCCAAAGGAAGGCCTGAGGCCGTCCCTAAGTGAGGCCCTGAGGCGGTCCCTAACAGAGGCCCTGAGAATGTCTTTAACGAAGACCCTAATGCTGATCCTACAGAGGCCTTTATACTGCTCCTAAGTAATGCCCTGACACTGTCGTTAACTCAGGCCCTAAAGATAGGCCTCACTTAGGCCCTGTTGCCGTACCTTAGTTAGGCTCTGACGCTGTCCGTACGTGAAGCCCTGACACTGGTCCTGATGAAGGCCCTGCCGCCGGTCCTAAGTAAGGCCCTGATGCTCTCAATAACTAAGGTCTTCACCCTATCCCTAGCTCACATCCTGACACTACCACTGGCCTGGAACCTGACTCTGTCCCGAGCTAATGTCCTGCCCCTTATCCTCACCGAAGCCGTAATGCTCTCCCTAACTAAGGCCCAGACTAGTCCTAATTAAGGCCCTGACACTGTCCCTAACTAAGGCCCGGAATCTATCTCTAATATAGGCCCTGCTGCCGGCAATAACTAAAATCCGGACACTATCCTGAGCTAATATCCTGACCCATTTCTAACCAAGGTCCTGACACCATCCCTAAGAAGGCCCTGTCGCTGTTCCTAAGTGAAGGCCTGAGGCTGTCCATAACTCAGTCCCTGAAGCTATGCCTAACTGAGCCCTTGACGCTGTGACTAACTCAGGCCCTGATCATGTCTGTAACTAAGACACTAATGCTGATGCAACAAAGGCCCTGATGCTGCTCCTACATCATACCCTGACAGTGTCCCCAGCTAAGGGCCTGACGCTAGGCCTCACTCAGGCCCTGTTGCTCTCCCAGAGTCAGGCACTGACGCTGTCCCTACCTGAAGCCCTGACACGGGTCCTAAATAAGGCCCTGATACTGTAACTAAGCTCTTGACACTATCCCTAGGTCATTTCCTGACACGATCCCTAAACTTTACCCTAACCCTGTCCCTAGCAAATGTCCTGCCTCTTATGGTAACTAAAGCCCTTATGCTGTGACTACCTCAGGCCCTGAATTTAGTCCCAAGGCCGTGATACTGTCCCTAACGAAGGCCCTAACACTATTCCTAACTCAGGCCCTGACACTGTACCTAACAGAGGCCCAGATGCTAGTACTAACTAAGGCCTTGACACTGTCCCTAACTAAGGCCCTGCTGCCGTCAATATCTAATGTCCTGACACTATCCTGAGTTAATTTCCAGACCCATCTCTTACCAAGGTCCTGAAACTGTCCCTAAGTAAGCCCTGACGCTGTCCCTAAGTGAGGCCCTAAGGCTGTCCCTAACAGAGGCCCTGATAATGTCTTTAACAAAGCCCCTCCCTGAGGCTGATCCTACCAAGGCCCTTATGCTGCTCCTAAGTCATGCCCTGATACTATCCCTAGCTAAGGCTCTGACACTAGGCCTCACTCAAGCCCTGTCGCTCTCCCTAAGTCAGGCTCTGACGCTATCCCTACCTGAAGCCCTGACACTGGTCCTAAATTAGGCCCTGATGCCCTAAGTAACTAAGGTCTTGACACTATCCCTAGGTCATGCCCTGACACAATCCCTAGACCTTAACCTAACCTTGTCTTTAACTAATGTTGAGCTTCTTATGCTAAATAAATCCCTGATGCTCTTCCTAACTAAGGCCCTAAAATTAGTCCCGAGGCCGTGACCCTGGCCCAAACTGAGCCCTGGAGGCTCGTCCTAACTCAGGCCCTGACACTGTCCCTAACTAAGGCCCTGACACTACACCTAACTCAGTCCCTGACACTGTACCTAACAAAGGCTCTGATGCTAGTCCTAAGTCAGGCTGAGACACTGTCTCTAAGGCCCTGCTGCAGTCAATATCTAAAGTCCTGACATTATCCTGAGCTAATATCCTGACCCATGTCTTACCAAGGTCCTGAAACTGTCCCAAAGGAAGGCCTGACGCCGTCCCTAAGTGAGGCCCTGAGGCGGTCCCTAACAGAGGCCCTGAGAATGTCTTTAACGAAGACCCTAATGCTGATCCTACAGAGGCCTTTATACTGCTCCTAAGTCATGCCCTGACACTGTCCCTAACTCAGGCCCTAAAGATAGGCCTCACTTAGGCCCTGTTGCCGTACCTTAGTTAGGCTCTGACGCTGTCCGTACATGAAGCCCTGACACTGGTCCTGATGAAGGCCCTGCCGCCGGTCCTAAGTAAGGCCCTGATGCTCTCAATAACTAAGGTCTTCACCCTATCCCTAGCTCACATCCTGACACTACCACTGGCCTGGAAACTGACTCTGTCCCGAGCTAATGTCCTGCCCCTTATCCTCACCGAAGCCGTAATGCTCTCCCTAACTAAGGCCCAGACTAGTCCTAATTAAGGCCCTGACACTGTCCCTAACTAAGGCCCGGAATCTATCTCTAATATAGGCCCTGCTGCCGGCAATAACTAAAATCCGGACACTATCCTGAGCCAATATCCTGACCCATTTCTAACCAAGGTCCTGACACCGTCCCTAAGAAAGCCCTGTCGCTGTTCCTAAGTGAAGACCTGAGGCTGTCCGTAACTCAGTCCCTGAAGCTATGCCTAACTGAGGCCTTGACGCTGTGACTAACTCAGGCCCTGATCATGTCTCTAACGAAGACACTAATGCTGATGCAACAAAGCATGCTGATGCTAATGCGGATGCAACAAAGCATCCTGATGCTGCTCCTACATCATGCCCTGACAGTGTCCCCAGCTAAGGGCCTGACGCTAGGCCTCACTCAGGCCCTGTTGCTCTCCCAGAGTCAGGCACTGACGCTGTCCCTACCTGAAGCCCTGACACTGGTCCTAAATAAGGCCCTGATACTGTAACTAAGCTCTTGACACTAGCCCTTGGTCATTTCCTGACACGATCCCTAAACTTGACCCTAACCCTGACCCTAGCAAATGTCCTGCCTCTTATGCTAACTAAAGCCCTTATGCTGTGACTACCTCAGGCCCTGAATTTAGTCCCAAGGCCGTGATACTGTCCCTAACTAAGGCCCTAACACTATTCCTAACTCAGGCCCTGACACTGTACCTAACAGAGGCCCAGATGCTAGTACTAACTAAGGCCTTGACACTGTCCCTAACTAAGGCCCTGCTGCCGTCAATATCTAATGTCCTGACACTATCCTGAGTTAATTTCCGGACCCATCTCTTACCAAGGTCCTGAAACTGTCCCTAAGTAAGCCCTGACGCTGTCCCTAAGTGAGGCCCTAAGGCTGCCCCTAACAGAGGCCCTGATAATGTCTTTAACAAAGCCCCTCCCTGAGGCTGATCCTACCAAGGCCCTTATGCTGCTCCTAAGTCATGCCCTGATACTATCCCTAGCTAAGGCTCTGACACTAGGCCTCACTCAAGCCCTGTCGCTCTCCCTAAGTCAGGCTCTGACGCTATCCCTACCTGAAGCCCTGACACTGGTCCTAAATTAGGCCCTGATGCCCTAAGTAACTAAGGTCTTGACACTATCCCTAGGTCATGCCCTGACACAATCCCTAGACCTTAACCTAACCTTGTCTTTAACTAAGGTTGAGCTTCTTATGCTAAATAAATCCCTGATGCTCTTCCTAACTAAGGCCCTAAAATTAGTCCCGAGGCCGTGACCCTGGCCCTAACTGAGGCCTGGAGGCTCGTCCTAACTCAGGCCCTGACACTGTCCCTAACTAAGGCCCTGACACTACACCTAACTCAGTCCCTGACACTGTACCTAACAAAGGCTCTGATGCTAGTCCTAAGTCAGGCTGAGACACTGTCTCTAAGGCCCTGCTGCAGTCAATATCTAAAGTCCTGACATTATCCCGAGCTAATATCCTGACCCATGTCTTACCAAGGTCCTGAAACTGTCCCAAAGGAAGCCCTGACGCTGTCCCTAAGTGAGGCCCTGAGGCGGTCCCTAACAGAGGCCCTGAGAATGTCTTTAACGAAGACCCTAATGCTGATCCTACAGAGGCCCTTATACGGCTCCTAAGTCATGCCCTGACACTGCCCCTAACTCAGGCCCTAAAGATAGGCCTCACTTAGGCCCTGTTGCCGTACCTTAGTTAGGCTCTGACGCTGTCCGTACGTGAAGCCCTGGCACTGGTCCTGATGAAGGCCCTGACGCTGGTCCTAACTAAGGCCCTGATGCTCTCAATAACTAAGGTCTTCACCCTATCCCTAGCTCACATCCTGACACTACCACTGGCCTGGAACCTGACTCTGTCCCGAGCTAACGTCCTGCCCCTTATCCTCACCGAAGCCTTAATGCTCTCCCTAACTAAGGCCCAGACTAGTCCTAATTAAGGCCCTGACACTGTCCTTAACTAAGGCCCGGAATCTATCTCTAATATAGGCCTTGCTGCCGGTAATAACTAAAATCCGGACACTATCCTGAGCTAATATCCTGACCCATTTCTAACCAAGGTCCTGACACCGTCCCTAAGAAAGCCCTGTCGCTGTTCCTAAGTGAAGACCTGAGGCTGTCCGTAACTCAGTCCCTGAAGCTATGCCTAACTGAGGCCTTGACGCTGTGACTAACTCAGGCCCTGATCATGTCTGTAACTAAGACACTAATGCTGATGCAACAAAGGCCCTGATGCTGCTCCTACATCATGCCCTGACAGTGTCCCCAGCTATGGGCCTGACGCTAAGCCTCACTCAGGCCCTGTTGCTCTCCCAGAGTCAGGCACTGACGCTGTCCCTACCTGAAGCCCTGACACGGGTCCTAAATAAGGCCCTGATACTGTAACTAAGCTCTTGACACTATCCCTAGCTCATTTCCTGACACGATCCCTAAACTTTACCCTAACCCTGTCCCTAGCAAATGTCCTGCCTCTTATGCTAACTAAAGCCCTTAGGCTGTGACTACCTCAGGCCCTGAATTTAGTCCCAAGGCCGTGATACTGTCCCTAACTAAGGCCCTAACACTATTCCTAACTCAGGCCCTGACACTGTACCTAACAGAGGCCCAGATGCTAGTACTAACTAAGGCCTTGACACTGTCCCTAACTAAGGCCCTGCTGCCATCAATATCTAATGTCCTGACACTATCCTGAGGTAATTTCCGGACCCATCTCTTACCAAGCTCCTGAAACTGTCCCTAAGTAAGCCCTGACGCTGTCCCTAAGGGAGGCCCTAAGGCTGTCCCTAACAGAGGCCCTGAGAATGTCTTTAACAAAGCCCCTGAGGCTGATCCTACCAAGGCCCTTAGGCTGCTCCTAAGTCATGCCCTGATACTATCCCTAGCTAAGGCTCTGACACTAGGCCTCACTCAAGCCCTGTCGCTCTCCCTAAGTCAGGCTCTGACGCTATCCCTACCTGAAGCCCTGACACTGGTCCTAAATTAGGCCCTGATGCCCTAAGTAACTAAGGTCTTGACACTATCCCTAGGTCATGCCCTGACACAATCCCTACACCTTAACCTAACCTTGTCTTTAACTAATGTTGAGCTTCTTATGCTAAATAAATCCCTGATGCTCTTCTTAACTAAGGCCCTAAAATTAGTCCCGAGGCCGTGACCCTGGCCCTAACTGAGGCCTGGAGGCTCGTCCTAACTCAGGCCCTGACACTGTCCCTAACTAAGGCCCTGACACTACACCTAACTCAGTCCCTGACACTGTACCTAACAAAGGCTCTGATGCTAGTCCTAAGTCAGGCTGAGACACTGTCTCTAAGGCCCTGCTGCAGTCAATATCTAAAGTCCTGACATTATCCTGAGCTAATATCCTGACCCATGTCTTACCAAGGTCCTGAAACTGTCCCAAAGGAAGGCCTGAGGCCGTCCCTAAGTGAGGCCCTGAGGCGGTCCCTAACAGAGGCCCTGAGAATGTCTTTAACGAAGACCCTAATGCTGATCCTACAGAGGCCTTTATACTGCTCCTAAGTAATGCCCTGACACTGTCGTTAACTCAGGCCCTAAAGATAGGCCTCACTTAGGCCCTGTTGCCGTACCTTAGTTAGGCTCTGACGCTGTCCGTACGTGAAGCCCTGACACTGGTCCTGATGAAGGCCCTGCCGCCGGTCCTAAGTAAGGCCCTGATGCTCTCAATAACTAAGGTCTTCACCCTATCCCTAGCTCACATCCTGACACTACCACTGGCCTGGAACCTGACTCTGTCCCGAGCTAATGTCCTGCCCCTTATCCTCACCGAAGCCGTAATGCTCTCCCTAACTAAGGCCCAGACTAGTCCTAATTAAGGCCCTGACACTGTCCCTAACTAAGGCCCGGAATCTATCTCTAATATAGGCCCTGCTGCCGGCAATAACTAAAATCCGGACACTATCCTGAGCTAATATCCTGACCCATTTCTAACCAAGGTCCTGACACCATCCCTAAGAAGGCCCTGTCGCTGTTCCTAAGTGAAGGCCTGAGGCTGTCCATAACTCAGTCCCTGAAGCTATGCCTAACTGAGCCCTTGACGCTGTGACTAACTCAGGCCCTGATCATGTCTGTAACTAAGACACTAATGCTGATGCAACAAAGGCCCTGATGCTGCTCCTACATCATACCCTGACAGTGTCCCCAGCTAAGGGCCTGACGCTAGGCCTCACTCAGGCCCTGTTGCTCTCCCAGAGTCAGGCACTGACGCTGTCCCTACCTGAAGCCCTGACACGGGTCCTAAATAAGGCCCTGATACTGTAACTAAGCTCTTGACACTATCCCTAGGTCATTTCCTGACACGATCCCTAAACTTTACCCTAACCCTGTCCCTAGCAAATGTCCTGCCTCTTATGGTAACTAAAGCCCTTATGCTGTGACTACCTCAGGCCCTGAATTTAGTCCCAAGGCCGTGATACTGTCCCTAACGAAGGCCCTAACACTATTCCTAACTCAGGCCCTGACACTGTACCTAACAGAGGCCCAGATGCTAGTACTAACTAAGGCCTTGACACTGTCCCTAACTAAGGCCCTGCTGCCGTCAATATCTAATGTCCTGACACTATCCTGAGTTAATTTCCAGACCCATCTCTTACCAAGGTCCTGAAACTGTCCCTAAGTAAGCCCTGACGCTGTCCCTAAGTGAGGCCCTAAGGCTGTCCCTAACAGAGGCCCTGATAATGTCTTTAACAAAGCCCCTCCCTGAGGCTGATCCTACCAAGGCCCTTATGCTGCTCCTAAGTCATGCCCTGATACTATCCCTAGCTAAGGCTCTGACACTAGGCCTCACTCAAGCCCTGTCGCTCTCCCTAAGTCAGGCTCTGACGCTATCCCTACCTGAAGCCCTGACACTGGTCCTAAATTAGGCCCTGATGCCCTAAGTAACTAAGGTCTTGACACTATCCCTAGGTCATGCCCTGACACAATCCCTAGACCTTAACCTAACCTTGTCTTTAACTAATGTTGAGCTTCTTATGCTAAATAAATCCCTGATGCTCTTCCTAACTAAGGCCCTAAAATTAGTCCCGAGGCCGTGACCCTGGCCCAAACTGAGCCCTGGAGGCTCGTCCTAACTCAGGCCCTGACACTGTCCCTAACTAAGGCCCTGACACTACACCTAACTCAGTCCCTGACACTGTACCTAACAAAGGCTCTGATGCTAGTCCTAAGTCAGGCTGAGACACTGTCTCTAAGGCCCTGCTGCAGTCAATATCTAAAGTCCTGACATTATCCTGAGCTAATATCCTGACCCATGTCTTACCAAGGTCCTGAAACTGTCCCAAAGGAAGGCCTGACGCCGTCCCTAAGTGAGGCCCTGAGGCGGTCCCTAACAGAGGCCCTGAGAATGTCTTTAACGAAGACCCTAATGCTGATCCTACAGAGGCCTTTATACTGCTCCTAAGTCATGCCCTGACACTGTCCCTAACTCAGGCCCTAAAGATAGGCCTCACTTAGGCCCTGTTGCCGTACCTTAGTTAGGCTCTGACGCTGTCCGTACATGAAGCCCTGACACTGGTCCTGATGAAGGCCCTGCCGCCGGTCCTAAGTAAGGCCCTGATGCTCTCAATAACTAAGGTCTTCACCCTATCCCTAGCTCACATCCTGACACTACCACTGGCCTGGAAACTGACTCTGTCCCGAGCTAATGTCCTGCCCCTTATCCTCACCGAAGCCGTAATGCTCTCCCTAACTAAGGCCCAGACTAGTCCTAATTAAGGCCCTGACACTGTCCCTAACTAAGGCCCGGAATCTATCTCTAATATAGGCCCTGCTGCCGGCAATAACTAAAATCCGGACACTATCCTGAGCCAATATCCTGACCCATTTCTAACCAAGGTCCTGACACCGTCCCTAAGAAAGCCCTGTCGCTGTTCCTAAGTGAAGACCTGAGGCTGTCCGTAACTCAGTCCCTGAAGCTATGCCTAACTGAGGCCTTGACGCTGTGACTAACTCAGGCCCTGATCATGTCTCTAACGAAGACACTAATGCTGATGCAACAAAGCATGCTGATGCTAATGCGGATGCAACAAAGCATCCTGATGCTGCTCCTACATCATGCCCTGACAGTGTCCCCAGCTAAGGGCCTGACGCTAGGCCTCACTCAGGCCCTGTTGCTCTCCCAGAGTCAGGCACTGACGCTGTCCCTACCTGAAGCCCTGACACTGGTCCTAAATAAGGCCCTGATACTGTAACTAAGCTCTTGACACTAGCCCTTGGTCATTTCCTGACACGATCCCTAAACTTGACCCTAACCCTGACCCTAGCAAATGTCCTGCCTCTTATGCTAACTAAAGCCCTTATGCTGTGACTACCTCAGGCCCTGAATTTAGTCCCAAGGCCGTGATACTGTCCCTAACTAAGGCCCTAACACTATTCCTAACTCAGGCCCTGACACTGTACCTAACAGAGGCCCAGATGCTAGTACTAACTAAGGCCTTGACACTGTCCCTAACTAAGGCCCTGCTGCCGTCAATATCTAATGTCCTGACACTATCCTGAGTTAATTTCCGGACCCATCTCTTACCAAGGTCCTGAAACTGTCCCTAAGTAAGCCCTGACGCTGTCCCTAAGTGAGGCCCTAAGGCTGCCCCTAACAGAGGCCCTGATAATGTCTTTAACAAAGCCCCTCCCTGAGGCTGATCCTACCAAGGCCCTTATGCTGCTCCTAAGTCATGCCCTGATACTATCCCTAGCTAAGGCTCTGACACTAGGCCTCACTCAAGCCCTGTCGCTCTCCCTAAGTCAGGCTCTGACGCTATCCCTACCTGAAGCCCTGACACTGGTCCTAAATTAGGCCCTGATGCCCTAAGTAACTAAGGTCTTGACACTATCCCTAGGTCATGCCCTGACACAATCCCTAGACCTTAACCTAACCTTGTCTTTAACTAATGTTGAGCTTCTTATGCTAAATAAATCCCTGATGCTCTTCCTAACTAAGGCCCTAAAATTAGTCCCGAGGCCGTGACCCTGGCCCTAACTGAGGCCTGGAGGCTCGTCCTAACTCAGGCCCTGACACTGTCCCTAACTAAGGCCCTGACACTACACCTAACTCAGTCCCTGACACTGTACCTAACAAAGGCTCTGATGCTAGTCCTAAGTCAGGCTGAGACACTGTCTCTAAGGCCCTGCTGCAGTCAATATCTAAAGTCCTGACATTATCCCGAGCTAATATCCTGACCCATGTCTTACCAAGGTCCTGAAACTGTCCCAAAGGAAGCCCTGACGCTGTCCCTAAGTGAGGCCCTGAGGCGGTCCCTAACAGAGGCCCTGAGAATGTCTTTAACGAAGACCCTAATGCTGATCCTACAGAGGCCCTTATACGGCTCCTAAGTCATGCCCTGACACTGCCCCTAACTCAGGCCCTAAAGATAGGCCTCACTTAGGCCCTGTTGCCGTACCTTAGTTAGGCTCTGACGCTGTCCGTACGTGAAGCCCTGGCACTGGTCCTGATGAAGGCCCTGACGCTGGTCCTAACTAAGGCCCTGATGCTCTCAATAACTAAGGTCTTCACCCTATCCCTAGCTCACATCCTGACACTACCACTGGCCTGGAACCTGACTCTGTCCCGAGCTAACGTCCTGCCCCTTATCCTCACCGAAGCCTTAATGCTCTCCCTAACTAAGGCCCAGACTAGTCCTAATTAAGGCCCTGACACTGTCCTTAACTAAGGCCCGGAATCTATCTCTAATATAGGCCTTGCTGCCGGTAATAACTAAAATCCGGACACTATCCTGAGCTAATATCCTGACCCATTTCTAACCAAGGTCCTGACACCGTCCCTAAGAAAGCCCTGTCGCTGTTCCTAAGTGAAGACCTGAGGCTGTCCGTAACTCAGTCCCTGAAGCTATGCCTAACTGAGGCCTTGACGCTGTGACTAACTCAGGCCCTGATCATGTCTGTAACTAAGACACTAATGCTGATGCAACAAAGGCCCTGATGCTGCTCCTACATCATGCCCTGACAGTGTCCCCAGCTATGGGCCTGACGCTAAGCCTCACTCAGGCCCTGTTGCTCTCCCAGAGTCAGGCACTGACGCTGTCCCTACCTGAAGCCCTGACACGGGTCCTAAATAAGGCCCTGATACTGTAACTAAGCTCTTGACACTATCCCTAGCTCATTTCCTGACACGATCCCTAAACTTTACCCTAACCCTGTCCCTAGCAAATGTCCTGCCTCTTATGCTAACTAAAGCCCTTAGGCTGTGACTACCTCAGGCCCTGAATTTAGTCCCAAGGCCGTGATACTGTCCCTAACTAAGGCCCTAACACTATTCCTAACTCAGGCCCTGACACTGTACCTAACAGAGGCCCAGATGCTAGTACTAACTAAGGCCTTGACACTGTCCCTAACTAAGGCCCTGCTGCCATCAATATCTAATGTCCTGACACTATCCTGAGGTAATTTCCGGACCCATCTCTTACCAAGCTCCTGAAACTGTCCCTAAGTAAGCCCTGACGCTGTCCCTAAGGGAGGCCCTAAGGCTGTCCCTAACAGAGGCCCTGAGAATGTCTTTAACAAAGCCCCTGAGGCTGATCCTACCAAGGCCCTTAGGCTGCTCCTAAGTCATGCCCTGATACTATCCCTAGCTAAGGCTCTGATACTAGGCCTCACTCAAGCCCTGTCGCTCTCCCTAAGTCAGGCTCTGACGCTATCCCTACCTGAAGCCCTGACACTGGTCCTAAATTAGGCCCTGATGCCCTAAGTAACTAAGGTCTTGACACTATCCCTAGGTCATGCCCTGACACAATCCCTAGACCTTAACCTAACCTTGTCTTTAACTAATGTTGAGCTTCTTATGCTAAATAAATCCCTGATGCTCTTCCTAACTAAGGCCCTAAAATTAGTCCCGAGGCCGTGACCCTGGCCCTAACTGAGGCCTGGAGTCTCGTGCTAACTCAGGCCCTGACACTGTCCCTAACTAAGGCCCTGACACTACACCTAACTCAGTCCCTGACACTGTACCTAACAAAGGCTCTGATGCTAGTCCTAAGTCAGGCTGAGACACTGTCTCTAAAGCCCTGCTGCAGTCAATATCTAAAGTCCTGACATTATCCTGAGCTAATATCCTGACCCATGTCTTACCAAGGTCCTGAAACTGTCCCAAAGGAAGCCCTGACGCTGTCCCTAAGTGAGGCCCTGAGGCGGTCCCTAACAGAGGCCCTGAGAATGTCTTTAACGAAGACCCTAATGCTGATCCTACAGAGGCCCTTATACGGCTCCTAAGTCATGCCCTGACACTGTCCCTAACTCAGGCCCTAAAGATAGGCCTCACTTAGGCCCTGTTGCCGTACCTTAGGTAGGCTCTGACGCTGTCCGTAGGTGAAGCCCTGGCACTGGTCCTGATGAAGGCCCTGACGCTGGTCCTAACTAAGGCCCTGATGCTCTCAATAACTAAGGTCTTCACCCTATCCCTAGCTCACATCCTGACACTACCACTGGCCTGGAACCTGACTCTGTCCCGAGCTAACGTCCTGCCCCTTATCCTCACTGAAGCCGTAATGCTCTCCCTAACTAAGGCCCAGACGAGTCCTAATTAAGGCCCTGACACTGTCCCTAACTAAGGCCCGGAATCTATCTCTAATATAGGCCCTGCTGCCGGCAATAACTAAAATCCGGACACTATCCTGAGCTAATATCCTGACCCATTTCTAACCAAGGTCCTGACACCGTCCCTAAGAAAGCCCTGTCGCTGTTCCTAAGTGAAGACCTGAGGCTGTCCGTAACTCAGTCCCTGAAGCTATGCCTAACTGAGGCCTTGACGCTGTGACTAACTCAGGCCCTGATCATGTCTGTAACTACGACACTAATGCTGATGCAACAAAGGCCCTGATGCTGCTCCTACATCATGCCCTGACAGTGTCCCCAGCTATGGGCCTGACGCTAGGCCTCACTCAGGCCCTGTTGCTCTCCCAGAGTCAGGCACTGACGCTGTCCCTACCTGAAGCCCTGACACTGGTCCTAAATAAGGCCCTGATACTGTAACTAAGCTCTTGACACTAGCCCTAGGTCATTTCCTGACACGATCCCTAAACTTTACCCTAACCCTGTCCCTAGCAAATGTCCTGCCTCTTATGGTAACTAAAGCCCTTATGCTGTGACTACCTCAGGCCCTGAATTTAGTCCCAAGGCCGTGATACTGTCCCTAACTAAGGCCCTAACACTATTCCTAACTCAGGCCCTGACACTGTACCTAACAGAGGCCCAGATGCTAGTACTAACTAAGGCCTTGACACTGTCCCTAACTAAGGCCCTGCTGCCGTCAATATCTAATGTCCTGACAATATCCTGAGTTAATTTCCGGACCCATCTCTTACCAAGGTCCTGAAACTGTCCCTAAGTAAGCCCTGACGCTGTCCCTAAGGGAGGCCCTAAGGCTGCCCCTAACAGAGGCCCTGATAATGTCTTTAACAAAGCCCCTCCCTGAGGCTGATCCTACCAAGGCCCTTATGCTGCTCCTAAGTCATGCCCTGATACTATCCCTAGCTAAGGCTCTGACACTAGGCCTCACTCAAGCCCTGTCGCTCTCCCTAAGTCAGGCTCTGACGCTATCCCTACCTGAAGCCCTGACACTGGTCCTAAATTAGGCCCTGATGCCCTAAGTAACTAAGGTCTTGACACTATCCCTAGGTCATGCCCTGACACAATCCCTAGACCTTAACCTAACCTTGTCTTTATCTAATGTTGAGCTTCTTATGCTAAAAAAATCCCTGATGCTGTTCCTAACTAAGGCACTAAAATTAGTCCCGAGGCCGTGACCCTGGCCCTAACTGAGGCCTGCAGGCTCGTCCTAACTCAGGCCCTGACACTGTCCCTAACTAAGGCCCTGACACTACACCTAACTCAGTCCCTGACACTGTACCTAACAAAGGCTCTGATGCTAGTCCTAAGTCAGGCTGAGACACTGTCTCTAAGGCCCTGCTGCAGTCAATATCTAAAGTCCTGACATTATCCTGAGCTAATATCCTGACCCATGTCTTACCAAGGTCCTGAAACTGTCCCAAAGGAAGCCCTGACGCTGTCCCTAAGTGAGGCCCTGAGGCGGTCCCTAACAGAGGCCCTGAGAATGTCTTTAACGAAGACCCTAATGCTGATCCTACAGAGGCCCTTATACTGCTCCTAAGTCATGCCCTGACACTGTCCCTAACTCGGGCCCTAAAGATAGGCCTCACTTAGCCCCTGTTGCCGTACCTTAGTTAGTACGTGAAGCCCTGACACTGGTCCTGATGAAGGCCCTGCCGCCGGTCCTAAGTAAGGCCCTGATGCTCTCAATAACTAAGGTCTTCACCCTATCCCTAGCTCACATCCTGACACTACCACTGGCCTGGAACCTGACTCTGTCCCGAGCTAATGTCCTGCCCCTTATCCTCACCGAAGCCGTAATGCTCTCCCTAACTAAGGCCCAGACTAGTCCTAATTAAGGCCCTGACACTGTCCCTAACTAAGGCCCGGAATCTATCTCTAATATAGGCCCTGCTGCCGGCAATAACTAAAATCCGGACACTATCCTGAGCTAATATCCTGACCCATTTCTAACCAAGGTCCTGACACCATCCCTAAGAAGGCCCTGTCGCTGTTCCTAAGTGAAGGCCTGAGGCTGTCCATAACTCAGTCCCTGAAGCTATGCCTAACTGAGCCCTTGACGCTGTGACTAACTCAGGCCCTGATCATGTCTGTAACTAAGACACTAATGCTGATGCAACAAAGGCCCTGATGCTGCTCCTACATCATACCCTGACAGTGTCCCCAGCTAAGGGCCTGACGCTAGGCCTCACTCAGGCCCTGTTGCTCTCCCAGAGTCAGGCACTGACGCTGTCCCTACCTGAAGCCCTGACACTGGTCCTAAATAAGGCCCTGATACTGTAACTAAGCTCTTGACACTAGCCCTAGGTCATTTCCTGACACGATCCCTAAACTTTACCCTAACCCTGTCCCTAGCAAATGTCCTGCCTCTTATGCTAACTAAAGCCCTTATGCTGTGACTACCTCAGGCCCTGAATTTAGTCCCAAGGCCGTGATACTGTCCCTAACTAAGGCCCTAACACTATTCCTAACTCAGGCCCTGACACTGTACCTAACAGAGGCCCAGATGCTAGTACTAACTAAGGCCTTGACACTGTCCCTAACTAAGGCCCTGCTGCCGTCAATATCTAATGTCCTGACACTATCCTTAGTTAATTTCCAGACCCATCTCTTACCAAGGTCCTGAAACTGTCCCTAAGTAAGCCCTGATGCTGTCCCTAAGTGAGGCCCTAAGGCTGCCCCTAACAGAGGCCCTGATAATGTCTTTAACAAAGCCCCTCCCTGAGGATGATCCTATCAAGGCCCTTATGCTGCTCCTAAGTCATGCCCTGATACTATCCCTAGCTAAGGCTCTGACACTAGGCCTCACTCAAGCCCTGTCGCTCTCCCTAAGTCAGGCTCTGACGCTATCCCTACCTGAAGCCCTGACACTGGTCCTAAATTAGGCCCTGATGCCCTAAGTAACTAAGGTCTTGACACTATCCCTAGGTCATGCCCTGACACAATCCCTAGACCTTAACCTAACCTTGTCTTTAACTAATGTTGAGCTTCTTACGCTAAATAAATCCCTGATGCTCTTCCTAACTAAGGCCCTAAAATTTGTCCAGAGGCCGTGACCCTGGCCCTAACTGAGGCCTGGAGGCTCGTCCTAACTCAGGCCCTGACACTGTCCCTAACTAAGGCCCTGACACTACACCTAACTCAGTCCCTGACACTGTACCTAACAAAGGCTCTGATGCTAGTCCTAAGTCAGGCTGAGACACTGTCTCTAAGGCCCTGCTGCAGTCAATATCTAAAGTCCTGACATTATCCTGAGCTAATATCCTGACCCATGTCTTACCAAGGTCCTGAAACTGTCCCAAAGGAAGGCCTGACGCTGTCCCTAAGTGAGGCCCTGAGGCGGTCCCTAACAGAGGCCCTGAGAATGTCTTTAACGAAGACCCTAATGCTGATCCTACAGAGGCCCTTATACTGCTCCTAAGTCATGCCCTGACACTGTCGTTAACTCAGGCCCTAAAGATAGGCCTCACTTAGGCCCTGTTGCCGTACCTTAGTTAGGCTCTGACGCTGTCCGTACGTGAAGCCCTGACACTGGTCCTGATGAAGGCCCTGCCGCCGGTCCTAAGTAAGGCCCTGATGCTCTCTATAACTAAGGTCTTCACCCTATCCCTAGCTCACATCCTGACACTACCACTGGCCTGGAACCTGACTCTGTCCCGAGCTAATGTCCTGCCCCTTATCCTCACCGAAGCCGTAATGCTCTCCCTAACTAAGGCCCAGACTAGTCCTAATTAAGGCCCTGACACTGTCCCTAACTAAGGCCCGGAATCTATCTCTAATATAGGCCCTGCTGCCGGCAATAACTAAAATCCGGACACTATCCTGAGCTAATATCCTGACCCATTTCTAACCAAGGTCCTGACACCATCCCTAAGAAGGCCCTGTCGCTGTTCCTAAGTGAAGGCCTGAGGCTGTCCATAACTCAGTCCCTGAAGCTATGCCTAACTGAGCCCTTGACGCTGTGACTAACTCAGGCCCTGATCATGTCTGTAACTAAGACACTAATGCTGATGCAACAAAGGCCCTGATGCTGCTCCAACATCATGCCCTGACAGTGTCCCCAGCTAAGGGCCTGATGCTAGGCCTCACTCAGGCCCTGTTGCTCTCCCAGAGTCAGGCACTGACGCTGTCCCTACCTGAAGCCCTGACACGGGTCCTAAATAAGGCCCTGATACTGTAACTAAGCTCTTGACACTAGCCCTAGGTCATTTCCTGACACGATCCCTAAACTTTACCCTAACCCTGTCCCTAGCAAATGTCCTGACTCTTATGCTAACTAAAGCCCTTATGCTGTGACTACCTCAGGCCCTGAATTTAGTCCCAAGGCCGTGATACTGTCCCTAACTAAGGCCCTAACACTATTCCTAACTCAGGCCCTGACACTGTACCTAACAGAGGCCCAGATGCTAGTACTAACTAAGGCCTTGACACTGTCCCTAACTAAGGCCCTGCTGCCGTCAATATCTAATGTCCTGACACTATCCTGAGTTAATTTCCAAACCCATCTCTTACCAAGGTCCTGAAACTGTCCCTAAGTAAGCCCTGACGCTGTCCCTAAGTGAGGCCCTAAGGCTGTCCCTAACAGAGGCCCTGATAATGTCTTTAACAAAGCCCCTCCCTGAGGCTGATCCTACCAAGGCCCTTATGCTGCTCCTAAGTCATGCCCTGATACTATCCCTAGCTAAGGCTCTGACACTAGGCCTCACTCAAGCCCTGTCGCTCTCCCTAAGTCAGGCTCTGACGCTATCCCTACCTGAAGCCCTGACACTGGTCCTAAATTAGGCCCTGATGCCCTAAGTAACTAAGGTCTTGACACTATCCCTAGGTCATGCCCTGACACAATCCCTACACCTTAACCTAACCTTGTCTTTAACTAATGTTGAGCTTCTTATGCTAAATAAATCCCTGATGCTCTTCTTAACTAAGGCCCTAAAATTAGTCCCGAGGCCGTGACCCTGGCCCTAACTGAGGCCTGGAGGCTCGTCCTAACTCAGGCCCTGACACTGTCCCTAACTAAGGCCCTGACACTACACCTAACTCAGTCCCTGACACTGTACCTAACAAAGGCTCTGATGCTAGTCCTAAGTCAGGCTGAGACACTGTCTCTAAGGCCCTGCTGCAGTCAATATCTAAAGTCCTGACATTATCCTGAGCTAATATCCTGACCCATGTCTTACCAAGGTCCTGAAACTGTCCCAAAGTAAGGCCTGACGCCGTCCCTAAGTGAGGCCCTGAGGCGGTCCCTAACAGAGGCCCTGAGAATGTCTTTAACGAAGACCCTAATGCTGATCCTACAGAGGCCTTTATACTGCTCCTAAGTAATGCCCTGACACTGTCGTTAACTCAGGCCCTAAAGATAGGCCTCACTTAGGCCCTGTTGCCGTACCTTAGTTAGGCTCTGACGCTGTCCGTACGTGAAGCCCTGACACTGGTCCTGATGAAGGCCCTGCCGCCGGTCCTAAGTAAGGCCCTGATGCTCTCAATAACTAAGGTCTTCACCCTATCCCTAGCTCACATCCTGACACTACCACTGGCCTGGAACCTGACTCTGTCCCGAGCTAATGTCCTGCCCCTTATCCTCACCGAAGCCGTAATGCTCTCCCTAACTAAGGCCCAGACTAGTCCTAATTAAGGCCCTGACACTGTCCCTAACTAAGGCCCGGAATCTATCTCTAATATAGGCCCTGCTGCCGGCAATAACTAAAATCCGGACACTATCCTGAGCTAATATCCTGACCCATTTCTAACCAAGGTCCTGACACCATCCCTAAGAAGGCCCTGTCGCTGTTCCTAAGTGAAGGCCTGAGGCTGTCCATAACTCAGTCCCTGAAGCTATGCCTAACTGAGCCCTTGACGCTGTGACTAACTCAGGCCCTGATCATGTCTGTAACTAAGACACTAATGCTGATGCAACAAAGGCCCTGATGCTGCTCCTACATCATACCCTGACAGTGTCCCCAGCTAAGGGCCTGACGCTAGGCCTCACTCAGGCCCTGTTGCTCTCCCAGAGTCAGGCACTGACGCTGTCCCTACCTGAAGCCCTGACACGGGTCCTAAATAAGGCCCTGATACTGTAACTAAGCCATGACACACTCCTGACACGATCCCTAAACTTTACCCTAACCCTGTCCCTAGCAAATGTCCTGCCTCTTATGGTAACTAAAGCCCTTATGCTGTGACTACCTCAGGCCCTGAATTTAGTCCCAAGGCCGTGATACTGTCCCTAACGAAGGCCCTAACACTATTCCTAACTCAGGCCCTGACACTGTACCTAACAGAGGCCCAGATGCTAGTACTAACTAAGGCCTTGACACTGTCCCTAACTAAGGCCCTGCTGCCGTCAATATCTAATGTCCTGACACTATCCTGAGTTAATTTCCAGACCCATCTCTTACCAAGGTCCTGAAACTGTCCCTAAGTAAGCCCTGACGCTGTCCCTAAGTGAGGCCCTAAGGCTGTCCCTAACAGAGGCCCTGATAATGTCTTTAACAAAGCCCCTCCCTGAGGCTGATCCTACCAAGGCCCTTATGCTGCTCCTAAGTCATGCCCTGATACTATCCCTAGCTAAGGCTCTGACACTAGGCCTCACTCAAGCCCTGTCGCTCTCCCTAAGTCAGGCTCTGACGCTATCCCTACCTGAAGCCCTGACACTGGTCCTAAATTAGGCCCTGATGCCCTAAGTAACTAAGGTCTTGACACTATCCCTAGGTCATGCCCTGACACAATCCCTAGACCTTAACCTAACCTTGTCTTTAACTAATGTTGAGCTTCTTATGCTAAATAAATCCCTGATGCTCTTCCTAACTAAGGCCCTAAAATTAGTCCCGAGGCCGTGACCCTGGCCCAAACTGAGCCCTGGAGGCTCGTCCTAACTCAGGCCCTGACACTGTCCCTAACTAAGGCCCTGACACTACACCTAACTCAGTCCCTGACACTGTACCTAACAAAGGCTCTGATGCTAGTCCTAAGTCAGGCTGAGACACTGTCTCTAAGGCCCTGCTGCAGTCAATATCTAAAGTCCTGACATTATCCTGAGCTAATATCCTGACCCATGTCTTACCAAGGTCCTGAAACTGTCCCAAAGGAAGGCCTGACGCCGTCCCTAAGTGAGGCCCTGAGGCGGTCCCTAACAGAGGCCCTGAGAATGTCTTTAACGAAGACCCTAATGCTGATCCTACAGAGGCCTTTATACTGCTCCTAAGTCATGCCCTGACACTGTCCCTAACTCAGGCCCTAAAGATAGGCCTCACTTAGGCCCTGTTGCCGTACCTTAGTTAGGCTCTGACGCTGTCCGTACATGAAGCCCTGACACTGGTCCTGATGAAGGCCCTGCCGCCGGTCCTAAGTAAGGCCCTGATGCTCTCAATAACTAAGGTCTTCACCCTATCCCTAGCTCACATCCTGACACTACCACTGGCCTGGAACCTGACTCTGTCCCGAGCTAATGTCCTGCCCCTTATCCTCACCGAAGCCGTAATGCTCTCCCTAACTAAGGCCCAGACTAGTCCTAATTAAGGCCCTGACACTGTCCCTAACTAAGGCCCGGAATCTATCTCTAATATAGGCCCTGCTGCCGGCAATAACTAAAATCCGGACACTATCCTGAGCCAATATCCTGACCCATTTCTAACCAAGGTCCTGACACCGTCCCTAAGAAAGCCCTGTCGCTGTTCCTAAGTGAAGACCTGAGGCTGTCCGTAACTCAGTCCCTGAAGCTATGCCTAACTGAGGCCTTGACGCTGTGACTAACTCAGGCCCTGATCATGTCTCTAACGAAGACACTAATGCTGATGCAACAAAGCATGCTGATGCTAATGCGGATGCAACAAAGCATCCTGATGCTGCTCCTACATCATGCCCTGACAGTGTCCCCAGCTAAGGGCCTGACGCTAGGCCTCACTCAGGCCCTGTTGCTCTCCCAGAGTCAGGCACTGACGCTGTCCCTACCTGAAGCCCTGACACTGGTCCTAAATAAGGCCCTGATACTGTAACTAAGCTCTTGACACTAGCCCTTGGTCATTTCCTGACACGATCCCTAAACTTGACCCTAACCCTGACCCTAGCAAATGTCCTGCCTCTTATGCTAACTAAAGCCCTTATGCTGTGACTACCTCAGGCCCTGAATTTAGTCCCAAGGCCGTGATACTGTCCCTAACTAAGGCCCTAACACTATTCCTAACTCAGGCCCTGACACTGTACCTAACAGAGGCCCAGATGCTAGTACTAACTAAGGCCTTGACACTGTCCCTAACTAAGGCCCTGCTGCCGTCAATATCTAATGTCCTGACACTATCCTGAGTTAATTTCCGGACCCATCTCTTACCAAGGTCCTGAAACTGTCCCTAAGTAAGCCCTGACGCTGTCCCTAAGTGAGGCCCTAAGGCTGCCCCTAACAGAGGCCCTGATAATGTCTTTAACAAAGCCCCTCCCTGAGGCTGATCCTACCAAGGCCCTTATGCTGCTCCTAAGTCATGCCCTGATACTATCCCTAGCTAAGGCTCTGACACTAGGCCTCACTCAAGCCCTGTCGCTCTCCCTAAGTCAGGCTCTGACGCTATCCCTACCTGAAGCCCTGACACTGGTCCTAAATTAGGCCCTGATGCCCTAAGTAACTAAGGTCTTGACACTATCCCTAGGTCATGCCCTGACACAATCCCTAGACCTTAACCTAACCTTGTCTTTAACTAAGGTTGAGCTTCTTATGCTAAATAAATCCCTGATGCTCTTCCTAACTAAGGCCCTAAAATTAGTCCCGAGGCCGTGACCCTGGCCCTAACTGAGGCCTGGAGGCTCGTCCTAACTCAGGCCCTGACACTGTCCCTAACTAAGGCCCTGACACTACACCTAACTCAGTCCCTGACACTGTACCTAACAAAGGCTCTGATGCTAGTCCTAAGTCAGGCTGAGACACTGTCTCTAAGGCCCTGCTGCAGTCAATATCTAAAGTCCTGACATTATCCCGAGCTAATATCCTGACCCATGTCTTACCAAGGTCCTGAAACTGTCCCAAAGGAAGCCCTGACGCTGTCCCTAAGTGAGGCCCTGAGGCGGTCCCTAACAGAGGCCCTGAGAATGTCTTTAACGAAGACCCTAATGCTGATCCTACAGAGGCCCTTATACGGCTCCTAAGTCATGCCCTGACACTGCCCCTAACTCAGGCCCTAAAGATAGGCCTCACTTAGGCCCTGTTGCCGTACCTTAGTTAGGCTCTGACGCTGTCCGTACGTGAAGCCCTGGCACTGGTCCTGATGAAGGCCCTGACGCTGGTCCTAACTAAGGCCCTGATGCTCTCAATAACTAAGGTCTTCACCCTATCCCTAGCTCACATCCTGACACTACCACTGGCCTGGAACCTGACTCTGTCCCGAGCTAACGTCCTGCCCCTTATCCTCACCGAAGCCTTAATGCTCTCCCTAACTAAGGCCCAGACTAGTCCTAATTAAGGCCCTGACACTGTCCTTAACTAAGGCCCGGAATCTATCTCTAATATAGGCCTTGCTGCCGGTAATAACTAAAATCCGGACACTATCCTGAGCTAATATCCTGACCCATTTCTAACCAAGGTCCTGACACCGTCCCTAAGAAAGCCCTGTCGCTGTTCCTAAGTGAAGACCTGAGGCTGTCCGTAACTCAGTCCCTGAAGCTATGCCTAACTGAGGCCTTGACGCTGTGACTAACTCAGGCCCTGATCATGTCTGTAACTAAGACACTAATGCTGATGCAACAAAGGCCCTGATGCTGCTCCTACATCATGCCCTGACAGTGTCCCCAGCTATGGGCCTGACGCTAAGCCTCACTCAGGCCCTGTTGCTCTCCCAGAGTCAGGCACTGACGCTGTCCCTACCTGAAGCCCTGACACGGGTCCTAAATAAGGCCCTGATACTGTAACTAAGCTCTTGACACTATCCCTAGCTCATTTCCTGACACGATCCCTAAACTTTACCCTAACCCTGTCCCTAGCAAATGTCCTGCCTCTTATGCTAACTAAAGCCCTTAGGCTGTGACTACCTCAGGCCCTGAATTTAGTCCCAAGGCCGTGATACTGTCCCTAACTAAGGCCCTAACACTATTCCTAACTCAGGCCCTGACACTGTACCTAACAGAGGCCCAGATGCTAGTACTAACTAAGGCCTTGACACTGTCCCTAACTAAGGCCCTGCTGCCATCAATATCTAATGTCCTGACACTATCCTGAGGTAATTTCCGGACCCATCTCTTACCAAGCTCCTGAAACTGTCCCTAAGTAAGCCCTGACGCTGTCCCTAAGGGAGGCCCTAAGGCTGTCCCTAACAGAGGCCCTGAGAATGTCTTTAACAAAGCCCCTGAGGCTGATCCTACCAAGGCCCTTAGGCTGCTCCTAAGTCATGCCCTGATACTATCCCTAGCTAAGGCTCTGATACTAGGCCTCACTCAAGCCCTGTCGCTCTCCCTAAGTCAGGCTCTGACGCTATCCCTACCTGAAGCCCTGACACTGGTCCTAAATTAGGCCCTGATGCCCTAAGTAACTAAGGTCTTGACACTATCCCTAGGTCATGCCCTGACACAATCCCTAGACCTTAACCTAACCTTGTCTTTAACTAATGTTGAGCTTCTTATGCTAAATAAATCCCTGATGCTCTTCCTAACTAAGGCCCTAAAATTAGTCCCGAGGCCGTGACCCTGGCCCTAACTGAGGCCTGGAGTCTCGTGCTAACTCAGGCCCTGACACTGTCCCTAACTAAGGCCCTGACACTACACCTAACTCAGTCCCTGACACTGTACCTAACAAAGGCTCTGATGCTAGTCCTAAGTCAGGCTGAGACACTGTCTCTAAAGCCCTGCTGCAGTCAATATCTAAAGTCCTGACATTATCCTGAGCTAATATCCTGACCCATGTCTTACCAAGGTCCTGAAACTGTCCCAAAGGAAGCCCTGACGCTGTCCCTAAGTGAGGCCCTGAGGCGGTCCCTAACAGAGGCCCTGAGAATGTCTTTAACGAAGACCCTAATGCTGATCCTACAGAGGCCCTTATACGGCTCCTAAGTCATGCCCTGACACTGTCCCTAACTCAGGCCCTAAAGATAGGCCTCACTTAGGCCCTGTTGCCGTACCTTAGGTAGGCTCTGACGCTGTCCGTAGGTGAAGCCCTGGCACTGGTCCTGATGAAGGCCCTGACGCTGGTCCTAACTAAGGCCCTGATGCTCTCAATAACTAAGGTCTTCACCCTATCCCTAGCTCACATCCTGACACTACCACTGGCCTGGAACCTGACTCTGTCCCGAGCTAACGTCCTGCCCCTTATCCTCACTGAAGCCGTAATGCTCTCCCTAACTAAGGCCCAGACGAGTCCTAATTAAGGCCCTGACACTGTCCCTAACTAAGGCCCGGAATCTATCTCTAATATAGGCCCTGCTGCCGGCAATAACTAAAATCCGGACACTATCCTGAGCTAATATCCTGACCCATTTCTAACCAAGGTCCTGACACCGTCCCTAAGAAAGCCCTGTCGCTGTTCCTAAGTGAAGACCTGAGGCTGTCCGTAACTCAGTCCCTGAAGCTATGCCTAACTGAGGCCTTGACGCTGTGACTAACTCAGGCCCTGATCATGTCTGTAACTACGACACTAATGCTGATGCAACAAAGGCCCTGATGCTGCTCCTACATCATGCCCTGACAGTGTCCCCAGCTATGGGCCTGACGCTAGGCCTCACTCAGGCCCTGTTGCTCTCCCAGAGTCAGGCACTGACGCTGTCCCTACCTGAAGCCCTGACACTGGTCCTAAATAAGGCCCTGATACTGTAACTAAGCTCTTGACACTAGCCCTAGGTCATTTCCTGACACGATCCCTAAACTTTACCCTAACCCTGTCCCTAGCAAATGTCCTGCCTCTTATGGTAACTAAAGCCCTTATGCTGTGACTACCTCAGGCCCTGAATTTAGTCCCAAGGCCGTGATACTGTCCCTAACTAAGGCCCTAACACTATTCCTAACTCAGGCCCTGACACTGTACCTAACAGAGGCCCAGATGCTAGTACTAACTAAGGCCTTGACACTGTCCCTAACTAAGGCCCTGCTGCCGTCAATATCTAATGTCCTGACAATATCCTGAGTTAATTTCCGGACCCATCTCTTACCAAGGTCCTGAAACTGTCCCTAAGTAAGCCCTGACGCTGTCCCTAAGGGAGGCCCTAAGGCTGCCCCTAACAGAGGCCCTGATAATGTCTTTAACAAAGCCCCTCCCTGAGGCTGATCCTACCAAGGCCCTTATGCTGCTCCTAAGTCATGCCCTGATACTATCCCTAGCTAAGGCTCTGACACTAGGCCTCACTCAAGCCCTGTCGCTCTCCCTAAGTCAGGCTCTGACGCTATCCCTACCTGAAGCCCTGACACTGGTCCTAAATTAGGCCCTGATGCCCTAAGTAACTAAGGTCTTGACACTATCCCTAGGTCATGCCCTGACACAATCCCTAGACCTTAACCTAACCTTGTCTTTATCTAATGTTGAGCTTCTTATGCTAAAAAAATCCCTGATGCTGTTCCTAACTAAGGCACTAAAATTAGTCCCGAGGCCGTGACCCTGGCCCTAACTGAGGCCTGCAGGCTCGTCCTAACTCAGGCCCTGACACTGTCCCTAACTAAGGCCCTGACACTACACCTAACTCAGTCCCTGACACTGTACCTAACAAAGGCTCTGATGCTAGTCCTAAGTCAGGCTGAGACACTGTCTCTAAGGCCCTGCTGCAGTCAATATCTAAAGTCCTGACATTATCCTGAGCTAATATCCTGACCCATGTCTTACCAAGGTCCTGAAACTGTCCCAAAGGAAGCCCTGACGCTGTCCCTAAGTGAGGCCCTGAGGCGGTCCCTAACAGAGGCCCTGAGAATGTCTTTAACGAAGACCCTAATGCTGATCCTACAGAGGCCCTTATACTGCTCCTAAGTCATGCCCTGACACTGTCCCTAACTCGGGCCCTAAAGATAGGCCTCACTTAGCCCCTGTTGCCGTACCTTAGTTAGTACGTGAAGCCCTGACACTGGTCCTGATGAAGGCCCTGCCGCCGGTCCTAAGTAAGGCCCTGATGCTCTCAATAACTAAGGTCTTCACCCTATCCCTAGCTCACATCCTGACACTACCACTGGCCTGGAACCTGACTCTGTCCCGAGCTAATGTCCTGCCCCTTATCCTCACCGAAGCCGTAATGCTCTCCCTAACTAAGGCCCAGACTAGTCCTAATTAAGGCCCTGACACTGTCCCTAACTAAGGCCCGGAATCTATCTCTAATATAGGCCCTGCTGCCGGCAATAACTAAAATCCGGACACTATCCTGAGCTAATATCCTGACCCATTTCTAACCAAGGTCCTGACACCATCCCTAAGAAGGCCCTGTCGCTGTTCCTAAGTGAAGGCCTGAGGCTGTCCATAACTCAGTCCCTGAAGCTATGCCTAACTGAGCCCTTGACGCTGTGACTAACTCAGGCCCTGATCATGTCTGTAACTAAGACACTAATGCTGATGCAACAAAGGCCCTGATGCTGCTCCTACATCATACCCTGACAGTGTCCCCAGCTAAGGGCCTGACGCTAGGCCTCACTCAGGCCCTGTTGCTCTCCCAGAGTCAGGCACTGACGCTGTCCCTACCTGAAGCCCTGACACTGGTCCTAAATAAGGCCCTGATACTGTAACTAAGCTCTTGACACTAGCCCTAGGTCATTTCCTGACACGATCCCTAAACTTTACCCTAACCCTGTCCCTAGCAAATGTCCTGCCTCTTATGCTAACTAAAGCCCTTATGCTGTGACTACCTCAGGCCCTGAATTTAGTCCCAAGGCCGTGATACTGTCCCTAACTAAGGCCCTAACACTATTCCTAACTCAGGCCCTGACACTGTACCTAACAGAGGCCCAGATGCTAGTACTAACTAAGGCCTTGACACTGTCCCTAACTAAGGCCCTGCTGCCGTCAATATCTAATGTCCTGACACTATCCTTAGTTAATTTCCAGACCCATCTCTTACCAAGGTCCTGAAACTGTCCCTAAGTAAGCCCTGATGCTGTCCCTAAGTGAGGCCCTAAGGCTGCCCCTAACAGAGGCCCTGATAATGTCTTTAACAAAGCCCCTCCCTGAGGATGATCCTATCAAGGCCCTTATGCTGCTCCTAAGTCATGCCCTGATACTATCCCTAGCTAAGGCTCTGACACTAGGCCTCACTCAAGCCCTGTCGCTCTCCCTAAGTCAGGCTCTGACGCTATCCCTACCTGAAGCCCTGACACTGGTCCTAAATTAGGCCCTGATGCCCTAAGTAACTAAGGTCTTGACACTATCCCTAGGTCATGCCCTGACACAATCCCTAGACCTTAACCTAACCTTGTCTTTAACTAATGTTGAGCTTCTTACGCTAAATAAATCCCTGATGCTCTTCCTAACTAAGGCCCTAAAATTTGTCCAGAGGCCGTGACCCTGGCCCTAACTGAGGCCTGGAGGCTCGTCCTAACTCAGGCCCTGACACTGTCCCTAACTAAGGCCCTGACACTACACCTAACTCAGTCCCTGACACTGTACCTAACAAAGGCTCTGATGCTAGTCCTAAGTCAGGCTGAGACACTGTCTCTAAGGCCCTGCTGCAGTCAATATCTAAAGTCCTGACATTATCCTGAGCTAATATCCTGACCCATGTCTTACCAAGGTCCTGAAACTGTCCCAAAGGAAGGCCTGACGCTGTCCCTAAGTGAGGCCCTGAGGCGGTCCCTAACAGAGGCCCTGAGAATGTCTTTAACGAAGACCCTAATGCTGATCCTACAGAGGCCCTTATACTGCTCCTAAGTCATGCCCTGACACTGTCGTTAACTCAGGCCCTAAAGATAGGCCTCACTTAGGCCCTGTTGCCGTACCTTAGTTAGGCTCTGACGCTGTCCGTACGTGAAGCCCTGACACTGGTCCTGATGAAGGCCCTGCCGCCGGTCCTAAGTAAGGCCCTGATGCTCTCTATAACTAAGGTCTTCACCCTATCCCTAGCTCACATCCTGACACTACCACTGGCCTGGAACCTGACTCTGTCCCGAGCTAATGTCCTGCCCCTTATCCTCACCGAAGCCGTAATGCTCTCCCTAACTAAGGCCCAGACTAGTCCTAATTAAGGCCCTGACACTGTCCCTAACTAAGGCCCGGAATCTATCTCTAATATAGGCCCTGCTGCCGGCAATAACTAAAATCCGGACACTATCCTGAGCTAATATCCTGACCCATTTCTAACCAAGGTCCTGACACCATCCCTAAGAAGGCCCTGTCGCTGTTCCTAAGTGAAGGCCTGAGGCTGTCCATAACTCAGTCCCTGAAGCTATGCCTAACTGAGCCCTTGACGCTGTGACTAACTCAGGCCCTGATCATGTCTGTAACTAAGACACTAATGCTGATGCAACAAAGGCCCTGATGCTGCTCCAACATCATGCCCTGACAGTGTCCCCAGCTAAGGGCCTGATGCTAGGCCTCACTCAGGCCCTGTTGCTCTCCCAGAGTCAGGCACTGACGCTGTCCCTACCTGAAGCCCTGACACGGGTCCTAAATAAGGCCCTGATACTGTAACTAAGCTCTTGACACTAGCCCTAGGTCATTTCCTGACACGATCCCTAAACTTTACCCTAACCCTGTCCCTAGCAAATGTCCTGACTCTTATGCTAACTAAAGCCCTTATGCTGTGACTACCTCAGGCCCTGAATTTAGTCCCAAGGCCGTGATACTGTCCCTAACTAAGGCCCTAACACTATTCCTAACTCAGGCCCTGACACTGTACCTAACAGAGGCCCAGATGCTAGTACTAACTAAGGCCTTGACACTGTCCCTAACTAAGGCCCTGCTGCCGTCAATATCTAATGTCCTGACACTATCCTGAGTTAATTTCCAAACCCATCTCTTACCAAGGTCCTGAAACTGTCCCTAAGTAAGCCCTGACGCTGTCCCTAAGTGAGGCCCTAAGGCTGTCCCTAACAGAGGCCCTGATAATGTCTTTAACAAAGCCCCTCCCTGAGGCTGATCCTACCAAGGCCCTTATGCTGCTCCTAAGTCATGCCCTGATACTATCCCTAGCTAAGGCTCTGACACTAGGCCTCACTCAAGCCCTGTCGCTCTCCCTAAGTCAGGCTCTGACGCTATCCCTACCTGAAGCCCTGACACTGGTCCTAAATTAGGCCCTGATGCCCTAAGTAACTAAGGTCTTGACACTATCCCTAGGTCATGCCCTGACACAATCCCTACACCTTAACCTAACCTTGTCTTTAACTAATGTTGAGCTTCTTATGCTAAATAAATCCCTGATGCTCTTCTTAACTAAGGCCCTAAAATTAGTCCCGAGGCCGTGACCCTGGCCCTAACTGAGGCCTGGAGGCTCGTCCTAACTCAGGCCCTGACACTGTCCCTAACTAAGGCCCTGACACTACACCTAACTCAGTCCCTGACACTGTACCTAACAAAGGCTCTGATGCTAGTCCTAAGTCAGGCTGAGACACTGTCTCTAAGGCCCTGCTGCAGTCAATATCTAAAGTCCTGACATTATCCTGAGCTAATATCCTGACCCATGTCTTACCAAGGTCCTGAAACTGTCCCAAAGTAAGGCCTGACGCCGTCCCTAAGTGAGGCCCTGAGGCGGTCCCTAACAGAGGCCCTGAGAATGTCTTTAACGAAGACCCTAATGCTGATCCTACAGAGGCCTTTATACTGCTCCTAAGTAATGCCCTGACACTGTCGTTAACTCAGGCCCTAAAGATAGGCCTCACTTAGGCCCTGTTGCCGTACCTTAGTTAGGCTCTGACGCTGTCCGTACGTGAAGCCCTGACACTGGTCCTGATGAAGGCCCTGCCGCCGGTCCTAAGTAAGGCCCTGATGCTCTCAATAACTAAGGTCTTCACCCTATCCCTAGCTCACATCCTGACACTACCACTGGCCTGGAACCTGACTCTGTCCCGAGCTAATGTCCTGCCCCTTATCCTCACCGAAGCCGTAATGCTCTCCCTAACTAAGGCCCAGACTAGTCCTAATTAAGGCCCTGACACTGTCCCTAACTAAGGCCCGGAATCTATCTCTAATATAGGCCCTGCTGCCGGCAATAACTAAAATCCGGACACTATCCTGAGCTAATATCCTGACCCATTTCTAACCAAGGTCCTGACACCATCCCTAAGAAGGCCCTGTCGCTGTTCCTAAGTGAAGGCCTGAGGCTGTCCATAACTCAGTCCCTGAAGCTATGCCTAACTGAGCCCTTGACGCTGTGACTAACTCAGGCCCTGATCATGTCTGTAACTAAGACACTAATGCTGATGCAACAAAGGCCCTGATGCTGCTCCTACATCATACCCTGACAGTGTCCCCAGCTAAGGGCCTGACGCTAGGCCTCACTCAGGCCCTGTTGCTCTCCCAGAGTCAGGCACTGACGCTGTCCCTACCTGAAGCCCTGACACGGGTCCTAAATAAGGCCCTGATACTGTAACTAAGCCATGACACACTCCTGACACGATCCCTAAACTTTACCCTAACCCTGTCCCTAGCAAATGTCCTGCCTCTTATGCTAACTAAAGCCCTTATGCTGTGACTACCTCAGGCCCTGAATTTAGTCCCAAGGCCGTGATACTGTCCCTAACGAAGGCCCTAACACTATTCCTAACTCAGGCCCTGACACTGTACCTAACAGAGGCCCAGATGCTAGTACTAACTAAGGCCTTGACACTGTCCCTAACTAAGGCCCTGCTGCCGTCAATATCTAATGTCCTGACACTATCCTGAGTTAATTTCCAGACCCATCTCTTACCAAGGTCCTGAAACTGTCCCTAAGTAAGCCCTGACGCTGTCCCTAAGTGAGGCCCTAAGGCTGTCCCTAACAGAGGCCCTGATAATGTCTTTAACAAAGCCCCTCCCTGAGGCTGATCCTACCAAGGCCCTTATGCTGCTCCTAAGTCATGCCCTGATACTATCCCTAGCTAAGGCTCTGACACTAGGCCTCACTCAAGCCCTGTCGCTCTCCCTAAGTCAGGCTCTGACGCTATCCCTACCTGAAGCCCTGACACTGGTCCTAAATTAGGCCCTGATGCCCTAAGTAACTAAGGTCTTGACACTATCCCTAGGTCATGCCCTGACACAATCCCTAGACCTTAACCTAACCTTGTCTTTAACTAATGTTGAGCTTCTTATGCTAAATAAATCCCTGATGCTCTTCCTAACTAAGGCCCTAAAATTAGTCCCGAGGCCGTGACCCTGGCCCAAACTGAGCCCTGGAGGCTCGTCCTAACTCAGGCCCTGACACTGTCCCTAACTAAGGCCCTGACACTACACCTAACTCAGTCCCTGACACTGTACCTAACAAAGGCTCTGATGCTAGTCCTAAGTCAGGCTGAGACACTGTCTCTAAGGCCCTGCTGCAGTCAATATCTAAAGTCCTGACATTATCCTGAGCTAATATCCTGACCCATGTCTTACCAAGGTCCTGAAACTGTCCCAAAGGAAGGCCTGACGCCGTCCCTAAGTGAGGCCCTGAGGCGGTCCCTAACAGAGGCCCTGAGAATGTCTTTAACGAAGACCCTAATGCTGATCCTACAGAGGCCTTTATACTGCTCCTAAGTCATGCCCTGACACTGTCCCTAACTCAGGCCCTAAAGATAGGCCTCACTTAGGCCCTGTTGCCGTACCTTAGTTAGGCTCTGACGCTGTCCGTACATGAAGCCCTGACACTGGTCCTGATGAAGGCCCTGCCGCCGGTCCTAAGTAAGGCCCTGATGCTCTCAATAACTAAGGTCTTCACCCTATCCCTAGCTCACATCCTGACACTACCACTGGCCTGGAACCTGACTCTGTCCCGAGCTAATGTCCTGCCCCTTATCCTCACCGAAGCCGTAATGCTCTCCCTAACTAAGGCCCAGACTAGTCCTAATTAAGGCCCTGACACTGTCCCTAACTAAGGCCCGGAATCTATCTCTAATATAGGCCCTGCTGCCGGCAATAACTAAAATCCGGACACTATCCTGAGCCAATATCCTGACCCATTTCTAACCAAGGTCCTGACACCGTCCCTAAGAAAGCCCTGTCGCTGTTCCTAAGTGAAGACCTGAGGCTGTCCGTAACTCAGTCCCTGAAGCTATGCCTAACTGAGGCCTTGACGCTGTGACTAACTCAGGCCCTGATCATGTCTCTAACGAAGACACTAATGCTGATGCAACAAAGCATGCTGATGCTAATGCGGATGCAACAAAGCATCCTGATGCTGCTCCTACATCATGCCCTGACAGTGTCCCCAGCTAAGGGCCTGACGCTAGGCCTCACTCAGGCCCTGTTGCTCTCCCAGAGTCAGGCACTGACGCTGTCCCTACCTGAAGCCCTGACACTGGTCCTAAATAAGGCCCTGATACTGTAACTAAGCTCTTGACACTAGCCCTTGGTCATTTCCTGACACGATCCCTAAACTTGACCCTAACCCTGACCCTAGCAAATGTCCTGCCTCTTATGCTAACTAAAGCCCTTATGCTGTGACTACCTCAGGCCCTGAATTTAGTCCCAAGGCCGTGATACTGTCCCTAACTAAGGCCCTAACACTATTCCTAACTCAGGCCCTGACACTGTACCTAACAGAGGCCCAGATGCTAGTACTAACTAAGGCCTTGACACTGTCCCTAACTAAGGCCCTGCTGCCGTCAATATCTAATGTCCTGACACTATCCTGAGTTAATTTCCGGACCCATCTCTTACCAAGGTCCTGAAACTGTCCCTAAGTAAGCCCTGACGCTGTCCCTAAGTGAGGCCCTAAGGCTGCCCCTAACAGAGGCCCTGATAATGTCTTTAACAAAGCCCCTCCCTGAGGCTGATCCTACCAAGGCCCTTATGCTGCTCCTAAGTCATGCCCTGATACTATCCCTAGCTAAGGCTCTGACACTAGGCCTCACTCAAGCCCTGTCGCTCTCCCTAAGTCAGGCTCTGACGCTATCCCTACCTGAAGCCCTGACACTGGTCCTAAATTAGGCCCTGATGCCCTAAGTAACTAAGGTCTTGACACTATCCCTAGGTCATGCCCTGACACAATCCCTAGACCTTAACCTAACCTTGTCTTTAACTAAGGTTGAGCTTCTTATGCTAAATAAATCCCTGATGCTCTTCCTAACTAAGGCCCTAAAATTAGTCCCGAGGCCGTGACCCTGGCCCTAACTGAGGCCTGGAGGCTCGTCCTAACTCAGGCCCTGACACTGTCCCTAACTAAGGCCCTGACACTACACCTAACTCAGTCCCTGACACTGTACCTAACAAAGGCTCTGATGCTAGTCCTAAGTCAGGCTGAGACACTGTCTCTAAGGCCCTGCTGCAGTCAATATCTAAAGTCCTGACATTATCCCGAGCTAATATCCTGACCCATGTCTTACCAAGGTCCTGAAACTGTCCCAAAGGAAGCCCTGACGCTGTCCCTAAGTGAGGCCCTGAGGCGGTCCCTAACAGAGGCCCTGAGAATGTCTTTAACGAAGACCCTAATGCTGATCCTACAGAGGCCCTTATACGGCTCCTAAGTCATGCCCTGACACTGCCCCTAACTCAGGCCCTAAAGATAGGCCTCACTTAGGCCCTGTTGCCGTACCTTAGTTAGGCTCTGACGCTGTCCGTACGTGAAGCCCTGGCACTGGTCCTGATGAAGGCCCTGACGCTGGTCCTAACTAAGGCCCTGATGCTCTCAATAACTAAGGTCTTCACCCTATCCCTAGCTCACATCCTGACACTACCACTGGCCTGGAACCTGACTCTGTCCCGAGCTAACGTCCTGCCCCTTATCCTCACCGAAGCCTTAATGCTCTCCCTAACTAAGGCCCAGACTAGTCCTAATTAAGGCCCTGACACTGTCCTTAACTAAGGCCCGGAATCTATCTCTAATATAGGCCTTGCTGCCGGTAATAACTAAAATCCGGACACTATCCTGAGCTAATATCCTGACCCATTTCTAACCAAGGTCCTGACACCGTCCCTAAGAAAGCCCTGTCGCTGTTCCTAAGTGAAGACCTGAGGCTGTCCGTAACTCAGTCCCTGAAGCTATGCCTAACTGAGGCCTTGACGCTGTGACTAACTCAGGCCCTGATCATGTCTGTAACTAAGACACTAATGCTGATGCAACAAAGGCCCTGATGCTGCTCCTACATCATGCCCTGACAGTGTCCCCAGCTATGGGCCTGACGCTAAGCCTCACTCAGGCCCTGTTGCTCTCCCAGAGTCAGGCACTGACGCTGTCCCTACCTGAAGCCCTGACACGGGTCCTAAATAAGGCCCTGATACTGTAACTAAGCTCTTGACACTATCCCTAGGTCATTTCCTGACACGATCCCTAAACTTTACCCTAACCCTGTCCCTAGCAAATGTCCTGCCTCTTATGCTAACTAAAGCCCTTAGGCTGTGACTACCTCAGGCCCTGAATTTAGTCCCAAGGCCGTGATACTGTCCCTAACTAAGGCCCTAACACTATTCCTAACTCAGGCCCTGACACTGTACCTAACAGAGGCCCAGATGCTAGTACTAACTAAGGCCTTGACACTGTCCCTAACTAAGGCCCTGCTGCCATCAATATCTAATGTCCTGACACTATCCTGAGGTAATTTCCGGACCCATCTCTTACCAAGCTCCTGAAACTGTCCCTAAGTAAGCCCTGACGCTGTCCCTAAGGGAGGCCCTAAGGCTGTCCCTAACAGAGGCCCTGAGAATGTCTTTAACAAAGCCCCTGAGGCTGATCCTACCAAGGCCCTTAGGCTGCTCCTAAGTCATGCCCTGATACTATCCCTAGCTAAGGCTCTGATACTAGGCCTCACTCAAGCCCTGTCGCTCTCCCTAAGTCAGGCTCTGACGCTATCCCTACCTGAAGCCCTGACACTGGTCCTAAATTAGGCCCTGATGCCCTAAGTAACTAAGGTCTTGACACTATCCCTAGGTCATGCCCTGACACAATCCCTAGACCTTAACCTAACCTTGTCTTTAACTAATGTTGAGCTTCTTATGCTAAATAAATCCCTGATGCTCTTCCTAACTAAGGCCCTAAAATTAGTCCCGAGGCCGTGACCCTGGCCCTAACTGAGGCCTGGAGTCTCGTGCTAACTCAGGCCCTGACACTGTCCCTAACTAAGGCCCTGACACTACACCTAACTCAGTCCCTGACACTGTACCTAACAAAGGCTCTGATGCTAGTCCTAAGTCAGGCTGAGACACTGTCTCTAAAGCCCTGCTGCAGTCAATATCTAAAGTCCTGACATTATCCTGAGCTAATATCCTGACCCATGTCTTACCAAGGTCCTGAAACTGTCCCAAAGGAAGCCCTGACGCTGTCCCTAAGTGAGGCCCTGAGGCGGTCCCTAACAGAGGCCCTGAGAATGTCTTTAACGAAGACCCTAATGCTGATCCTACAGAGGCCCTTATACGGCTCCTAAGTCATGCCCTGACACTGTCCCTAACTCAGGCCCTAAAGATAGGCCTCACTTAGGCCCTGTTGCCGTACCTTAGGTAGGCTCTGACGCTGTCCGTAGGTGAAGCCCTGGCACTGGTCCTGATGAAGGCCCTGACGCTGGTCCTAACTAAGGCCCTGATGCTCTCAATAACTAAGGTCTTCACCCTATCCCTAGCTCACATCCTGACACTACCACTGGCCTGGAACCTGACTCTGTCCCGAGCTAACGTCCTGCCCCTTATCCTCACTGAAGCCGTAATGCTCTCCCTAACTAAGGCCCAGACGAGTCCTAATTAAGGCCCTGACACTGTCCCTAACTAAGGCCCGGAATCTATCTCTAATATAGGCCCTGCTGCCGGCAATAACTAAAATCCGGACACTATCCTGAGCTAATATCCTGACCCATTTCTAACCAAGGTCCTGACACCGTCCCTAAGAAAGCCCTGTCGCTGTTCCTAAGTGAAGACCTGAGGCTGTCCGTAACTCAGTCCCTGAAGCTATGCCTAACTGAGGCCTTGACGCTGTGACTAACTCAGGCCCTGATCATGTCTGTAACTAAGACACTAATGCTGATGCAACAAAGGCCCTGATGCTGCTCCTACATCATGCCCTGACAGTGTCCCCAGCTATGGGCCTGACGCTAGGCCTCACTCAGGCCCTGTTGCTCTCCCAGAGTCAGGCACTGACGCTGTCCCTACCTGAAGCCCTGACACTGGTCCTAAATAAGGCCCTGATACTGTAACTAAGCTCTTGACACTATCCCTAGGTCATTTCCTGACACGATCCCTAAACTTTACCCTAACCCTGTCCCTAGCAAATGTCCTGGCTCTTATGGTAACTAAAGCCCTTATGCTGTGACTACCTCAGGCCCTGAATTTAGTCCCAAGGCCGTGATACTGTCCCTAACTAAGGCCCTAACACTATTCCTAACTCAGGCCCTGACACTGTACCTAACAGAGGCCCAGATGCTAGTACTAACTAATGCCTTGACACTGTCCCTAACTAAGGCCCTGCTGCCGTCAATATCTAATGTCCTGACACTATCCTGAGTTAATTTCCGGACCCATCTCTTACCAAGGTCCTGAAACTGTCCCTAAGTAAGCCCTGACGCTGTCCCTAAGGGAGGCCCTAAGGCTGCCCCTAACAGAGGCCCTGAAAATGTCTTTAACAAAGCCCCTCCCTGAGGCTGATCCTACCAAGGTCCTTATGCTGCTCCTAAGTCATGCCCTGATACTATCCCTAGCTAAGGCTCTGACACTAGGCCTCACTCAAGCCCTGTCGCTCTCCCTAAGTCAGGCTCTGACGCTATCCCTACCTGAAGCCCTGACACTGGTCCTAAATTAGGCCCTGATGCCCTAAGTAACTAAGGTCTTGACACTATCCCTAGGTCATGCCCTGACACAATCCCTAGACCTTAACCTAACCTTGTCTTTAACTAATGTTGAGCTTCTTATGCTAAATAAATCCCTGATGCTCTTCCTAACTAAGGCCCTAAAATTAGTCCCGAGGCCGTGACCCAGGCCCTAACTGAGGCCTGGAGTCTCGTGCTAACTCAGGCCCTGACACTGTCCCTAACTAAGGCCCTGACACTACACCTAACTCAGTCCCTGACACTGTACCTAACAAAGGCTCTGATGCTAGTCCTAAGTCAGGCTGAGACACTGTCTCTAAGGACCTGCGGCAGTCAATATCTAAAGTCCTGACATTATCCTGAGCTAATATCCTGACCCATGTCTTACCAAGGTCCTGAAACTGTCCCAAAGTAAGCCCTGACGCTGTCCCTAAGTGAGGCCCTGAGGCGGTCCCTAACAGAGGCCCTGAGAATGTCTTTAACGAAGACCCTAATGCTGATCCTACAGAGGCCCTTATACTGCTCCTAAGTCATGCCCTGACACTGTCCCTAACTCGGGCCCTAAAGATAGGCCTCACTTAGGCCCTGTTGCCGTACCTTAGTTAGGCTCTGACGCTGTCCGTACGTGAAGCCCTGACACTGGTCCTGATGAAGGCCCTGCCGCCGGTCCTAAGTAAGGCCCTGATGCTCTCAATAACTAAGGTCTTCACCCTATCCCTAGCTCACATCCTGACACTACCACTGGCCTGGAACCTGACTCTGTCCCGAGCTAATGTCCTGCCCCTTATCCTCACCGAAGCCGTAATGCTCTCCCTAACTAAGGCCCAGACTAGTCCTAATTAAGGCCCTGACACTGTCCCTAACTAAGGCCCGGAATCTATCTCTAATATAGGCCCTGCTGCCGGCAATAACTAAAATCCGGACACTATCCTGAGCTAATATCCTGACCCATTTCTAACCAAGGTCCTGACACCATCCCTAAGAAGGCCCTGTCGCTGTTCCTAAGTGAAGGCCTGAGGCTGTCCATAACTCAGTCCCTGAAGCTATGCCTAACTGAGCCCTTGACGCTGTGACTAACTCAGGCCCTGATCATGTCTGTAACTAAGACACTAATGCTGATGCAACAAAGGCCCTGATGCTGCTCCAACATCATGCCCTGACAGTGTCCCCAGCTAAGGGCCTGATGCTAGGCCTCACTCAGGCCCTGTTGCTCTCCCAGAGTCAGGCACTGACGCTGTCCCTACCTGAAGCCCTGACACGGGTCCTAAATAAGGCCCTGATACTGTAACTAAGCTCTTGACACTAGCCCTAGGTCATTTCCTGACACGATCCCTAAACTTTACCCTAACCCTGTCCCTAGCAAATGTCCTGACTCTTATGCTAACTAAAGCCCTTATGCTGTGACTACCTCAGGCCCTGAATTTAGTCCCAAGGCCGTGATACTGTCCCTAACTAAGGCCCTAACACTATTCCTAACTCAGGCCCTGACACTGTACCTAACAGAGGCCCAGATGCTAGTACTAACTAAGGCCTTGACACTGTCCCTAACTAAGGCCCTGCTGCCGTCAATATCTAATGTCCTGACACTATCCTGAGTTAATTTCCAAACCCATCTCTTACCAAGGTCCTGAAACTGTCCCTAAGTAAGCCCTGACGCTGTCCCTAAGTGAGGCCCTAAGGCTGTCCCTAACAGAGGCCCTGATAATGTCTTTAACAAAGCCCCTCCCTGAGGCTGATCCTACCAAGGCCCTTATGCTGCTCCTAAGTCATGCCCTGATACTATCCCTAGCTAAGGCTCTGACACTAGGCCTCACTCAAGCCCTGTCGCTCTCCCTAAGTCAGGCTCTGACGCTATCCCTACCTGAAGCCCTGACACTGGTCCTAAATTAGGCCCTGATGCCCTAAGTAACTAAGGTCTTGACACTATCCCTAGGTCATGCCCTGACACAATCCCTACACCTTAACCTAACCTTGTCTTTAACTAATGTTGAGCTTCTTATGCTAAATAAATCCCTGATGCTCTTCTTAACTAAGGCCCTAAAATTAGTCCCGAGGCCGTGACCCTGGCCCTAACTGAGGCCTGGAGGCTCGTCCTAACTCAGGCCCTGACACTGTCCCTAACTAAGGCCCTGACACTACACCTAACTCAGTCCCTGACACTGTACCTAACAAAGGCTCTGATGCTAGTCCTAAGTCAGGCTGAGACACTGTCTCTAAGGCCCTGCTGCAGTCAATATCTAAAGTCCTGACATTATCCTGAGCTAATATCCTGACCCATGTCTTACCAAGGTCCTGAAACTGTCCCAAAGTAAGGCCTGACGCCGTCCCTAAGTGAGGCCCTGAGGCGGTCCCTAACAGAGGCCCTGAGAATGTCTTTAACGAAGACCCTAATGCTGATCCTACAGAGGCCTTTATACTGCTCCTAAGTAATGCCCTGACACTGTCGTTAACTCAGGCCCTAAAGATAGGCCTCACTTAGGCCCTGTTGCCGTACCTTAGTTAGGCTCTGACGCTGTCCGTACGTGAAGCCCTGACACTGGTCCTGATGAAGGCCCTGCCGCCGGTCCTAAGTAAGGCCCTGATGCTCTCAATAACTAAGGTCTTCACCCTATCCCTAGCTCACATCCTGACACTACCACTGGCCTGGAACCTGACTCTGTCCCGAGCTAATGTCCTGCCCCTTATCCTCACCGAAGCCGTAATGCTCTCCCTAACTAAGGCCCAGACTAGTCCTAATTAAGGCCCTGACACTGTCCCTAACTAAGGCCCGGAATCTATCTCTAATATAGGCCCTGCTGCCGGCAATAACTAAAATCCGGACACTATCCTGAGCTAATATCCTGACCCATTTCTAACCAAGGTCCTGACACCATCCCTAAGAAGGCCCTGTCGCTGTTCCTAAGTGAAGGCCTGAGGCTGTCCATAACTCAGTCCCTGAAGCTATGCCTAACTGAGCCCTTGACGCTGTGACTAACTCAGGCCCTGATCATGTCTGTAACTAAGACACTAATGCTGATGCAACAAAGGCCCTGATGCTGCTCCTACATCATACCCTGACAGTGTCCCCAGCTAAGGGCCTGACGCTAGGCCTCACTCAGGCCCTGTTGCTCTCCCAGAGTCAGGCACTGACGCTGTCCCTACCTGAAGCCCTGACACGGATCCTAAATAAGGCCCTGATACTGTAACTAAGCCATGACACACTCCTGACACGATCCCTAAACTTTACCCTAACCCTGTCCCTAGCAAATGTCCTGCCTCTTATGGTAACTAAAGCCCTTATGCTGTGACTACCTCAGGCCCTGAATTTAGTCCCAAGGCCGTGATACTGTCCCTAACGAAGGCCCTAACACTATTCCTAACTCAGGCCCTGACACTGTACCTAACAGAGGCCCAGATGCTAGTACTAACTAAGGCCTTGACACTGTCCCTAACTAAGGCCCTGCTGCCGTCAATATCTAATGTCCTGACACTATCCTGAGTTAATTTCCAGACCCATCTCTTACCAAGGTCCTGAAACTGTCCCTAAGTAAGCCCTGACGCTGTCCCTAAGTGAGGCCCTAAGGCTGTCCCTAACAGAGGCCCTGATAATGTCTTTAACAAAGCCCCTCCCTGAGGCTGATCCTACCAAGGCCCTTATGCTGCTCCTAAGTCATGCCCTGATACTATCCCTAGCTAAGGCTCTGACACTAGGCCTCACTCAAGCCCTGTCGCTCTCCCTAAGTCAGGCTCTGACGCTATCCCTACCTGAAGCCCTGACACTGGTCCTAAATTAGGCCCTGATGCCCTAAGTAACTAAGGTCTTGACACTATCCCTAGGTCATGCCCTGACACAATCCCTAGACCTTAACCTAACCTTGTCTTTAACTAATGTTGAGCTTCTTATGCTAAATAAATCCCTGATGCTCTTCCTAACTAAGGCCCTAAAATTAGTCCCGAGGCCGTGACCCTGGCCCAAACTGAGCCCTGGAGGCTCGTCCTAACTCAGGCCCTGACACTGTCCCTAACTAAGGCCCTGACACTACACCTAACTCAGTCCCTGACACTGTACCTAACAAAGGCTCTGATGCTAGTCCTAAGTCAGGCTGAGACACTGTCTCTAAGGCCCTGCTGCAGTCAATATCTAAAGTCCTGACATTATCCTGAGCTAATATCCTGACCCATGTCTTACCAAGGTCCTGAAACTGTCCCAAAGGAAGGCCTGACGCCGTCCCTAAGTGAGGCCCTGAGGCGGTCCCTAACAGAGGCCCTGAGAATGTCTTTAACGAAGACCCTAATGCTGATCCTACAGAGGCCTTTATACTGCTCCTAAGTCATGCCCTGACACTGTCCCTAACTCAGGCCCTAAAGATAGGCCTCACTTAGGCCCTGTTGCCGTACCTTAGTTAGGCTCTGACGCTGTCCGTACATGAAGCCCTGACACTGGTCCTGATGAAGGCCCTGCCGCCGGTCCTAAGTAAGGCCCTGATGCTCTCAATAACTAAGGTCTTCACCCTATCCCTAGCTCACATCCTGACACTACCACTGGCCTGGAACCTGACTCTGTCCCGAGCTAATGTCCTGCCCCTTATCCTCACCGAAGCCGTAATGCTCTCCCTAACTAAGGCCCAGACTAGTCCTAATTAAGGCCCTGACACTGTCCCTAACTAAGGCCCGGAATCTATCTCTAATATAGGCCCTGCTGCCGGCAATAACTAAAATCCGGACACTATCCTGAGCCAATATCCTGACCCATTTCTAACCAAGGTCCTGACACCGTCCCTAAGAAAGCCCTGTCGCTGTTCCTAAGTGAAGACCTGAGGCTGTCCGTAACTCAGTCCCTGAAGCTATGCCTAACTGAGGCCTTGACGCTGTGACTAACTCAGGCCCTGATCATGTCTCTAACGAAGACACTAATGCTGATGCAACAAAGCATGCTGATGCTAATGCGGATGCAACAAAGCATCCTGATGCTGCTCCTACATCATGCCCTGACAGTGTCCCCAGCTAAGGGCCTGACGCTAGGCCTCACTCAGGCCCTGTTGCTCTCCCAGAGTCAGGCACTGATGCTGTCCCTACCTGAAGCCCTGACACTGGTCCTAAATAAGGCCCTGATACTGTAACTAAGCTCTTGACACTAGCCCTTGGTCATTTCCTGACACGATCCCTAAACTTGACCCTAACCCTGACCCTAGCAAATGTCCTGCCTCTTATGCTAACTAAAGCCCTTATGCTGTGACTACCTCAGGCCCTGAATTTAGTCCCAAGGCCGTGATACTGTCCCTAACTAAGGCCCTAACACTATTCCTAACTCAGGCCCTGACACTGTACCTAACAGAGGCCCAGATGCTAGTACTAACTAAGGCCTTGACACTGTCCCTAACTAAGGCCCTGCTGCCGTCAATATCTAATGTCCTGACACTATCCTGAGTTAATTTCCGGACCCATCTCTTACCAAGGTCCTGAAACTGTCCCTAAGTAAGCCCTGACGCTGTCCCTAAGTGAGGCCCTAAGGCTGCCCCTAACAGAGGCCCTGATAATGTCTTTAACAAAGCCCCTCCCTGAGGCTGATCCTACCAAGGCCCTTATGCTGCTCCTAAGTCATGCCCTGATACTATCCCTAGCTAAGGCTCTGACACTAGGCCTCACTCAAGCCCTGTCGCTCTCCCTAAGTCAGGCTCTGACGCTATCCCTACCTGAAGCCCTGACACTGGTCCTAAATTAGGCCCTGATGCCCTAAGTAACTAAGGTCTTGACACTATCCCTAGGTCATGCCCTGACACAATCCCTAGACCTTAACCTAACCTTGTCTTTAACTAAGGTTGAGCTTCTTATGCTAAATAAATCCCTGATGCTCTTCCTAACTAAGGCCCTAAAATTAGTCCCGAGGCCGTGACCCTGGCCCTAACTGAGGCCTGGAGGCTCGTCCTAACTCAGGCCCTGACACTGTCCCTAACTAAGGCCCTGACACTACACCTAACTCAGTCCCTGACACTGTACCTAACAAAGGCTCTGATGCTAGTCCTAAGTCAGGCTGAGACACTGTCTCTAAGGCCCTGCTGCAGTCAATATCTAAAGTCCTGACATTATCCCGAGCTAATATCCTGACCCATGTCTTACCAAGGTCCTGAAACTGTCCCAAAGGAAGCCCTGACGCTGTCCCTAAGTGAGGCCCTGAGGCGGTCCCTAACAGAGGCCCTGAGAATGTCTTTAACGAAGACCCTAATGCTGATCCTACAGAGGCCCTTATACGGCTCCTAAGTCATGCCCTGACACTGCCCCTAACTCAGGCCCTAAAGATAGGCCTCACTTAGGCCCTGTTGCCGTACCTTAGTTAGGCTCTGACGCTGTCCGTACGTGAAGCCCTGGCACTGGTCCTGATGAAGGCCCTGACGCTGGTCCTAACTAAGGCCCTGATGCTCTCAATAACTAAGGTCTTCACCCTATCCCTAGCTCACATCCTGACACTACCACTGGCCTGGAACCTGACTCTGTCCCGAGCTAACGTCCTGCCCCTTATCCTCACCGAAGCCTTAATGCTCTCCCTAACTAAGGCCCAGACTAGTCCTAATTAAGGCCCTGACACTGTCCTTAACTAAGGCCCGGAATCTATCTCTAATATAGGCCTTGCTGCCGGTAATAACTAAAATCCGGACACTATCCTGAGCTAATATCCTGACCCATTTCTAACCAAGGTCCTGACACCGTCCCTAAGAAAGCCCTGTCGCTGTTCCTAAGTGAAGACCTGAGGCTGTCCGTAACTCAGTCCCTGAAGCTATGCCTAACTGAGGCCTTGACGCTGTGACTAACTCAGGCCCTGATCATGTCTGTAACTAAGACACTAATGCTGATGCAACAAAGGCCCTGATGCTGCTCCTACATCATGCCCTGACAGTGTCCCCAGCTATGGGCCTGACGCTAAGCCTCACTCAGGCCCTGTTGCTCTCCCAGAGTCAGGCACTGACGCTGTCCCTACCTGAAGCCCTGACACGGGTCCTAAATAAGGCCCTGATACTGTAACTAAGCTCTTGACACTATCCCTAGCTCATTTCCTGACACGATCCCTAAACTTTACCCTAACCCTGTCCCTAGCAAATGTCCTGCCTCTTATGCTAACTAAAGCCCTTAGGCTGTGACTACCTCAGGCCCTGAATTTAGTCCCAAGGCCGTGATACTGTCCCTAACTAAGGCCCTAACACTATTCCTAACTCAGGCCCTGACACTGTACCTAACAGAGGCCCAGATGCTAGTACTAACTAAGGCCTTGACACTGTCCCTAACTAAGGCCCTGCTGCCATCAATATCTAATGTCCTGACACTATCCTGAGGTAATTTCCGGACCCATCTCTTACCAAGCTCCTGAAACTGTCCCTAAGTAAGCCCTGACGCTGTCCCTAAGGGAGGCCCTAAGGCTGTCCCTAACAGAGGCCCTGAGAATGTCTTTAACAAAGCCCCTGAGGCTGATCCTACCAAGGCCCTTATGCTGCTCCTAAGTCATGCCCTGATACTATCCCTAGCTAAGGCTCTGATACTAGGCCTCACTCAAGCCCTGTCGCTCTCCCTAAGTCAGGCTCTGACGCTATCCCTACCTGAAGCCCTGACACTGGTCCTAAATTAGGCCCTGATGCCCTAAGTAACTAAGGTCTTGACACTATCCCTAGGTCATGCCCTGACACAATCCCTAGACCTTAACCTAACCTTGTCTTTAACTAATGTTGAGCTTCTTATGCTAAATAAATCCCTGATGCTCTTCCTAACTAAGGCCCTAAAATTAGTCCCGAGGCCGTGACCCTGGCCCTAACTGAGGCCTGGAGTCTCGTGCTAACTCAGGCCCTGACACTGTCCCTAACTAAGGCCCTGACACTACACCTAACTCAGTCCCTGACACTGTACCTAACAAAGGCTCTGATGCTAGTCCTAAGTCAGGCTGAGACACTGTCTCTAAAGCCCTGCTGCAGTCAATATCTAAAGTCCTGACATTATCCTGAGCTAATATCCTGACCCATGTCTTACCAAGGTCCTGAAACTGTCCCAAAGGAAGCCCTGACGCTGTCCCTAAGTGAGGCCCTGAGGCGGTCCCTAACAGAGGCCCTGAGAATGTCTTTAACGAAGACCCTAATGCTGATCCTACAGAGGCCCTTATACGGCTCCTAAGTCATGCCCTGACACTGTCCCTAACTCAGGCCCTAAAGATAGGCCTCACTTAGGCCCTGTTGCCGTACCTTAGGTAGGCTCTGACGCTGTCCGTACGTGAAGCCCTGACACTGGTCCTGATGAAGGCCCTGACGCTGGTCCTAACTAAGGCCCTGATGCTCTCAATAACTAAGTTCTTCACCCTATCCCTAGCTCACATCCTGACACTACCACTGGCCTGGAACCTGACTCTGTCCCGAGCTAACGTCCTGCCCCTTATCCTCACTGAAGCCGTAATGCTCTCCCTAACTAAGGCCCAGACGAGTCCTAATTAAGGCCCTGACACTGTCCCTAACTAAGGCCCGGAATCTATCTCTAATATAGGCCCTGCTGCCGGCAATAACTAAAATCCGGACACTATCCTGAGCTAATATCCTGACCCATTTCTAACCAAGGTCCTGACACCGTCCCTAAGAAAGCCCTGTCGCTGTTCCTAAGTGAAGACCTGAGGCTGTCCGTAACTCAGTCCCTGAAGCTATGCCTAACTGAGGCCTTGACGCTGTGACTAACTCAGGCCCTGATCATGTCTGTAACTAAGACACTAATGCTGATGCAACAAAGGCCCTGATGCTGCTCCTACATCATGCCCTGACAGTGTCCCCAGCTATGGGCCTGACGCTAGGCCTCACTCAGGCCCTGTTGCTCTCCCAGAGTCAGGCACTGACGCTGTCCCTACCTGAAGCCCTGACACTGGTCCTAAATAAGGCCCTGATACTGTAACTAAGCTCTTGACACTATCCCTAGGTCATTTCCTGACACGATCCCTAAACTTTACCCTAACCCTGTCCCTAGCAAATGTCCTGGCTCTTATGGTAACTAAAGCCCTTATGCTGTGACTACCTCAGGCCCTGAATTTAGTCCCAAGGCCGTGATACTGTCCCTAACTAAGGCCCTAACACTATTCCTAACTCAGGCCCTGACACTGTACCTAACAGAGGCCCAGATGCTAGTACTAACTAATGCCTTGACACTGTCCCTAACTAAGGCCCTGCTGCCGTCAATATCTAATGTCCTGACACTATCCTGAGTTAATTTCCGGACCCATCTCTTACCAAGGTCCTGAAACTGTCCCTAAGTAAGCCCTGACGCTGTCCCTAAGGGAGGCCCTAAGGCTGCCCCTAACAGAGGCCCTGAAAATGTCTTTAACAAAGCCCCTCCCTGAGGCTGATCCTACCAAGGTCCTTATGCTGCTCCTAAGTCATGCCCTGATACTATCCCTAGCTAAGGCTCTGACACTAGGCCTCACTCAAGCCCTGTCGCTCTCCCTAAGTCAGGCTCTGACGCTATCCCTACCTGAAGCCCTGACACTGGTCCTAAATTAGGCCCTGATGCCCTAAGTAACTAAGGTCTTGACACTATCCCTAGGTCATGCCCTGACACAATCCCTAGACCTTAACCTAACCTTGTCTTTAACTAATGTTGAGCTTCTTATGCTAAATAAATCCCTGATGCTCTTCCTAACTAAGGCCCTAAAATTAGTCCCGAGGCCGTGACCCAGGCCCTAACTGAGGCCTGGAGTCTCGTGCTAACTCAGGCCCTGACACTGTCCCTAACTAAGGCCCTGACACTACACCTAACTCAGTCCCTGACACTGTACCTAACAAAGGCTCTGATGCTAGTCCTAAGTCAGGCTGAGACACTGTCTCTAAGGACCTGCGGCAGTCAATATCTAAAGTCCTGACATTATCCTGAGCTAATATCCTGACCCATGTCTTACCAAGGTCCTGAAACTGTCCCAAAGTAAGCCCTGACGCTGTCCCTAAGTGAGGCCCTGAGGCGGTCCCTAACAGAGGCCCTGAGAATGTCTTTAACGAAGACCCTAATGCTGATCCTACAGAGGCCCTTATACTGCTCCTAAGTCATGCCCTGACACTGTCCCTAACTCGGGCCCTAAAGATAGGCCTCACTTAGGCCCTGTTGCCGTACCTTAGTTAGGCTCTGACGCTGTCCGTACGTGAAGCCCTGACACTGGTCCTGATGAAGGCCCTGCCGCCGGTCCTAAGTAAGGCCCTGATGCTCTCAATAACTAAGGTCTTCACCCTATCCCTAGCTCACATCCTGACACTACCACTGGCCTGGAACCTGACTCTGTCCCGAGCTAATGTCCTGCCCCTTATCCTCACCGAAGCCGTAATGCTCTCCCTAACTAAGGCCCAGACTAGTCCTAATTAAGGCCCTGACACTGTCCCTAACTAAGGCCCGGAATCTATCTCTAATATAGGCCCTGCTGCCGGCAATAACTAAAATCCGGACACTATCCTGAGCTAATATCCTGACCCATTTCTAACCAAGGTCCTGACACCATCCCTAAGAAGGCCCTGTCGCTGTTCCTAAGTGAAGGCCTGAGGCTGTCCATAACTCAGTCCCTGAAGCTATGCCTAACTGAGCCCTTGACGCTGTGACTAACTCAGGCCCTGATCATGTCTGTAACTAAGACACTAATGCTGATGCAACAAAGGCCCTGATGCTGCTCCTACATCATACCCTGACAGTGTCCCCAGCTAAGGGCCTGACGCTAGGCCTCACTCAGGCCCTGTTGCTCTCCCAGAGTCAGGCACTGACGCTGTCCCTAACTGAAGCGCTGACACTGGTCCTAAATAAGGCCCTGATACTGTAACTAAGTTCTTGACACTAGCCCTAGGTCATTTCCTGACACGATCCCTAAACTTTACCCTAACCCTGTCCCTAGCAAATGTCCTGCCTCTTATGCTAACTAAAGCCCTTATGCTGTGACTACCTCAGGCCCTGAATTTAGTCCCAAGGCCGTGATACTGTCCCTAACTAAGGCCCTAACACTATTCCTAACTCAGGCCCTGACACTGTACCTAACAGAGGCCCAGATGCTAGTACTAACTAAGGCCTTGACACTGTCCCTAACTAAGGCCCTGCTGCCGTCAATATCTAATGTCCTGACACTATCCTGAGTTAATTTCCGGACCCATCTCTTACCAAGGTCCTGAAACTGTCCCTAAGTAAGCCCTGATGCTGTCCCTAAGTGAGGCCCTAAGGCTGCCCCTAACAGAGGCCCTGATAATGTCTTTAACAAAGCCCCTCCCTGAGGCTGATCCTACCAAGGCCCTTATGCTGCTCCTAAGTCATGCCCTGATACTATCCCTAGCTAAGGCTCTGACACTAGGCCTCACTCAAGCCCTGTCGCTCTCCCTAAGTCAGGCTCTGACGCTATCCCTACCTGAAGCCCTGACACTGGTCCTAAATTAGGCCCTGATGCCCTAAGTAACTAAGGTCTTGACACTATCCCTAGGTCATGCCCTGACACAATCCCTAGACCTTAACCTAACCTTGTCTTTAACTAATGTTGAGCTTCTTATGCTAAATAAATCCCTGATGCTCTTCCTAACTAAGGCCCTAAAATTAGTCCCGAGGCCGTGACCCTGGCCCAAACTGAGCCCTGGAGGCTCGTCCTAACTCAGGCCCTGACACTGTCCCTAACTAAGGCCCTGACACTACACCTAACTCAGTCCCTGACACTGTACCTAACAAAGGCTCTGATGCTAGTCCTAAGTCAGGCTGAGACACTGTCTCTAAGGCCCTGCTGCAGTCAATATCTAAAGTCCTGACATTATCCTGAGCTAATATCCTGACCCATGTCTTACCAAGGTCCTGAAACTGTCCCAAAGGAAGGCCTGACGCCGTCCCTAAGTGAGGCCCTGAGGCGGTCCCTAACAGAGGCCCTGAGAATGTCTTTAACGAAGACCCTAATGCTGATCCTACAGAGGCCTTTATACTGCTCCTAAGTCATGCCCTGACACTGTCCCTAACTCAGGCCCTAAAGATAGGCCTCACTGAGGCCCTGTTGCCGTACCTTAGTTAGGCTCTGACGCTGTCCGTACGTGAAGCCCTGACACTGGTCCTGATGAAGGCCCTGCCGCCGGTCCTAAGTAAGGCCCTGATGCTCTCAATAACTAAGGTCTTCACCCTATCCCTAGCTCACATCCTGACACTACCACTGGCCTGGAACCTGACTCTGTCCCGAGCTAATGTCCTGCCCCTTATCCTCACCGAAGCCGTAATGCTCTCCCTAACTAAGGCCCAGACTAGTCCTAATTAAGGCCCTGACACTGTCCCTAACTAAGGCCCGGAATCTATCTCTAATATAGGCCCTGCTGCCGGCAATAACTAAAATCCGGACACTATCCTGAGCCAATATCCTGACCCATTTCTAACCAAGGTCCTGACACCGTCCCTAAGAAAGCCCTGTCGCTGTTCCTAAGTGAAGACCTGAGGCTGTCCGTAACTCAGTCCCTGAAGCTATGCCTAACTGAGGCCTTGACGCTGTGACTAACTCAGGCCCTGATCATGTCTCTAACGAAGACACTAATGCTGATGCAACAAAGCATGCTGATGCTAATGCGGATGCAACAAAGCATCCTGATGCTGCTCCTACATCATGCCCTGACAGTGTCCCCAGCTAAGGGCCTGACGCTAGGCCTCACTCAGGCCCTGTTGCTCTCCCAGAGTCAGGCACTGACGCTGTCCCTACCTGAAGCCCTGACACTGGTCCTAAATAAGGCCCTGATACTGTAACTAAGCTCTTGACACTAGCCCTTGGTCATTTCCTGACACGATCCCTAAACTTGACCCTAACCCTGACCCTAGCAAATGTCCTGCCTCTTATGCTAACTAAAGCCCTTATGCTGTGACTACCTCAGGCCCTGAATTTAGTCCCAAGGCCGTGATACTGTCCCTAACTAAGGCCCTAACACTATTCCTAACTCAGGCCCTGACACTGTACCTAACAGAGGCCCAGATGCTAGTACTAACTAAGGCCTTGACACTGTCCCTAACTAAGGCCCTGCTGCCGTCAATATCTAATGTCCTGACACTATCCTGAGTTAATTTCCGGACCCATCTCTTACCAAGGTCCTGAAACTGTCCCTAAGTAAGCCCTGACGCTGTCCCTAAGTGAGGCCCTAAGGCTGCCCCTAACAGAGGCCCTGATAATGTCTTTAACAAAGCCCCTCCCTGAGGCTGATCCTACCAAGGCCCTTATGCTGCTCCTAAGTCATGCCCTGATACTATCCCTAGCTAAGGCTCTGACACTAGGCCTCACTCAAGCCCTGTCGCTCTCCCTAAGTCAGGCTCTGACGCTATCCCTACCTGAAGCCCTGACACTGGTCCTAAATTAGGCCCTGATGCCCTAAGTAACTAAGGTCTTGACACTATCCCTAGGTCATGCCCTGACACAATCCCTAGACCTTAACCTAACCTTGTCTTTAACTAATGTTGAGCTTCTTATGCTAAATAAATCCCTGATGCTCTTCCTAACTAAGGCCCTAAAATTAGTCCCGAGGCCGTGACCCTGGCCCTAACTGAGGCCTGGAGGCTCGTCCTAACTCAGGCCCTGACACTGTCCCTAACTAAGGCCCTGACACTACACCTAACTCAGTCCCTGACACTGTACCTAACAAAGGCTCTGATGCTAGTCCTAAGTCAGGCTGAGACACTGTCTCTAAGGCCCTGCTGCAGTCAATATCTAAAGTCCTGACATTATCCTGAGCTAATATCCTGACCCATGTCTTACCAAGGTCCTGAAACTGTCCCAAAGGAAGCCCTGACGCTGTCCCTAAGTGAGGCCCTGAGGCGGTCCCTAACAGAGGCCCTGAGAATGTCTTTAACGAAGACCCTAATGCTGATCCTACAGAGGCCCTTATACGGCTCCTAAGTCATGCCCTGACACTGCCCCTAACTCAGGCCCTAAAGATAGGCCTCACTTAGGCCCTGTTGCCGTACCTTAGTTAGGCTCTGACGCTGTCCGTACGTGAAGCCCTGGCACTGGTCCTGATGAAGGCCCTGACGCTGGTCCTAACTAAGGCCCTGATGCTCTCAATAACTAAGGTCTTCACCCTATCCCTAGCTCACATCCTGACACTACCACTGGCCTGGAACCTGACTCTGTCCCGAGCTAACGTCCTGCCCCTTATCCTCACCGAAGCCGTAATGCTCTCCCTAACTAAGGCCCAGACTAGTCCTAATTAAGGCCCTGACACTGTCCCTAACTAAGGCCCGGAATCTATCTCTAATATAGGCCCTGCTGCCGGCAATAACTAAAATCCGGACACTATCCTGAGCTAATATCCTGACCCATTTCTAACCAAGGTCCTGACACCGTCCCTAAGAAAGCCCTGTCGCTGTTCCTAAGTGAAGACCTGAGGCTGTCCGTAACTCAGTCCCTGAAGCTATGCCTAACTGAGGCCTTGACGCTGTGACTAACTCAGGCCCTGATCATGTCTGTAACTAAGACACTAATGCTGATGCAACAAAGGCCCTGATGCTGCTCCTACATCATGCCCTGACAGTGTCCCCAGCTATGGGCCTGACGCTAAGCCTCACTCAGGCCCTGTTGCTCTCCCAGAGTCAGGCACTGACGCTGTCCCTACCTGAAGCCCTGACACGGGTCCTAAATAAGGCCCTGATACTGTAACTAAGCTCTTGACACTATCCCTAGGTCATTTCCTGACACGATCCCTAAACTTTACCCTAACCCTGTCCCTAGCAAATGTCCTGCCTCTTATGCTAACTAAAGCCCTTAGGCTGTGACTACCTCAGGCCCTGAATTTAGTCCCAAGGCCGTGATACTGTCCCTAACTAAGGCCCTAACACTATTCCTAACTCAGGCCCTGACACTGTACCTAACAGAGGCCCAGATGCTAGTACTAACTAAGGCCTTGACACTGTCCCTAACTAAGGCCCTGCTGCCATCAATATCTAATGTCCTGACACTATCCTGAGGTAATTTCCGGACCCATCTCTTACCAAGCTCCTGAAACTGTCCCTAAGTAAGCCCTGACGCTGTCCCTAAGTGAGGCCCTAAGGCTGTCCCTAACAGAGGCCCTGATAATGTCTTTAACAAAGCCCCTGAGGCTGATCCTACCAAGGCCCTTATGCTGCTCCTAAGTCATGCCCTGATACTATCCCTAGCTAAGGCTCTGATACTAGGCCTCACTCAAGCCCTGTCGCTCTCCCTAAGTCAGGCTCTGACGCTATCCCTACCTGAAGCCCTGACACTGGTCCTAAATTAGGCCCTGATGCCCTAAGTAACTAAGGTCTTGACACTATCCCTAGGTCATGCCCTGACACAATCCCTAGACCTTAACCTAACCTTGTCTTTAACTAATGTTGAGCTTCTTATGCTAAATAAATCCCTGATGCTCTTCCTAACTAAGGCCCTAAAATTAGTCCCGAGGCCGTGACCCTGGCCCTAACTGAGGCCTGGAGGCTCGTCCTAACTCAGGCCCTGACACTGTCCCTAACTAAGGCCCCGACACTACACCTAACTCAGTCCCTGACACTGTACCTAACAAAGGCTTTGATGCTAGTCCTAAGTCAGGCTGAGACACTGTCTCTAAGGCCCTGCTGCAGTCAATATCTAAAGTCCTGACATTATCCCGAGCTAATATCCTGACCCATGTCTTACCAAGGTCCTGAAACTGTCCCAAAGGAAGCCCTGACGCTGTCCCTAAGTGAGGCCCTGAGGCGGTCCCTAACAGAGGCCCTGAGAATGTCTTTAACGAAGACCCTAATGCTGATCCTACAGAGGCCCTTATACTGCTCCTAAGTCATGCCCTGACACTGCCCCTAACTCAGGCCCTAAAGATAGGCCTCACTTAGGCCCTGCTGCCGTACCTTAGTTAGGCTCTGACGCTGTCCGTACGTGAAGCCCTGGCACTGGTCCTGATGAAGGCCCTGACGCTGGTCCTAACTAAGGCCCTGATGCTCTCAATAACTAAGGTCTTCACCCTATCCCTAGCTCACATCCTGACACTACCACTGGCCTGGAACCTGACTCTGTCCCGAGCTAACGTCCTGCCCCTTATCCTCACCGAAGCCGTAATGCTCTCCCTAACTAAGGCCCAGACTAGTCCTAATTAAGGCCCTGACACTGTCCTTAACTAAGGCCTGGAATCTATCTCTAATATAGGCCTTGCTGCCGGTAATAACTAAAATCCGGACACTATCCTGAGCTAATATCCTGACCCATTTCTAACCAAGGTCCTGACACCGTCCCTAAGAAAGCCCTGTCGCTGTTCCTAAGTGAAGACCTGAGGCTGTCCGTAACTCAGTCCCTGAAGCTATGCCTAACTGAGGCCTTGACGCTGTGACTAACTCAGGCCCTGATCATGTCTGTAACTAAGACACTAATGCTGATGCAACAAAGGCCCTGATGCTGCTCCTACATCATGCCCTGACAGTGTCCCCAGCTATGGGCCTGACGCTAAGCCTCACTCAGGCCCTGTTGCTCTCCCAGAGTCAGGCACTGACGCTGTCCCTACCTGAAGCCCTGACACGGGTCCTAAATAAGGCCCTGATACTGTAACTAAGCTCTTGACACTATCCCTAGGTCATTTCCTGACACGATCCCTAAACTTTACCCTAACCCTGTCCCTAGCAAATGTCCTGCCTCTTATGCTAACTAAAGCCCTTAGGCTGTGACTACCTCAGGCCCTGAATTTAGTCCCAAGGCCGTGATACTGTCCCTAACTAAGGCCCTAACACTATTTCTAACTCAGGCCCTGACACTGTACCTAACAGAGGCCCAGATGCTAGTACTAACTAAGGCCTTGACACTGTCCCTAACTAAGGCCCTGCTGCCATCAATATCTAATGTCCTGACACTATCCTGAGGTAATTTCCGGACCCATCTCTTACCAAGCTCCTGAAACTGTCCCTAAGTAAGCCCTGACGCTGTCCCTAAGGGAGGCCCTAAGGCTGTCCCTAACAGAGGCCCTGAGAATGTCTTTAACAAAGCCCCTGAGGCTGATCCTACCAAGGCCCTTATGCTGCTCCTAAGTCATGCCCTGATACTATCCCTAGCTAAGGCTCTGATACTAGGCCTCACTCAAGCCCTGTCGCTCTCCCTAAGTCAGGCTCTGACGCTATCCCTACCTGAAGCCCTGACACTGGTCCTAAATTAGGCCCTGATGCCCTAAGTAACTAAGGTCTTGACACTATCCCTAGGTCATGCCCTGACACAATCCCTAGACCTTAACCTAACCTTGTCTTTAACTAATGTTGAGCTTCTTATGCTAAAAAAATCCCTGATGCTGTTCCTAACTAAGGCCCTAAAATTAGTCCCGAGGCCGTGACCCTGGCCCTAACTGAGGCCTGGAGGCTCGTCCTAACTCAGGCCCTGACACTGTCCCTAACTAAGGCCCTGACACTACACCTAACTCAGTCCCTGACACTGTACCTAACAAAGGCTTTGATGCTAGTCCTAAGTCAGGCTGAGACACTGTCTCTAAGGCCCTGCTGCAGTCAATATCTAAAGTCCTGACATTATCCTGAGCTAATATCCTGACCCATGTCTTACCAAGGTCCTGAAACTGTCCCAAAGGAAGCCCTGACGCTGTCCCTAAGTGAGGCCCTGAGGCGGTCCCTAACAGAGGCCCTGAGAATGTCTTTAACGAAGACCCTAATGCTGATCCTACAGAGGCCCTTATACTGCTCCTAAGTCATGCCCTGACACTGCCCCTAACTCAGGCCCTAAAGATAGGCCTCACTTAGGCCCTGCTGCCGTACCTTAGTTAGGCTCTGACGCTGTCCGTACGTGAAGCCCTGGCACTGGTCCTGATGAAGGCCCTGACGCTGGTCCTAACTAAGGCCCTGATGCTCTCAATAACTAAGGTCTTCACCCTATCCCTAGCTCACATCCTGACACTACCACTGGCCTGGAACCTGACTCTGTCCCGAGCTAACGTCCTGCCCCTTATCCTCACCGAAGCCGTAATGCTCTCCCTAACTAAGGCCCAGACTAGTCCTAATTAAGGCCCTGACACTGTCCCTAACTAAGGCCCGGAATCTATCTCTAATATAGGCCTTGCTGCCGGTAATAACTAAAATCCGGACACTATCCTGAGCTAATATCCTGACCCATTTCTAACCAAGGTCCTGACACCGTCCCTAAGAAAGCCCTGTCGCTGTTCCTAACTGAAGACCTGAGGCTGTCCGTAACTCAGTCCCTGAAGCTATGCCTAACTGAGGCCTTGACGCTGTGACTAACTCAGGCCCTGATCATGTCTGTAACTAAGACACTAATGCTGATGCAACAAAGGCCCTGATGCTGCTCCTACATCATGCCCTGACAGTGTCCCCAGCTATGGGCCTGACGCTAAGCCTCACTCAGGCCCTGTTGCTCTCCCAGAGTCAGGCACTGACGCTGTCCCTACCTGAAGCCCTGACACGGGTCCTAAATAAGGCCCTGATACTGTAACTAAGCTCTTGACACTATCCCTAGGTCATTTCCTGACACGATCCCTAAACTTTACCCTAACCCTGTCCCTAGCAAATGTCCTGCCTCTTATGCTAACTAAAGCCCTTAGGCTGTGACTACCTCAGGCCCTGAATTTAGTCCCAAGGCCGTGATACTGTCCCTAACTAAGGCCCTAACACTATTCCTAACTCAGGCCCTGACACTGTACCTAACAGAGGCCCAGATGCTAGTACTAACTAAGGCCTTGACACTGTCCCTAACTAAGGCCCTGCTGCCATCAATATCTAATGTCCTGACACTATCCTGAGGTAATTTCCGGACCCATCTCTTACCAAGCTCCTGAAACTGTCCCTAAGTAAGCCCTGACGCTGTCCCTAAGGGAGGCCCTAAGGCTGTCCCTAACAGAGGCCCTGAGAATGTCTTTAACAAAGCCCCTGAGGCTGATCCTACCAAGGCCCTTATGCTGCTCCTAAGTCATGCCCTGATACTATCCCTAGCTAAGGCTCTGACACTAGGCCTCACTCAAGCCCTGTCGCTCTCCCTAAGTCAGGCTCTGACGCTATCCCTACCTGAAGCCCTGACACTGGTCCTAAATTAGGCCCTGATGCCCTAAGTAACTAAGGTCTTGACACTATCCCTAGGTCATGCCCTGACACAATCCCTAGACCTTAACCTAACCTTGTCTTTAACTAATGCTGAGCTTCTTATGCTAAATAAATCCCTGATGCTGCTCCTAACTAAGGCCCTAAAATTAGTCCCGAGGCCGTGACCCTGGCCCTAACTGAGGCCTGGAGGCTCGTCCTAACTCAGGCCCTGACACTGTCCCTAACTAAGGCCCTGACACTACACCTAACTCAGGCCCTGACACTGTACCTAACAAAGGCTCTGATGCTAGTCCTAAGTCAGGCTGAGACACTGTCTCTAAGGCCCTGCTGCAGTCAATATCTAAAGTCCTGACATTATCCTGAGCTAATATCCTGACCCATGTCTTACCAAGGTCCTGAAACTGTCCCAAAGGAAGGCCTGACGCCGTCCCTAAGTGAGGCCCTGAGGCGGTCCCTAACAGAGGCCCTGAGAATGTCTTTAACGAAGACCCTAATGCTGATCCTACAGAGGCCTTTATACTGCTCCTAAGTCATGCCCTGACACTGTCCCTAACTCAGGCCCTAAAGATAGGCCTCACTTAGGCCCTGTTGCCGTACCTTAGTTAGGCTCTGACGCTGTCCGTACGTGAAGCCCTGACACTGGTCCTGATGAAGGCCCTGCCGCCGGTCCTAAGTAAGGCCCTGATGCTCTCAATAACTAAGGTCTTCACCCTATCCCTAGCTCACATCCTGACACTACCACTGGCCTGGAACCTGACTCTGTCCCGAGCTAATGTCCTGCCCCTTATCCTCACCGAAGCCGTAATGCTCTCCCTAACTAAGGCCCAGACTAGTCCTAATTAAGGCCCTGACACTGTCCCTAACTAAGGCCCGGAATCTATCTCTAATATAGGCCCTGCTGCCGGCAATAACTAAAATCCGGACACTATCCTGAGCCAATATCCTGACCCATTTCTAACCAAGGTCCTGACACCGTCCCTAAGAAAGCCCTGTCGCTGTTCCTAAGTGAAGACCTGAGGCTGTCCGTAACTCAGTCCCTGAAGCTATGCCTAACTGAGGCCTTGACGCTGTGACTAACTCAGGCCCTGATCATGTCTCTAACGAAGACACTAATGCTGATGCAACAAAGCATGCTGATGCTAATGCGGATGCAACAAAGCATCCTGATGCTGCTCCTACATCATGCCCTGACAGTGTCCCCAGCTAAGGGCCTGACGCTAGGCCTCACTCAGGCCCTGTTGCTCTCCCAGAGTCAGGCACTGACGCTGTCCCTACCTGAAGCCCTGACACTGGTCCTAAATAAGGCCCTGATACTGTAACTAAGCTCTTGACACTAGCCCTTGGTCATTTCCTGACACGATCCCTAAACTTGACCCTAACCCTGACCCTAGCAAATGTCCTGCCTCTTATGCTAACTAAAGCCCTTATGCTGTGACTACCTCAGGCCCTGAATTTAGTCCCAAGGCCGTGATACTGTCCCTAACTAAGGCCCTAACACTATTCCTAACTCAGGCCCTGACACTGTACCTAACAGAGGCCCAGATGCTAGTACTAACTAAGGCCTTGACACTGTCCCTAACTAAGGCCCTGCTGCCGTCAATATCTAATGTCCTGACACTATCCTGAGGTAATTTCCGGACCCATCTTTTACCAAGGTCCTGAAACTGTCCCTAAGTAAGCCCTGACGCTGTCCCTAAGTGAGGCCCTAAGGCTGCCCCTAACAGAGGCCCTGATAATGTCTTTAACAAAGCCCCTCCCTGAGGCTGATCCTACCAAGGCCCTTATGCTGCTCCTAAGTCATGCCCTGATACTATCCCTAGCTAAGGCTCTGACACTAGGCCTCACTCAAGCCCTGTCGCTCTCCCTAAGTCAGGCTCTGACGCTATCCCTACCTGAAGCCCTGACACTGGTCCTAAATTAGGCCCTGATGCCCTAAGTAACTAAGGTCTTGACACTATCCCTAGGTCATGCCCTGACACAATCCCTAGACCTTAACCTAACCTTGTCTTTAACTAATGTTGAGCTTCTTATGCTAAATAAATCCCTGATGCTCTTCCTAACTAAGGCCCTAAAATTAGTCCCGAGGCCGTGACCCTGGCCCTAACTGAGGCCTGGAGGCTCGTCCTAACTCAGGCCCTGACACTGTCCCTAACTAAGGCCCTGACACTACACCTAACTCAGTCCCTGACACTGTACCTAACAAAGGCTCTGATGCTAGTCCTAAGTCAGGCTGAGACACTGTCTCTAAGGCCCTGCTGCAGTCAATATCTAAAGTCCTGACATTATCCCGAGCTAATATCCTGACCCATGTCTTACCAAGGTCCTGAAACTGTCCCAAAGGAAGCCCTGACGCTGTCCCTAAGTGAGGCCCTGAGGCGGTCCCTAACAGAGGCCCTGAGAATGTCTTTAACGAAGACCCTAATGCTGATCCTACAGAGGCCCTTATACGGCTCCTAAGTCATGCCCTGACACTGCCCCTAACTCAGGCCCTAAAGATAGGCCTCACTTAGGCCCTGTTGCCGTACCTTAGTTAGGCTCTGACGCTGTCTGTACGTGAAGCCCTGGCACTGGTCCTGATGAAGGCCCTGACGCTGGTCCTAACTAAGGCCCTGATGCTCTCAATAACTAAGGTCTTCACCCTATCCCTAGCTCACATCCTGACACTACCACTGGCCTGGAACCTGACTCTGTCCCGAGCTAACGTCCTGCCCCTTATCCTCACCGAAGCCGTAATGCTCTCCCTAACTAAGGCCCAGACTAGTCCTAATTAAGGCCCTGACACTGTCCTTAACTAAGGCCCGGAATCTATCTCTAATATAGGCCTTGCTGCCAGTAATAACTAAAATCCGGACACTATCCTGAGCTAATATCCTGACCCATTTCTAACCAAGGTCCTGACACCGTCCCTAAGAAAGCCCTGTCGCTGTTCCTAAGTGAAGACCTGAGGCTGTCCGTAACTCAGTCCCTGAAGCTATGCCTAACTGAGGCCTTGACGCTGTGACTAACTCAGGCCCTGATCATGTCTGTAACTAAGACACTAATGCTGATGCAACAAAGGCCCTGATGCTGCTCCTACATCATGCCCTGACAGTGTCCCCAGCTATGGGCCTGACGCTAAGCCTCACTCAGGCCCTGTTGCTCTCCCAGAGTCAGGCACTGACGCTGTCCCTACCTGAAGCCCTGACACGGGTCCTAAATAAGGCCCTGATACTGTAACTAAGCTCTTGACACTATCCCTAGGTCATTTCCTGACACGATCCCTAAACTTTACCCTAACCCTGTCCCTAGCAAATGTCCTGCCTCTTATGCTAACTAAAGCCCTTAGGCTGTGACTACCTCAGGCCCTGAATTTAGTCCCAAGGCCGTGATACTGTCCCTAACTAAGGCCCTAACACTATTCCTAACTCAGGCCCTGACACTGTACCTAACAGAGGCCCAGATGCTAGTACTAACTAAGGCCTTTACACTGTCCCTAACTAAGGCCCTGCTGCCATCAATATCTAATGTCCTGACACTATCCTGAGGTAATTTCCGGACCCATCTCTTACCAAGCTCCTGAAACTGTCCCTAAGTAAGCCCTGACGCTGTCCCTAAGGGAGGCCCTAAGGCTGTCCCTAACAGAGGCCCTGAGAATGTCTTTAACAAAGCCCCTGAGGCTGATCCTACCAAGGCCCTTATGCTGCTCCTAAGTCATGCCCTGATACTATCCCTAGCTAAGGCTCTGACACTAGGCCTCACTCAAGCCCTGTCGCTCTCCCTAAGTCAGGCTCTGACGCTATCCCTACCTGAAGCCCTGACACTGGTCCTAAATTAGGCCCTGATGCCCTAAGTAACTAAGGTCTTGACACTATCCCTAGGTCATGCCCTGACACAATCCCTAGACCTTAACCTAACCTTGTCTTTAACTAATGCTGAGCTTCTTATGCTAAATAAATCCCTGATGCTGCTCCTAACTAAGGCCCTAAAATTAGTCCCGAGGCCGTGACCCTGGCCCTAACTGAGGCCTGGAGGCTCGTCCTAACTCAGGCCCTGACACTGTCCCTAACTAAGGCCCTGACACTACACCTAACTCAGGCCCTGACACTGTACCTAACAAAGGCTCTGATGCTAGTCCTAAGTCAGGCTGAGACACTGTCTCTAAGGCCCTGCTGCAGTCAATATCTAAAGTCCTGACATTATCCTGAGCTAATATCCTGACCCATGTCTTACCAAGGTCCTGAAACTGTCCCAAAGGAAGGCCTGACGCCGTCCCTAAGTGAGGCCCTGAGGCGGTCCCTAACAGAGGCCCTGAGAATGTCTTTAACGAAGACCCTAATGCTGATCCTACAGAGGCCTTTATACTGCTCCTAAGTCATGCCCTGACACTGTCCCTAACTCAGGCCCTAAAGATAGGCCTCACTTAGGCCCTGTTGCCGTACCTTAGTTAGGCTCTGACGCTGTCCGTACGTGAAGCCCTGACACTGGTCCTGATGAAGGCCCTGCCGCCGGTCCTAAGTAAGGCCCTGATGCTCTCAATAACTAAGGTCTTCACCCTATCCCTAGCTCACATCCTGACACTACCACTGGCCTGGAACCTGACTCTGTCCCGAGCTAATGTCCTGCCCCTTATCCTCACCGAAGCCGTAATGCTCTCCCTAACTAAGGCCCAGACTAGTCCTAATTAAGGCCCTGACACTGTCCCTAACTAAGGCCCGGAATCTATCTCTAATATAGGCCCTGCTGCCGGCAATAACTAAAATCCGGACACTATCCTGAGCCAATATCCTGACCCATTTCTAACCAAGGTCCTGACACCGTCCCTAAGAAAGCCCTGTCGCTGTTCCTAAGTGAAGACCTGAGGCTGTCCGTAACTCAGTCCCTGAAGCTATGCCTAACTTAGGCCTTGACGCTGTGACTAACTCAGGCCCTGATCATGTCTCTAACGAAGACACTAATGCTGATGCAACAAAGCATGCTGATGCTAATGCGGATGCAACAAAGCATCCTGATGCTGCTCCTACATCATGCCCTGACAGTGTCCCCAGCTAAGGGCCTGACGCTAGGCCTCACTCAGGCCCTGTTGCTCTCCCAGAGTCAGGCACTGACGCTGTCCCTACCTGAAGCCCTGACACTGGTCCTAAATAAGGCCCTGATACTGTAACTAAGCTCTTGACACTAGCCCTTGGTCATTTCCTGACACGATCCCTAAACTTTACCCTAACCCTGACCCTAGCAAATGTCCTGCCTCTTATGCTAACTAAAGCCCTTATGCTGTGACTACCTCAGGCCCTGAATTTAGTCCCAAGGCCGTGATACTGTCCCTAACTAAGGCCCTAACACTATTCCTAACTCAGGCCCTGACACTGTACCTAACAGAGGCCCAGATGCTAGTACTAACTAAGGCCTTGACACTGTCCCTAACTAAGGCCCTGCTGCCGTCAATATCTAATGTCCTGACACTATCCTGAGTTAATTTCCGGACCCATCTTTTACCAAGGTCCTGAAACTGTCCCTAAGTAAGCCCTGACGCTGTCCCTAAGTGAGGCCCTAAGGCTGCCCCTAACAGAGGCCCTGATAATGTCTTTAACAAAGCCCCTCCCTGAGGCTGATCCTACCAAGGCCCTTATGCTGCTCCTAAGTCATGCCCTGATACTATCCCTAGCTAAGGCTCTGACACTAGGCCTCACTCAAGCCCTGTCGCTCTCCCTAAGTCAGGCTCTGACGCTATCCCTACCTGAAGCCCTGACACTGGTCCTAAATTAGGCCCTGATGCCCTAAGTAACTAAGGTCTTGACACTATCCCTAGGTCATGCCCTGACACAATCCCTAGACCTTAACCTAACCTTGTCTTTAACTAATGTTGAGCTTCTTATGCTAAATAAATCCCTGATGCTCTTCCTAACTAAGGCCCTAAAATTAGTCCCGAGGCCGTGACCCTGGCCCTAACTGAGGCCTGGAGGCTCGTCCTAACTCAGGCCCTGACACTGTCCCTAACTAAGGCCCTGACACTACACCTAACTCAGTCCCTGACACTGTACCTAACAAAGGCTCTGATGCTAGTCCTAAGTCAGGCTGAGACACTGTCTCTAAGGCCCTGCTGCAGTCAATATCTAAAGTCCTGACATTATCCCGAGCTAATATCCTGACCCATGTCTTACCAAGGTCCTGAAACTGTCCCAAAGGAAGCCCTGACGCTGTCCCTAAGTGAGGCCCTGAGGCGGTCCCTAACAGAGGCCCTGAGAATGTCTTTAACGAAGACCCTAATGCTGATCCTACAGAGGCCCTTATACGGCTCCTAAGTCATGCCCTGACACTGCCCCTAACTCAGGCCCTAAAGATAGGCCTCACTTAGGCCCTGTTGCCGTACCTTAGTTAGGCTCTGACGCTGTCTGTACGTGAAGCCCTGGCACTGGTCCTGATGAAGGCCCTGACGCTGGTCCTAACTAAGGCCCTGATGCTCTCAATAACTAAGGTCTTCACCCTATCCCTAGCTCACATCCTGACACTACCACTGGCCTGGAACCTGACTCTGTCCCGAGCTAACGTCCTGCCCCTTATCCTCACCGAAGCCGTAATGCTCTCCCTAACTAAGGCCCAGACTAGTCCTAATTAAGGCCCTGACACTGTCCTTAACTAAGGCCCGGAATCTATCTCTAATATAGGCCTTGCTGCCGGTAATAACTAAAATCCGGACACTATCCTGAGCTAATATCCTGACCCATTTCTAACCAAGGTCCTGACACCGTCCCTAAGAAAGCCCTGTCGCTGTTCCTAAGTGAAGACCTGAGGCTGTCCGTAACTCAGTCCCTGAAGCTATGCCTAACTGAGGCCTTGACGCTGTGACTAACTCAGGCCCTGATCATGTCTGTAACTAAGACACTAATGCTGATGCAACAAAGGCCCTGATGCTGCTCCTACATCATGCCCTGACAGTGTCCCCAGCTATGGGCCTGACGCTAAGCCTCACTCAGGCCCTGTTGCTCTCCCAGAGTCAGGCACTGACGCTGTCCCTACCTGAAGCCCTGACACGGGTCCTAAATAAGGCCCTGATACTGTAACTAAGCTCTTGACACTATCCCTAGGTCATTTCCTGACACGATCCCTAAACTTTACCCTAACCCTGTCCCTAGCAAATGTCCTGCCTCTTATGCTAACTAAAGCCCTTAGGCTGTGACTACCTCAGGCCCTGAATTTAGTCCCAAGGCCGTGATACTGTCCCTAACTAAGGCCCTAACACTATTCCTAACTCAGGCCCTGACACTGTACCTAACAGAGGCCCAGATGCTAGTACTAACTAAGGCCTTGACACTGTCCCTAACTAAGGCCCTGCTGCCATCAATATCTAATGTCCTGACACTATCCTGAGGTAATTTCCGGACCCATCTCTTACCAAGCTCCTGAAACTGTCCCTAAGTAAGCCCTGACGCTGTCCCTAAGGGAGGCCCTAAGGCTGTCCCTAACAGAGACCCTGAGAATGTCTTTAACAAAGCCCCTGAGGCTGATCCTACCAAGGCCCTTATGCTGCTCCTAAGTCATGCCCTGATACTATCCCTAGCTAAGGCTCTGATACTAGGCCTCACTCAAGCCCTGTCGCTCTCCCTAAGTCAGGCTCTGACGCTATCCCTACCTGAAGCCCTGACACTGGTCCTAAATTAGGCCCTGATGCCCTAAGTAACTAAGGTCTTGACACTATCCCTAGGTCATGCCCTGACACAATCCCTAGACCTTAACCTAACCTTGTCTTTAACTAATGTTGAGCTTCTTATGCTAAATAAATCCCTGATGCTCTTCCTAACTAAGGCCCTAAAATTAGTCCCGAGGCCGTGACCCTGGCCCTAACTGAGGCCTGGAGGCTCGTGCTAACTCAGGCCCTGACACTGTCCCTAACTAAGGCCCCGACACTACACCTAACTCAGTCCCTGACACTGTACCTAACAAAGGCTTTGATGCTAGTCCTAAGTCAGGCTGAGACACTGTCTCTAAGGCCCTGCTGCAGTCAATATCTAAAGTCCTGACATTATCCCGAGCTAATATCCTGACCCATGTCTTACCAAGGTCCTAAAACTGTCCCAAAGGAAGCCCTGACGCTGTCCCTAAGTGAGGCCCTGAGGCGGTCCCTAACAGAGGCCCTGAGAATGTCTTTAACGAAGACCCTAATGCTGATCCTACAGAGGCCCTTATACTGCTCCTAAGTCATGCCCTGACACTGCCCCTAACTCAGGCCCTAAAGATAGGCCTCACTTAGGCCCTGCTGCCGTACCTTAGTTAGGCTCTGACGCTGTCCGTACGTGAAGCCCTGGCACTGGTCCTGATGAAGGCCCTGACGCTGGTCCTAACTAAGGCCCTGATGCTCTCAATAACTAAGGTCTTCACCCTATCCCTAGCTCACATCCTGACACTACCACTGGCCTGGAACCTGACTCTGTCCCGAGCTAACGTCCTGCCCCTTATCCTCACCGAAGCCGTAATGCTCTCCCTAACTAAGGCCCAGACTAGTCCTAATTAAGGCCCTGACACTGTCCTTAACTAAGGCCTGGAATCTATCTCTAATATAGGCCTTGCTGCCGGTAATAACTAAAATCCGGACACTATCCTGAGCTAATATCCTGACCCATTTCTAACCAAGGTCCTGACACCGTCCCTAAGAAAGCCCTGTCGCTGTTCCTAACTGAAGACCTGAGGCTGTCCGTAACTCAGTCCCTGAAGCTATGCCTAACTGAGGCCTTGACGCTGTGACTAACTCAGGCCCTGATCATGTCTGTAACTAAGACACTAATGCTGATGCAACAAAGGCCCTGATGCTGCTCCTACATCATGCCCTGACAGTGTCCCCAGCTATGGGCCTGACGCTAAGCCTCACTCAGGCCCTGTTGCTCTCCCAGAGTCAGGCACTGACGCTGTCCCTACCTGAAGCCCTGACACGGGTCCTAAATAAGGCCCTGATACTGTAACTAAGCTCTTGACACTATCCCTAGGTCATTTCCTGACACGATCCCTAAACTTTACCCTAACCCTGTCCCTAGCAAATGTCCTGCCTCTTATGCTAAATAAAGCCCTTAGGCTGTGACTACCTCAGGCCCTGAATTTAGTCCCAAGGCCGTGATACTGTCCCTAACTAAGGCCCTAACACTATTCCTAACTCAGGCCCTGACACTGTACCTAACAGAGGCCCAGATGCTAGTACTAACTAAGGCCTTGACACTGTCCCTAACTAAGGCCCTGCTGCCATCAATATCTAATGTCCTGACACTATCCTGAGGTAATTTCCGGACCCATCTCTTACCAAGCTCCTGAAACTGTCCCTAAGTAAGCCCTGACGCTGTCCCTAAGGGAGGCCCTAAGGCTGTCCCTAACAGAGGCCCTGAGAATGTCTTTAACAAAGCCCCTGAGGCTGATCCTACCAAGGCCCTTATGCTGCTCCTAAGTCATGCCCTGATACTATCCCTAGCTAAGGCTCTGACACTAGGCCTCACTCAAGCCCTGTCGCTCTCCCTAAGTCAGGCTCTGACGCTATCCCTACCTGAAGCCCTGACACTGGTCCTAAATTAGGCCCTGATGCCCTAAGTAACTAAGGTCTTGACACTATCCCTAGGTCATGCCCTGACACAATCCCTAGACCTTAACCTAACCTTGTCTTTAACTAATGCTGAGCTTCTTATGCTAAATAAATCCCTGATGCTGCTCCTAACTAAGGCCCTAAAATTAGTCCCGAGGCCGTGACCCTGGCCCTAACTGAGGCCTGGAGGCTCGTCCTAACTCAGGCCCTGACACTGTCCCTAACTAAGGCCCTGACACTACACCTAACTCAGGCCCTGACACTGTACCTAACAAAGGCTCTGATGCTAGTCCTAAGTCAGGCTGAGACACTGTCTCTAAGGCCCTGCTGCAGTCAATATCTAAAGTCCTGACATTATCCTGAGCTAATATCCTGACCCATGTCTTACCAAGGTCCTGAAACTGTCCCAAAGGAAGGCCTGACGCCGTCCCTAAGTGAGGCCCTGAGGCGGTCCCTAACAGAGGCCCTGAGAATGTCTTTAACGAAGACCCTAATGCTGATCCTACAGAGGCCTTTATACGGCTCCTAAGTCATGCCCTGACACTGTCCCTAACTCAGGCCCTAAAGATAGGCCTCACTTAGGCCCTGTTGCCGTACCTTAGTTAGGCTCTGACGCTGTCCGTACGTGAAGCCCTGACACTGGTCCTGATGAAGGCCCTGCCGCCGGTCCTAAGTAAGGCCCTGATGCTCTCAATAACTAAGGTCTTCACCCTATCCCTAGCTCACATCCTGACACTACCACTGGCCTGGAACCTGACTCTGTCCCGAGCTAATGTCCTGCCCCTTATCCTCACCGAAGCCGTAATGCTCTCCCTAACTAAGGCCCAGACTAGTCCTAATTAAGGCCCTGACACTGTCCCTAACTAAGGCCCGGAATCTATCTCTAATATAGGCCCTGCTGCCGGCAATAACTAAAATCCGGACACTATCCTGAGCCAATATCCTGACCCATTTCTAACCAAGGTCCTGACACCGTCCCTAAGAAAGCCCTGTCGCTGTTCCTAAGTGAAGACCTGAGGCTGTCCGTAACTCAGTCCCTGAAGCTATGCCTAACTGAGGCCTTGACGCTGTGACTAACTCAGGCCCTGATCATGTCTCTAACGAAGACACTAATGCTGATGCAACAAAGCATGCTGATGCTAATGCGGATGCAACAAAGCATCCTGATGCTGCTCCTACATCATGCCCTGACAGTGTCCCCAGCTAAGGGCCTGACGCTAGGCCTCACTCAGGCCCTGTTGCTCTCCCAGAGTCAGGCACTGACGCTGTCCCTACCTGAAGCCCTGACACTGGTCCTAAATAAGGCCCTGATACTGTAACTAAGCTCTTGACACTAGCCCTTGGTCATTTCCTGACACGATCCCTAAACTTGACCCTAACCCTGACCCTAGCAAATGTCCTGCCTCTTATGCTAACTAAAGCCCTTATGCTGTGACTACCTCAGGCCCTGAATTTAGTCCCAAGGCCGTGATACTGTCCCTAACTAAGGCCCTAACACTATTCCTAACTCAGGCCCTGACACTGTACCTAACAGAGGCCCAGATGCTAGTACTAACTAAGGCCTTGACACTGTCCCTAACTAAGGCCCTGCTGCCGTCAATATCTAATGTCCTGACACTATCCTGAGTTAATTTCCGGACCCATCTTTTACCAAGGTCCTGAAACTGTCCCTAAGTAAGCCCTGACGCTGTCCCTAAGTGAGGCCCTAAGGCTGCCCCTAACAGAGGCCCTGATAATGTCTTTAACAAAGCCCCTCCCTGAGGCTGATCCTACCAAGGCCCTTATGCTGCTCCTAAGTCATGCCCTGATACTATCCCTAGCTAAGGCTCTGACACTAGGCCTCACTCAAGCCCTGTCGCTCTCCCTAAGTCAGGCTCTGACGCTATCCCTACCTGAAGCCCTGACACTGGTCCTAAATTAGGCCCTGATGCCCTAAGTAACTAAGGTCTTGACACTATCCCTAGGTCATGCCCTGACACAATCCCTAGACCTTAACCTAACCTTGTCTTTAACTAATGTTGAGCTTCTTATGCTAAATAAATCCCTGATGCTCTTCCTAACTAAGGCCCTAAAATTAGTCCCGAGGCCGTGACCCTGGCCCTAACTGAGCCCTGGAGGCTCGTCCTAACTCAGGCCCTGACACTGTCCCTAACTAAGGCCCTGACACTACACCTAACTCAGTCCCTGACACTGTACCTAACAAAGGCTCTGATGCTAGTCCTAAGTCAGGCTGAGACACTGTCTCTAAGGCCCTGCTGCAGTCAATATCTAAAGTCCTGACATTATCCCGAGCTAATATCCTGACCCATGTCTTACCAAGGTCCTGAAACTGTCCCAAAGGAAGCCCTGACGCTGTCCCTAAGTGAGGCCCTGAGGCGGTCCCTAACAGAGGCCCTGAGAATGTCTTTAACGAAGACCCTAATGCTGATCCTACAGAGGCCCTTATACGGCTCCTAAGTCATGCCCTGACACTGCCCCTAACTCAGGCCCTAAAGATAGGCCTCACTTAGGCCCTGTTGCCGTACCTTAGTTAGGCTCTGACGCTGTCTGTACGTGAAGCCCTGGCACTGGTCCTGATGAAGGCCCTGACGCTGGTCCTAACTAAGGCCCTGATGCTCTCAATAACTAAGGTCTTCACCCTATCCCTAGCTCACATCCTGACACTACCACTGGCCTGGAACCTGACTCTGTCCCGAGCTAACGTCCTGCCCCTTATCCTCACCGAAGCCGTAATGCTCTCCCTAACTAAGGCCCAGACTAGTCCTAATTAAGGCCCTGACACTGTCCTTAACTAAGGCCCGGAATCTATCTCTAATATAGGCCTTGCTGCCGGTAATAACTAAAATCCAGACACTATCCTGAGCTAATATCCTGACCCATTTCTAACCAAGGTCCTGACACCGTCCCTAAGAAAGCCCTGTCGCTGTTCCTAAGTGAAGACCTGAGGCTGTCCGTAACTCAGTCCCTGAAGCTATGCCTAACTGAGGCCTTGACGCTGTGACTAACTCAGGCCCTGATCATGTCTGTAACTAAGACACTAATGCTGATGCAACAAAGGCCCTGATGCTGCTCCTACATCATGCCCTGACAGTGTCCCCAGCTATGGGCCTGACGCTAAGCCTCACTCAGGCCCTGTTGCTCTCCCAGAGTCAGGCACTGACGCTGTCCCTACCTGAAGCCCTGACACGGGTCCTAAATAAGGCCCTGATACTGTAACTAAGCTCTTGACACTATCCCTAGGTCATTTCCTGACACGATCCCTAAACTTTACCCTAACCCTGTCCCTAGCAAATGTCCTGCCTCTTATGCTAACTAAAGCCCTTAGGCTGTGACTACCTCAGGCCCTGAATTTAGTCCCAAGGCCGTGATACTGTCCCTAACTAAGGCCCTAACACTATTCCTAACTCAGGCCCTGACACTGTACCTAACAGAGGCCCAGATGCTAGTACTAACTAAGGCCTTGACACTGTCCCTAACTAAGGCCCTGCTGCCATCAATATCTAATGTCCTGACACTATCCTGAGGTAATTTCCGGACCCATCTCTTACCAAGCTCCTGAAACTGTCCCTAAGTAAGCCCTGACGCTGTCCCTAAGGGAGGCCCTAAGGCTGTCCCTAACAGAGGCCCTGAGAATGTCTTTAACAAAGCCCCTCCCTGAGGCTGATCCTACCAAGGCCCTTATGCTGCTCCTAAGTCATGCCCTGATACTATCCCTAGCTAAGGCTCTGATACTAGGCCTCACTCAAGCCCTGTCGCTCTCCCTAAGTCAGGCTCTGACGCTATCCCTACCTGAAGCCCTGACACTGGTCCTAAATTAGGCCCTGATGCCCTAAGTAACTAAGGTCTTGACACTATCCCTAGGTCATGCCCTGACACAATCCCTAGACCTTAACCTAACCTTGTCTTTAACTAATGTTGAGCTTCTTATGCTAAATAAATCCCTGATGCTCTTCCTAACTAAGGCCCTAAAATTAGTCCCGAGGCCGTAACCCTGGCCCTAACTGAGGCCTGGAGGCTCGTCCTAACTCAGGCCCTGACACTGTCCCTAACTAAGGCCCTGACACTACACCTAACTCAGTCCCTGACACTGTACCTAACAAAGGCTCTGATGCTAGTCCTAAGTCAGGCTGAGACACTGTCTCTAAGGCCCTGCTGCAGTCAATATCTAAAGTCCTGACATTATCCCGAGCTAATATCCTGACCCATGTCTTACCAAGGTCCTGAAACTGTCCCAAAGGAAGCCCTGACGCTGTCCCTAAGTGAGGCCCTGAGGCGGTCCCTAACAGAGGCCCTGAGAATGTCTTTAACGAAGACCCTAATGCTGATCCTACAGAGGCCCTTATACGGCTCCTAAGTCATGCCCTGACACTGCCCCTAACTCAGGCCCTAAAGATAGGCCTCACTTAGGCCCTGTTGCCGTACCTTAGTTAGGCTCTGACGCTGTCTGTACGTGAAGCCCTGGCACTGGTCCTGATGAAGGCCCTGACGCTGGTCCTAACTAAGGCCCTGATGCTCTCAATAACTAAGGTCTTCACCCTATCCCTAGCTCACATCCTGACACTACCACTGGCCTGGAACCTGACTCTGTCCCGAGCTAACGTCCTGCCCCTTATCCTCACCGAAGCCTTAATGCTCTCCCTAACTAAGGCCCAGACTAGTCCTAATTAAGGCCCTGACACTGTCCTTAACTAAGGCCCGGAATCTATCTCTAATATAGGCCTTGCTGCCGGTAATAACTAAAATCCGGACACTATCCTGAGCTAATATCCTGACCCATTTCTAACCAAGGTCCTGACACCGTCCCTAAGAAAGCCCTGTCGCTGTTCCTAAGTGAAGACCTGAGGCTGTCCGTAACTCAGTCCCTGAAGCTATGCCTAACTGAGGCCTTGACGCTGTGACTAACTCAGGCCCTGATCATGTCTGTAACTAAGACACTAATGCTGATGCAACAAAGGCCCTGATGCTGCTCCTACATCATGCCCTGACAGTGTCCCCAGCTATGGGCCTGACGCTAAGCCTCACTCAGGCCCTGTTGCTCTCCCAGAGTCAGGCACTGACGCTGTCCCTACCTGAAGCCCTGACACGGGTCCTAAATAAGGCCCTGATACTGTAACTAAGCTCTTGACACTATCCCTAGGTCATTTCCTGACACGATCCCTAAACTTTACCCTAACCCTGTCCCTAGCAAATGTCCTGCCTCTTATGCTAACTAAAGCCCTTAGGCTGTGACTACCTCAGGCCCTGAATTTAGTCCCAAGGCCGTGATACTGTCCCTAACTAAGGCCATAACACTATTCCTAACTCAGGCCCTGACACTGTACCTAACAGAGGCCCAGATGCTAGTACTAACTAAGGCCTTGACACTGTCCCTAACTAAGGCCCTGCTGCCATCAATATCTAATGTCCTGACACTATCCTGAGGTAATTTCCGGACCCATCTCTTACCAAGCTCCTGAAACTGTCCCTAAGTAAGCCCTGACGCTGTCCCTAAGGGAGGCCCTAAGGCTGTCCCTAACAGAGGCCCTGAGAATGTCTTTAACAAAGCCCCTGAGGCTGATCCTACCAAGGCCCTTATGCTGCTCCTAAGTCATGCCCTGATACTATCCCTAGCTAAGGCTCTGATACTAGGCCTCACTCAAGCCCTGTCGCTCTCCCTAAGTCAGGCTCTGACGCTATCCCTACCTGAAGCCCTGACACTGGTCCTAAATTAGGCCCTGATGCCCTAAGTAACTAAGGTCTTGACACTATCCCTAGGTCATGCCCTGACACAATCCCTAGACCTTAACCTAACCTTGTCTTTAACTAATGTTGAGCTTCTTATGCTAAAAAAATCCCTGATGCTGTTCCTAACTAAGGCCCTAAAATTAGTCCCGAGGCCGTGACCCTGGCCCTAACTGAGGCCTGGAGGCTCGTGCTAACTCAGGCCCTGACACTGTCCCTAACTAAGGCCCTGACACTACACCTAACTCAGTCCCTGACACTGTACCTAACAAAGGCTTTGATGCTAGTCCTAAGTCAGGCTGAGACACTGTCTCTAAGGCCCTGCTGCAGTCAATATCTAAAGTCCTGACATTATCCCGAGCTAATATCCTGACCCATGTCTTACCAAGGTCCTGAAACTGTCCCAAAGGAAGCCCTGACGCTGTCCCTAAGTGAGGCCCTGAGGCGGTCCCTAACAGAGGCCCTGAGAATGTCTTTAACGAAGACCCTAATGCTGATCCTACAGAGGCCCTTATACTGCTCCTAAGTCATGCCCTGACACTGCCCCTAACTCAGGCCCTAAAGATAGGCCTCACTTAGGCCCTGCTGCCGTACCTTAGTTAGGCTCTGACGCTGTCCGTACGTGAAGCCCTGGCACTGGTCCTGATGAAGGCCCTGACGCTGGTCCTAACTAAGGCCCTGATGCTCTCAATAACTAAGGTCTTCACCCTATCCCTAGCTCACATCCTGACACTACCACTGGCCTGGAACCTGACTCTGTCCCGAGCTAACGTCCTGCCCCTTATCCTCACCGAAGCCGTAATGCTCTCCCTAACTAAGGCCCAGACTAGTCCTAATTAAGGCCCTGACACTGTCCTTAACTAAGGCCTGGAATCTATCTCTAATATAGGCCTTGCTGCCGGTAATAACTAAAATCCGGACACTATCCTGAGCTAATATCCTGACCCATTTCTAACCAAGGTCCTGACACCGTCCCTAAGAAAGCCCTGTCGCTGTTCCTAACTGAAGACCTGAGGCTGTCCGTAACTCAGTCCCTGAAGCTATGCCTAACTGAGGCCTTGACGCTGTGACTAACTCAGGCCCTGATCATGTCTGTAACTAAGACACTAATGCTGATGCAACAAAGGCCCTGATGCTGCTCCTACATCATGCCCTGACAGTGTCCCCAGCTATGGGCCTGACGCTAAGCCTCACTCAGGCCCTGTTGCTCTCCCAGAGTCAGGCACTGACGCTGTCCCTACCTGAAGCCCTGACACGGGTCCTAAATAAGGCCCTGATACTGTAACTAAGCTCTTGACACTATCCCTAGGTCATTTCCTGACACGATCCCTAAACTTGACCCTAACCCTGTCCCTAGCAAATGTCCTGCCTCTTATGCTAACTAAAGCCCTTAGGCTGTGACTACCTCAGGCCCTGAATTTAGTCCCAAGGCCGTGATACTGTCCCTAACTAAGGCCCTAACACTATTCCTAACTCAGGCCCTGACACTGTACCTAACAGAGGCCCAGATGCTAGTACTAACTAAGGCCTTGACACTGTCCCTAACTAAGGCCCTGCTGCCGTCAATATCTAATGTCCTGACACTATCCTGAGGTAATTTCCGGACCCATCTCTTACCAAGCTCCTGAAACTGTCCCTAAGTAAGCCCTGACGCTGTCCCTAAGGGAGGCCCTAAGGCTGTCCCTAACAGAGGCCCTGAGAATGTCTTTAACAAAGCCCCTGAGGCTGATCCTACCAAGGCCCTTATGCTGCTCCTAAGTCATGCCCTGATACTATCCCTAGCTAAGGCTCTGATACTAGGCCTCACTCAAGCCCTGTCGCTCTCCCTAAGTCAGGCTCTGACGCTATCCCTACCTGAAGCCCTGACACTGGTCCTAAATTAGGCCCTGATGCCCTAAGTAACTAAGGTCTTGACACTATCCCTAGGTCATGCCCTGACACAATCCCTAGACCTTAACCTAACCTTGTCTTTAACTAATGCTGAGCTTCTTATGCTAAATAAATCCCTGATGCTGTTCCTAACTAAGGCCCTAAAATTAGTCCCGAGGCCGTGACCCTGGCCCTAACTGAGGCCTGGAGGCTCGTCCTAACTCAGGCCCTGACACTGTCCCTAACTAAGGCCCTGACACTACACCTAACTCAGGCCCTGACACTGTACCTAACAAAGGCTTTGATGCTAGTCCTAAGTCAGGCTGAGACACTGTCTCTAAGGCCCTGCTGCAGTCAATATCTAAAGTCCTGACATTATCCCGAGCTAATATCCTGACCCATGTCTTACCAAGGTCCTGAAACTGTCCCAAAGGAAGCCCTGACGCTGTCCCTAAGTGAGGCCCTGAGGCGGTCCCTAACAGAGGCCCTGAGAATGTCTTTAACGAAGACCCTAATGCTGATCCTACAGAGGCCCTTATACTGCTCCTAAGTCATGCCCTGACACTGCCCCTAACTCAGGCCCTAAAGATAGGCCTCACTTAGGCCCCGTTGCCGTACCTTAGTTAGGCTCTGACGCTGTCCGTACGTGAAGCCCTGGCACTGGTCCTGATGAAGGCCCTGACGCTGGTCCTAACTAAGGCCCTGATGCTCTCAATAACTAAGGTCTTCACCCTATCCCTAGCTCACATCCTGACACTACCACTGGCCTGGAACCTGACTCTGTCCCGAGCTAACGTCCTGCCCCTTATCCTCACCGAAGCTGTAATGCTCTCCCTAACTAAGGCCCAGACTAGTCCTAATTAAGGCCCTGACACTGTCCTTAACTAATGCCTGGAATCTATCTCTAATATAGGCCTTGCTGCCGGTAATAACTAAAATCCGGACACTATCCTGAGCTAATATCCTGACCCATTTCTAACCAAGGTCCTGACACCGTCCCTAAGAAAGCCCTGTCGCTGTTCCTAAGTGAAGACCTGAGGCTGTCCGTAACTCAGTCCCTGAAGCTATGCCTAACTGAGGCCTTGACGCTGTGACTAACTCAGGCCCTGATCATGTCTGTAACTAAGACACTAATGCTGATGCAACAAAGGCCCTGATGCTGCTCCTACATCATGCCCTGACAGTGTCCCCAGCTATGGGCCTGACGCTAAGCCTCACTCAGGCCCTGTTGCTCTCCCAGAGTCAGGCACTGACGCTGTTCCTACCTGAAGCCCTGACACGGGTCCTAAATAAGGCCCTGATACTGTAACTAAGCTCTTGACACTATCCCTAGGTCATTTCCTGACACGATCCCTAAACTTTACCCTAACCCTGTCCCTAGCAAATGTCCTGCCTCTTATGCTAACTAAAGCCCTTAGGCTGTGACTACCTCAGGCCCTGAATTTAGTCCCAAGGCCGTGATACTGTCCCTAACTAAGGCCCTAACACTATTCCTAACTCAGGCCCTGACACTGTACCTAACAGAGGCCCAGATGCTAGTACTAACTAAGGCCTTGACACTGTCCCTAACTAAGGCCCTGCTGCCATCAATATCTAATGTCCTGACACTATCCTGAGGTAATTTCCGGACCCATCTCTTACCAAGCTCCTGAAACTGTCCCTAAGTAAGCCCTGACGCTGTCCCTAAGGGAGGCCCTAAGGCTGTCCCTAACAGAGGCCCTGAGAATGTCTTTAACAAAGCCCCTGAGGCTGATCCTACCAAGGCCCTTATGCTGCTCCTAAGTCATGCCCTGATACTATCCCTAGCTAAGGCTCTGACACTAGGCCTCACTCAAGCCCTGTCGCTCTCCCTAAGTCAGGCTCTGACGCTATCCCTACCTGAAGCCCTGACACTGGTCCTAAATTAGGCCCTGATGCCCTAAGTAACTAAGGTCTTGACACTATCCCTAGGTCATGCCCTGACACAATCCCTAGACCTTAACCTAACCTTGTCTTTAACTAATGCTGAGCTTCTTATGCTAAATAAATCCCTGATGCTGTTCCTAACTAAGGCCCTAAAATTAGTCCCGAGGCCGTGACCCTGGCCCTAACTGAGGCCTGGAGGCTCGTCCTAACTCAGGCCCTGACACTGTCCCTAACTAAGGCCCTGACACTACACCTAACTCAGGCCCTGACACTGTACCTAACAAAGGCTCTGATGCTAGTCCTAAGTCAGGCTGAGACACTGTCTCTAAGGCCCTGCTGCAGTCAATATCTAAAGTCCTGACATTATCCTGAGCTAATATCCTGACCCATGTCTTACCAAGGTCCTGAAACTGTCCCAAAGGAAGGCCTGACGCCGTCCCTAAGTGAGGCCCTGAGGCGGTCCCTAACAGAGGCCCTGAGAATGTCTTTAACGAAGACCCTAATGCTGATCCTACAGAGGCCTTTATACTGCTCCTAAGTCATGCCCTGACACTGTCCCTAACTCAGGCCCTAAAGATAGGCCTCACTTAGGCCCTGTTGCCGTACCTTAGTTAGGCTCTGACGCTGTCCGTACGTGAAGCCCTGACACTGGTCCTGATGAAGGCCCTGCCGCCGGTCCTAAGTAAGGCCCTGATGCTCTCAATAACTAAGGTCTTCACCCTATCCCTAGCTCACATCCTGACACTACCACTGGCCTGGAACCTGACTCTGTCCCGAGCTAATGTCCTGCCCCTTATCCTCACCGAAGCCGTAATGCTCTCCCTAACTAAGGCCCAGACTAGTCCTAATTAAGGCCCTGACACTGTCCCTAACTAAGGCCCGGAATCTATCTCTAATATAGGCCCTGCTGCCGGCAATAACTAAAATCCGGACACTATCCTGAGCTAATATCCTGACCCATTTCTAACCAAGGTCCTGACACCGTCCCTAAGAAAGCCCTGTCGCTGTTCCTAAGTGAAGACCTGAGGCTGTCCGTAACTCAGTCCCTGAAGCTATGCCTAACTGAGGCCTTGACGCTGTGACTAACTCAGGCCCTGATCATGTCTCTAACGAAGACACTAATGCTGATGCAACAAAGCATGCTGATGCTAATGCGGATGCAACAAAGCATCCTGATGCTGCTCCTACATCATGCCCTGACAGTGTCCCCAGCTAAGGGCCTGACGCTAGGCCTCACTCAGGCCCTGTTGCTCTCCCAGAGTCAGGCACTGACGCTGTCCCTACCTGAAGCCCTGACACTGGTCCTAAATAAGGCCCTGATACTGTAACTAAGCTCTTGACACTAGCCCTTGGTCATTTCCTGACACGATCCCTAAACTTGACCCTAACCCTGACCCTAGCAAATGTCCTGCCTCTTATGCTAACTAAAGCCCTTATGCTGTGACTACCTCAGGCCCTGAATTTAGTCCCAAGGCCGTGATACTGTCCCTAGCTAAGGCCCTAACACTATTCCTAACTCAGGCCCTGACACTGTACCTAACAGAGGCCCAGATGCTAGTACTAACTAAGGCCTTGACACTGTCCCTAACTAAGGCCCTGCTGCCGTCAATATCTAATGTCCTGACACTATCCTGAGTTAATTTCCGGACCCATCTCTTACCAAGGTCCTGAAACTGTCCCTAAGTAAGCCCTGACGCTGTCCCTAAGTGAGGCCCTAAGGCTGCCCCTAACAGAGGCCCTGATAATGTCTTTAACAAAGCCCCTCCCTGAGGCTGATCCTACCAAGGCCCTTATGCTGCTCCTAAGTCATGCCCTGATACTATCCCTAGCTAAGGCTCTGACACTAGGCCTCACTCAAGCCCTGTCGCTCTCCCTAAGTCAGGCTCTGACGCTATCCCTACCTGAAGCCCTGACACTGGTCCTAAATTAGGCCCTGATGCCCTAAGTAACTAAGGTCTTGACACTATCCCTAGGTCATGCCCTGACACAATCCCTAGACCTTAACCTAACCTTGTCTTTAACTAATGTTGAGCTTCTTATGCTAAAAAAATCCCTGATGCTGTTCCTAACTAAGGCCCTAAAATTAGTCCCGAGGCCGTGACCCTGGCCCTAACTGAGGCCTGGAGGCTCGTCCTAACTCAGGCCCTGACACTGTCCCTAACTAAGGCCCTGACACTACACCTAACTCAGTCCCTGACACTGTACCTAACAAAGGCTCTGATGCTAGTCCTAAGTCAGGCTGAGACACTGTCTCTAAGGCCCTGCTGCAGTCAATATCTAAAGTCCTGACATTATCCCGAGCTAATATCCTGACCCATGTCTTACCAAGGTCCTGAAACTGTCCCAAAGGAAGCCCTGACGCTGTCCCTAAGTGAGGCCCTGAGGCGGTCCCTAACAGAGGCCCTGAGAATGTCTTTAACGAAGACCCTAATGCTGATCCTACAGAGGCCCTTATACTGCTCCTAAGTCATGCCCTGACACTGCCCCTAACTCAGGCCCTAAAGATAGGCCTCACTTAGGCCCTGTTGCCGTACCTTAGTTAGGCTCTGACGCTGTCCGTACGTGAAGCCCTGGCACTGGTCCTGATGAAGGCCCTGACGCTGGTCCTAACTAAGGCCCTGATGCTCTCAATAACTAAGGTCTTCACCCTATCCCTAGCTCACATCCTGACACTACCACTGGCCTGGAACCTGACTCTGTCCCGAGCTAACGTCCTGCCCCTTATCCTCACCGAAGCCGTAATGCTCTCCCTAACTAAGGCCCAGACTAGTCCTAATTAAGGCCCTGACACTGTCCTTAACTAAGGCCTGGAATCTATCTCTAATATAGGCCTTGCTGCCGGTAATAACTAAAATCCGGACACTATCCTGAGCTAATATCCTGACCCATTTCTAACCAAGGTCCTGACACCGTCCCTAAGAAAGCCCTGTCGCTGTTCCTAACTGAAGACCTGAGGCTGTCCGTAACTCAGTCCCTGAAGCTATGCCTAACTGAGGCCTTGACGCTGTGACTAACTCAGGCCCTGATCATGTCTGTAACTAAGACACTAATGCTGATGCAACAAAGGCCCTGATGCTGCTCCTACATCATGCCCTGACAGTGTCCCCAGCTATGGGCCTGACGCTAAGCCTCACTCAGGCCCTGTTGCTCTCCCAGAGTCAGGCACTGACGCTGTCCCTACCTGAAGCCCTGACACGGGTCCTAAATAAGGCCCTGATACTGTAACTAAGCTCTTGACACTATCCCTAGGTCATTTCCTGACACGATCCCTAAACTTTACCCTAACCCTGTTCCTAGCAAATGTCCTGCCTCTTATGCTAACTAAAGCCCTTAGGCTGTGACTACCTCAGGCCCTGAATTTAGTCCCAAGGCCGTGATACTGTCCCTAACTAAGGCCCTAACACTATTCCTAACTCAGGCCCTGACACTGTACCTAACAGAGGCCCAGATGCTAGTACTAACTAAGGCCTTGACACTGTCCCTAACTAAGGCCCTGCTGCCATCAATATCTAATGTCCTGACACTATCCTGAGGTAATTTCCGGACCCATCTCTTACCAAGCTCCTGAAACTGTCCCTAAGTAAGCCCTGACGCTGTCCCTAAGGGAGGCCCTAAGGCTGTCCCTAACAGAGGCCCTGAGAATGTCTTTAACAAAGCCCCTGAGGCTGATCCTACCAAGGCCCTTATGCTGCTCCTAAGTCATGCCCTGATACTATCCCTAGCTAAGGCTCTGACACTAGGCCTCACTCAAGCCCTGTTGCTCTCCCTAAGTCAGGCTCTGACGCTATCCCTACCTGAAGCCCTGACACTGGTCCTAAATTAGGCCCTGATGCCCTAAGTAACTAAGGTCTTGACACTATCCCTAGGTCATGCCCTGACACAATCCCTAGACCTTAACCTAACCTTGTCTTTAACTAATGCTGAGCTTCTTATGCTAAATAAATCCCTGATGCTGTTCCTAACTAAGGCCCTAAAATTAGTCCCGAGGCCGTGACCCTGGCCCTAACTGAGGCCTGGAGGCTCGTGCTAACTCAGGCCCTGACACTGTCCCTAACTAAGGCCCTGACACTACACCTAACTCAGTCCCTGACACTGTACCTAACAAAGGCTCTGATGCTAGTCCTAAGTCAGGCTGAGACACTGTCTCTAAGGCCCTGCTGCAGTCAATATCTAAAGTCCTGACATTATCCTGAGCTAATATCCTGACCCATGTCTTACCAAGGTCCTGAAACTGTCCCAAAGGAAGGCCTGACGCCGTCCCTAAGTGAGGCTCTGAGGCGGTCCCTAACAGAGGCCCTGAGAATGTCTTTAACGAAGACCCTAATGCTGATCCTACAGAGGCCTTTATACTGCTCCTAAGTCATGCCCTGACACTGTCCCTAACTCAGGCCCTAAAGATAGGCCTCACTTAGGCCCTGCTGCCGTACCTTAGTTAGGCTCTGACGCTGTCCGTACGTGAAGCCCTGGCACTGGTCCTGATGAAGGCCCTGACGCTGGTCCTAACTAAGGCCCTGATGCTCTCAATAACTAAGGTCTTCACCCTATCCCTAGCTCACATCCTGACACTACCACTGGCCTGGAACCTGACTCTGTCCCGAGCTAACGTCCTGCCCCTTATCCTCACCGAAGCCGTAATGCTCTCCCTAACTAAGGCCCAGACTAGTCCTAATTAAGGCCCTGACACTGTCCTTAACTAAGGCCTGGAATCTATCTCTAATATAGGCCTTGCTGCCGGTAATAACTAAAATCCGGACACTATCCTGAGCTAATATCCTGACCCATTTCTAACCAAGGTCCTGACACCGTCCCTAAGAAAGCCCTGTCGCTGTTCCTAAGTGAAGACCTGAGGCTGTCCGTAACTCAGTCCCTGAAGCTATGCCTAACTGAGGCCTTGACGCTGTGACTAACTCAGGCCCTGATCATGTCTGTAACTAAGACACTAATGCTGATGCAACAAAGGCCCTGATGCTGCTCCTACATCATGCCCTGACAGTGTCCCCAGCTATGGGCCTGACGCTAGGCCTCACTCAGGCCCTGTTGCTCTCCCAGAGTCAGGCACTGATGCTGTCCCTACCTGAAGCCCTGACACGGGTCCTAAATAAGGCCCTGATACTGTAACTAAGCTCTTGACACTATCCCTAGGTCATTTCCTGACACGATCCCTAAACTTTACCCTAACCCTGTCCCTAGCAAATGTCCTGCCTCTTATGCTAACTAAAGCCCTTAGGCTGTGACTACCTCAGGCCCTGAATTTAGTCCCAAGGCTGTGATACTGTCCCTAACTAAGGCCCTAACACTATTCCTAACTCAGGCCCTGACACTGTACCTAACAGAGGCCCAGATGCTAGTACTAACTAAGGCCTTGACACTGTCCCTAACTAAGGCCCTGCTGCCATCAATATCTAATGTCCTGACACTATCCTGAGGTAATTTCCGGACCCATCTCTTACCAAGCTCCTGAAACTGTCCCTAAGTAAGCCCTGACGCTGTCCCTAAGGGAGGCCCTAAGGCTGTCCCTAACAGAGGCCCTGAGAATGTCTTTAACAAAGCCCCTGAGGCTGATCCTACCAAGGCCCTTATGCTGCTCCTAAGTCATGCCCTGATACTATCCCTAGCTAAGGCTCTGACACTAGGCCTCACTCAAGCCCTGTCGCTCTCCCTAAGTCAGGCTCTGACGCTATCCCTACCTGAAGCCCTGACACTGGTCCTAAATTAGGCCCTGATGCCCTAAGTAACTAAGGTCTTGACACTATCCCTAGGTCATGCCCTGACACAATCCCTAGACCTTAACCTAACCTTGTCTTTAACTAATCAAGGGACGAGACTTGTTTTTATGTATGTAAAGTTGTATGTTTGAAATTACTGGAAAGTCAATTACTTTTCAAAACATCATGTATGTCAACAGCATGCCAGAAAAGCAGAGAAAACATCAAACTTCCATATAGAAGCCAAGCCTTACCCAGATCCAGTTCACCCAAAGTCCACATGTCATTTAGAGGCACTGTGGGAAGGTTATATTAGGAGCCGCTGTCCTCCGTGTTGTGGACGACCTGGATATGGTAGAAACAGTGGGATTTTTGAATTCCAATTTTCCACTTCATTCCACAAAAAAACTATTAGAACTAATAAATCAATTCAGTAAAGTTGCAAAATCAATACACAGAGATCAGTTGCCTTTCTAAACACTAATAATGAACCATCAGAAAGAGAAAGAAAGCAACCCTATTTACAACTGCATTCAAAAAGAACAAAATACCTGGGAATAAAGTCAACCAAGGAGGTGAAAGACCTGCACACTGAAAACTTGAAGACATTGATGAAGACATTGCAAAACACATCAAGAAATGGAAAGAAATCCTGTTCTCATGGAATGGAACAATTAATATTGTTAAAATATCCATGCTACCCAAAGCAGTGGACACAGTGAATGCAATCCCTCCCAAAATTCCATGGTATTTTCCCCCAAAATAGAGCAAATCCTCCTAATATCTGTGGGGAACCACAAAGGACCCCAAATAGCCAAAGAAACCCTGAAAAAAGAGAACGGGCTGGAGGCATCTCCCTCCCTGACGTCACACTCTGCTGAGAAGCTACAGTCACCAAAACAGTGTGGAACTGGCTCTAAACGGGCACAGGGACCAGAGGAACAGGACAGAGAGACCAGAATTCAACCCACACGGACGGGGTCGGTGAATTTATGACACAGGGACCAAGGACACACCAAGGAGCACGACACGCCCCACGATAAATGGTGCTGGGAAAACTGGACGCCCCATAACTCACGCTGGCTACCCTGCACACAAACCTGACCAAACACCCAGCTTTCCACGCCAAGCCCTCCCTCGCTCACACGAAGACGGACCCCCTCAACGGTCAGTCGCCCACAGGAAGCTTCTCCCCACTTTTCCTCACCGTCTCTTCACCTTTTCCTCAGGCATCACCTGGGTCCTCAGGAAACCTAGTTCCCTAGTCAGCGTGGAGGCAGCCCCACTTTGTCCTGAAGCCGAAGTCCTGAGGAGATGGAGACCGAGCTCCTCTCAGCAGAGAAGCTGAGCCGGGCATCCTACCCGAAGGCCCCCGCCCCCGCCCCCCCGCCTGAGGAGGCTCAACTCCTCTCAGCTGTCCTCACAATCGAGTTCGCAGGGAACGAGCATGCGCTGTGGGTCAGAGAGGCGAACTCGGCGCCACCCTGTGGTCAGTGCAGGAAGTGCAGGCCGCGCCTCCCTCACAGGTCACTGGAGGCAGCGTGCCCTACTGACAGGACTGCTGAATCCATTCAACTGGAAATTCAAACGAAAATGGAGTCTCTATCTCAAAAGTTTTCTAAAAGTAGTTAAGGAACAATTCATTGGAAACCATTTGGAAGGAAGTGAATGTAGATGCAAACTTTACAACTTATACCAAATTCACTCAAAGTTATTCAGAGGCAAATTTTATTTTAGTTTATAATTTATGTTTGGCTGCATTGGGTCTTCGTTGCTGCATGTGGGCTTGCTCTAGTTGCGTCGAGCGGGGCTACTCTTCGTTGTGGTGCACGGGCTTCTCATTGCGGTGGCTTCTCTTGTGGGCGAGCACGGGCTCTAGGCGCGCAGGCTTCAGTAGTTGTGCCGCGCAGGCTTGGTTGCTCTGCGGCATGTGGGAGCTTCCCGGACCAGGGCTCGAGCCCGTGTCCCCTGCATTGGCAGGCGGACTCTTAACCACTGCGTCACCAGGGAAGTCCCCACAGACAAACTTTAAATACAAAACTATTCAAGGGGCTTCCCTGGTGGCGCAGTGGTTGAGAATCTGCCTGCTAATGCAGGGGACACGGGTTCGAGCCCTGGTCCGGGAAGATCCCACATGCCGCGGAGCAACTAGCCCCGTGAGCCACAACTCCTGACCCTGCGCGGCTGGAGCCTGTGCTCCGCAACAAGAGAGGCCGCGATAGTGAGAGGCCCGCGCACCGCGATGAAGAGTGGCCCCCGCTTGCCACAACTAGAGAAAGCCTTCGCACAGAAACGAAGACCCAACACAGCCAAAAATAAATTAATTAATTCATCAATTAAAAAAGAAAGCTGTCTCTCAAATTTAACTTCCAGAATATATTCAGGAAAAACGCATACGCCCTTTTTGCCCAACCAAAGAAGCGGGCAATGCAAATCAACACTACAGAGAGGTATCACTTCGAATCAGAAAAAAGGACCATCCTCACAAAGGGTAAAAACCAGATATGCAGGACAAGGAGAGGAGAAAAGGGAGCCTCGTTACGCTGAAGGGGGGAATGTAAATTGCCAACGGCCACTCTGGAGAAGTGTGCTGTGTTTCCTGAAGCATCTAAAAAACAGAGCTACAAAGCATAGGGCGCTTCCACTCATGGGCCTATATGTTGGCAAAACCAAAAATCCACAGGATGCAGGCACCCCGTTTACTGCTGCTATGTTTACAACAGCCTCGACTTGGGTACAACTTCATAGTCCTTGGAAGGAAAAAACGGTGAAAGAAAATTTGGTACTTAAGCACAACGGAATATTACTCAGCCCTGAAATCAATGAAATGAGGCCAGTTGCAGCAACTCAGGGGGACTTATGTATGGTCATTGAGAGTGAAATAAGTTAGACAGCAAGAGAAACTTATCATAAGATATCACTTATAAAGGGAATCTAAAAATCGCCAACCGTGAACTGAATTACAAACAGAACACCATCACACATTTACAAAACACACTTACGGCTGCTTAAGGGGAAAAGTGCGGTGCGGTGATGCATAAACCAGGAGGTTGAAATTGGCACAGATACCGTTCCATACGCCAATAATGTAATCGCCAAGACATACTCATGGTTCAAGGAACTGGACTCAGCACACTCTATTCACAGAAAAAACATATATCTGACTACTAGAAACTAGAAAAGAATTTATTGATGCCTCTCTGTAAGTGACTCAGGTGGATGTACAGCACCAAGAAACACAACATTGCAAATCAGCTACACCCCATTATAAAAATTAATTATAAAAAAAGAAAGACAGTGAGAGAGAGAGGAATTCTCACAAAATTCAATCAGGGGCTGTGATGCAACTGGACTGACCACATCTACACTCACAGCTCAATGGGACGTAAGGCTGGACACCCTAACCCTAAACCCTAACCCGAACCCTAACCCAACCCTAACCCTACCTTAACCGTAACCCTAACCCAACACTAACCCTAACCCTAAACCCTAACCCTAACCCAACCCTAAGCCTAACCCTAACCCCTAGCCCTAGCCCTAGCCCTAACCCTGACCCTAACCCCTAACCCTTAACCCCTAACCCCTAACCCTAACCAAGTTCACAAGTAAACTTCTCGCCCACCTGGAGAGAGTGATTTAATTTGAAAGAGTAAAGACACAATCAGCTCAGTAATTGGCCACGGGGGCTGGAGGGGCCAAGGCTAACCTGAGCTGGAGGAACGTGGGTGCCTGCCTGGATGCTCAGAGGCCAAGGGCTGTCCTGAGACCTGCTTGGACACCCGTGCCGATGGAACAAAGGATCCGTCCAGTCCCAAGAGGGCCCCACCAGCCCTCACGAATGCAACACCAGACTTCCCTGGTGGCGCAGTGGCTAAGAATCCACCTGCCCATGCAGGGGACACGGGTTTGAGCCCTGGTCCGGGAAGATCCCACATGCTGTGGAGCAACTAAGCCCGTGCACCACAACTACTGAGCCTGCGCTCTAGAACCCGCGAGCCCCGACTGCTGAAGCCCACGCGCTTAGAGCCTGTGCTCTGCAACAAGAGAAGCCACCGCAATGAGAAGCCCCCACTCGCCGCAACTAGAGAAAGCCTCCGGGCAGCAATGCAGACCCAACACAGCCCAAAATTAATTAATTAATTAATTAAGGGAAAAAAAAAGGCAGCACCTGGGGGCTGGCAGACTGAGGCACCAAGTCTTCCATCACGTCTACTTAGTATCCTGCATGTCAGGGCCATGCTGGACCTGGGGCTGCCCAGACAGAGTGGGGCTTGCATCACCCTTCCCAGGAGGGAGGGTGGAGGGAAACCCTGCATGACCTCTGAGGCCCTAAGAACCCTTGACTAAGGCTGAGCTCAATTGGAAACAGTGGGTGACCAGAGCAGACATTTCATTCGTCTATCAATGAGAATCCAGCACTGGAGCAGCAAACAATGGCCTCGCTCAACCTTGACGCTAATCCTGACATGGACCCTAACCCTAAACTCTGATCCTGACCCTAAGCCCTGACCTAACCTTAGCCTAACCCGTACCCTAAACCTGTACCTTACCCTAACCCATGCTCTACCCGTATCCTACCTGTACCCCAATTCTCACCCATACCCTAACACCCACTCTAACACAGAACCCTAACACCCTGAGACCAAAACCATAAACCTTAACCAATAAGCAAAACCATAACCATAACCAAACCATAAAATATAGTCATTAACCATACCCATAAATAACTCATTAACCATAAAACTTAAACCATAACAGCAACCATAAACCATACACAGCCCCAACCCTCACACCAGCCCCAGCCCTAATGCTAACCCTCCAAACCACTTACACCAAGCCAAGTCTAATCAGATTGTACGAATACATCTTGAAAAAGAAAACTGGGGAATTCTCTGGTGGCCCAGTGGTTAGGACTCTGTGCTTTCACTGCCAAGGGCTCGGGTTCGATCCCTGACTGGGGAACTAAGATCCCACAAGCCATGGGACGTGGCCAAAATAAACAAATAAGTAAAATGAAATAAAACCACTATTTTAAAAAAGATTTTAAAAATAAAGGAAAAAAACAAGAAAACTACCCCAGTACAACTTATAAATAGGAACGTAAAAATCTATCACACAATAATAGCAACATGAAACCAACAGAACTTTAAATGGATAATGCCATAAGCAAGTATCTCTACACCAGAAATTTCAGGTTGCTCAACATATGAAAAGTAAGCAATGTATTCAACCACAATAATGGTGTGAAGTAAAAACACATAATCATGTCAATTAATGCAAAACATCTACAATGAAAATCCAGTGTTATTTCATGAAAAACACTCAAGAAAGCAGGAATAAAAGGAAATTTGCTCAATATGGAAAAGAGTAGTACAAAAAGCCACAGCAAACATCATGCTCAACGTTAAAGACTGAAAGATTTACTCCTGAAATCAGGAACAGGGCCAGGAAGCTGGCCTTCATCACCGTTACTCAATAGTGTACTGGAAGTTCTACCCAGAATCTTGAGGAAAGAAAGAAAAGGCATCCATGGGTGAATGGAAAAATTAAAACCGTGTCTCTTCACAGAACATAGGTCACATCATCTTATATATAAGACTACCTATAATCAGCAAAGAAATTATTTGAGCTAATCAACTCATTAATAAGCAAAGTTATAGAACAAAATATCAATTCATGAACATCTATCTTATATGCATACGCTGGCAAAAAATAATCTGAAAAAGAATTTATGAGAACAATTCCATTTTTAAGAATGTCAACATCAATATTTAGGAGTATATTTAATCAAGGTACGAGACTTGTTTTTATGTATGTAAAGTTGTATGTTTGAAATTACTGGAAAGTCAATTACTTTTCAAAACATCATGTATGTCAACAGCATGCCAGAAAAGCAGAGAAAACATCAAACTTCCATATAGAAGCCAAGCCTTACCCAGATCCAGTTCACCCAAAGTCCACATGTCATTTAGAGGCACTGTGGGAAGGTTATATTAGGAGCCGCTGTCCTCCGTGTTGTGGACGACCTGGATATGGTAGAAACAGTGGGATTTTTGAATTCCAATTTTCCACTTGATTCCACAAAAAAACTATTAGAACTAATAAATCAATTCAGTAAAGTTGCAAAATCAATACACAGAGATCAGTTGCCTTTCTAAACACTAATAATGAACCATCAGAAAGAGAAAGAAAGCAACCCTATTTACAACTGCATTCAAAAAGAACAAAATACCTGGGAATAAAGTCAACCAAGGAGGTGAAAGACCTGCACACTGAAAACTTGAAGACATTGATGAAGACATTGCAAAACACACCAAGAAATGGAAAGATATCCTGTTCTCATGGAATGGAACAATTAATATTGTTAAAATATCCATGCTACCCAAAGCAGTGGACACAGTGAATGCAATCCCTCCCAAAATTCCATGGTATTTTCCCCCAAAATAGAGCAAATCCTCCTAATATCTGTGGGGAACCACACAGGACCCCAAATAGCCAAAGAAACCCTGAAAAAAGAGAACGGGCTGGAGGCATCTCCCTCCCTGACGTCACACTCTGCTGAGAAGCTACAGTCACCAAAACAGTGTGGAACTGGCTCTAAACGGGCACAGGGACCAGAGGAACAGGACAGAGAGACCAGAATTCAACCCACACGGACGGGGTCGGTGAATTTATGACACAGGGACCAAGGACACACCAAGGAGCACGACACGCCCCACGATAAATGGTGCTGGGAAAACTGGACGCCCCATAACTCACGCTGGCTACCCTGCACACAAACCTGACCAAACACCCAGCTTTCCACGCCAAGCCCTCCCTCGCTCACACGAAGACGGACCCCCTCAACGGTCAGTCGCCCACAGGAAGCTTCTCCCCACTTTTCCTCACCGTCTCTTCACCTTTTCCTCAGGCATCACCTGGGTCCTCAGGAAACCTAGTTCCCTAGTCAGCGTGGAGGCAGCCCCACTTTGTCCTGAAGCCGAAGTCCTGAGGAGATGGAGACCGAGCTCCTCTCAGCAGAGAAGCTGAGCCGGGCATCCTACCCGAAGGCCCCCGCCCCCGCCCCCGCGCCTGAGGAGGCTCAACTCCTCTCAGCTGTCCTCACAATCGAGTTCGCAGGGAACGAGCATGCGCTGTGGGTCAGAGAGGCGAACTCGGCGCCACCCTGTGGTCAGTGCAGGAAGTGCAGGCCGCGCCTCCCTCACAGGTCACTGGAGGCAGCGTGCCCTACTGACAGGACTGCTGAATCCATTCAACTGGAAATTCAAACGAAAATGGAGTCTCTATCCCAAAAGTTTTCTAAAAGTAGTTAAGGAACAATTCATTGGAAACCATTTGGAAGGAAGTGAATGTAGATGCAAACTTTACAACTTATACCAAATTCACTCAAAGTTATTCAGAGGCAAATTTTATTTTAGTTTATAATTTATGTTTGGCTGCATTGGGTCTTCGTTGCTGCATGTGGGCTTGCTCTAGTTGCGTCGAGCGGGGCTACTCTTCGTTGTGGTGCACGGGCTTCTCATTGCGGTGGCTTCTCTTGTGGGCGAGCACGGGCTCTAGGCGCGCAGGCTTCAGTAGTTGTGCCGCGCAGGCTTGGTTGCTCTGCGGCATGTGGGAGCTTCCCGGACCAGGGCTCGAGCCCGTGTCCCCTGCATTGGCAGGCGGACTCTTAACCACTGCGTCACCAGGGAAGTCCCCACAGACAAACTTTAAATACAAAACTATTCAAGGGGCTTCCCTGGTGGCGCAGTGGTTGAGAATCTGCCTGCTAATGCAGGGGACACGGGTTCGAGCCCTGGTCCGGGAAGATCCCACATGCCGCGGAGCAACTAGCCCCGTGAGCCACAACTACTGACCCTGCGCGTCTAGAGCCTGTGCTCCGCAACAAGAGAGGCCGCGATAGTGAGAGGCCCGCGCACCGCGATCAAGAGTGGCCCCCGCTTGCCACAACTAGAGAAAGCCTTCGCACAGAAACGAAGACCCAACACAGCCAAAAATAAATTAATTAATTCATCAATTAAAAAAGAAAGCTGTCTCTCAAATTTAACTTCCAGAATATATTCAGGAAAAACGCATACGCCCTTTTTGCCCAACCAAAGAAGCGGGCAATGCAAATCAATACTACAGAGAGGTATCACTTCGAATCAGAAAAAAGGACCATCCTCACAAAGGGTAAAAACCAGATATGCAGGACAAGGAGAGGAGAAAAGGGAGCCTTGTTACGCTGAAGGGGGGAATGTAAATTGCCAAGGGCCACTCTGGAGAAGTGTGCTGTGTTTCCTGAAGCATCTATAAAACAGAGCTACAAAGCATAGGGCGCTTCCACTCATGGGCCTATATGTTGGCAAAACCAAAAATCCACAGGATGCAGGCACCCCGTTTACTGCTGCTATGTTTACAACAGCCTCGACTTGGGTACAACTTCATAGTCCTTGGAAGGAAAAAACGGTGAAAGAAAATTTGGTACTTAAGCACAACGGAATATTACTCAGCCCTGAAATCAATGAAATGAGGCCAGTTGCAGCAACTCAGGGGGACTTATGTATGGTCATTGAGAGTGAAATAAGTTAGACAGCAAGAGAAACTTATCATAAGATATCACTTATAAAGGGAATCTAAAAATCGCCAACCGTGAACTGAATTACAAACAGAACACCATCACACATTTACAAAACACACTTACGGCTGCTTAAGGGGAAAAGTGCGGTGCGGTGATGCATAAACCAGGAGGTTGAAATTGGCACAGATACCGTTCCATACGCCAATAATGTAATCGCCAAGACATACTCATGGTTCAAGGAACTGGACTCAGCACACTCTATTCACAGAAAAAACATATATCTGACTACTAGAAACTAGAAAAGAATTTATTGATGCCTCTCTGTAAGTGACTCAGGTGGATGTACAGCACCAAGAAACACAACATTGCAAATCAGCTACACCCCATTATAAAAATTAATTATAAAAAAAGAAAGACAGTGAGAGAGAGAAGAATTCTCACAAAATTCAATCAGGGGCTGTGATGCAACTGGACTGACCACATCTACACTCACAGCTCAATGGGACGTAAGGCTGGACACCCTAACCCTAAACCCTAACCCGAACCCTAACCCAACCCTAACCCTACCTTAACCGTAACCCTAACCCAACACTAACCCTAACCCTAACCCTAAACCCTAACCCTAACCCAACCCTAAGCCTAACCCTAACCCCTAGCCCTAGCCCTAGCCCTAACCCTGACCCTAACCCCTAACCCTTAACCCCTAACCCCTAACCCTAACCAAGTTCACAAGTAAACTTCTCGCCCACCTGGAGAGAGTGATTTAATTTGAAAGAGTAAAGACACAATCAGCTCAGTAATTGGCCACGGGGGCTGGAGGGGCCAAGGCTAACCTGAGCTGGAGGAACGTGGGTGCCTGCCTGGATGCTCAGAGGCCAAGGGCTGTCCTGAGACCTGCTTGGACACCCGTGCAGATGGAACAAAGGATCCGTCCAGTCCCAAGAGGGCCCCACCAGCCCTCACGAATGCAACACCAGACTTCCCTGGTGGCGCAGTGGCTAAGAATCCACCTGCCCATGCAGGGGACACGGGTTTGAGCCCTGCTCCGGGAAGATCCCACATGCTGTGGAGCAACTAAGCCCGTGCACCACAACTACTGAGCCTGCGCTCTAGAACCCGCGAGCCCCAACTGCTGAAGCCCACGCGCTTAGAGCCTGTGCTCTGCAACAAGAGAAGCCACCGCAATGAGAAGCCCCCACTCGCCGCAACTAGAGAAAGCCTCCGGGCAGCAATGCAGACCCAACACAGCCCAAAATTAATTAATTAATTAATTAAGAAAAAAAAAAAGGCAGCACCTGTGGACTGGCAGACTGAGGCACTAAGTCTTCCATCACGTCTACTTAGTATCCTGCATGTCAGGGCCATGCTGGACCTGGGGCTGCCCAGACAGAGTGGGGCTTGCATCACCCTTCCCAGGAGGGAGGGTGGAGGGAAACCCTGCATGACCTCTGAGGCCCTAAGAACCCTTGACTAAGGCTGAGCTCAATTGGAAACAGTGGGTGACCAGAGCAGACATTTCATTCGTCTATCAATGAGAATCCAGCACTGGAGGAGCAGCAAACAATGGCCTCGCTCAACCTTGACGCTAATCCTGACATGGACCCTAACCCTAAACTCTGATCCTGACCCTAAGCCCTGACCTAACCTTAGCCTAACCCATACCCTAAACCTGTACCTTACCCTAACCCATACTCTACCTGCATCCTACCTGTACCCCAATTCTAACCCATACCCTAACACCCACTCTAACACAGAACTCTAACACCCTGAGACCAAAACCATAAACCTTAACCAATAAGCAAAACCATAACCATAACCAAACCATAAAATATATTCATTAACCATACCCATAAATAACTCATTAACCATAAAACTTAAACCATAACAGCAACCATAAACCATACACAGCCCCAACCCTCACACCAGCCCCAGCCCTAATGCTAACCCTCCAAACCACTTACACCAAGCCAAGTCTAATCAGATTATACAAATACATCTTGAAAAAGAAAACTGGGGAATTCTCTGGTGGCCCAGTGGTTAGGACTCTGTGCTTTCACTGCCAAGGGCTCGGGTTCGATCCCTGACTGGGGAACTAAGATCCCACAAGCCATGGGACGTGGCCAAAATAAATAAATAAGTAAAATGAAATAAAACCACTATTTTAAAAAAGATTTTAAAAATAAAGGAAAAAAACAAGAAAACTACCCCAGTACAACTTATAAATATGAACGTAAAAATCTATCACACAATAATAGCAACATGAAACCAACAGAACTTTAAATGGATAATGCCATAAGCAAGTATCTCTACACCAGAAATTTCAGGTTGCTCAACATATGAAAAGTAAGCAATGTATTCAACCACAATAATGGTGTGAAGTAAAAACACATAATCATATCAATTAATGCAAAAAATCTACAATGAAAATCCAGTGTTATTTCATGAAAAACACTCAAGAAAGCAGGAATAAAAGGAAATTTGCTCAATATGGAAAAGAGTAGTACAAAAAGCCACAGCAAACATCATGCTCAACGTTAAAGACTGAAAGATTTACTCCTGAAATCAGGAACAGGGCCAGGAAGCTGGCCTTCATCACCGTTACTCAATAGTGTACTGGAAGTTCTACCCAGAATCTTGAGGAAAGAAATAAAAGGCATCCATTGGTGAATGGAAAAATTGAAACCGTGTCTCTTCACAGAACATAGGTCACATCATCTTATATATAAGACTACCTATAATCAGCAAAGAAATTATTTGAGCTAATCAACTCATTAATAAGCAAAGTTATAGAACAAAATATCAATTCATGAAAATCTATCTTATATGCATACGCTGGCAAAAAATAATCTGAAAAAGAATTTATGAGAACAATTCCATTTTTAAGAATGTCAACATCAATATTTAGGAGTATATTTAATCAAGGGACGAGACTTGTTTTTATGTATGTAAAGTTGTATGTTTGAAATTACTGGAAAGTCAATTACTATTCAAAACATCATGTATGTCAACAGCATGCCAGAAAAGCAGAGAAAACATCAAACTTCCATATAGAAGCCAAGCCTTACCCAGATCCAGTTCACCCAAAGTCCACATGTCATTTAGAGGCACTGTGGGAAGGTTATATTAGGAGCCGCTGTCCTCCGTGTTGTGGACGACCTGGATATGGTAGAAACAGTGGGATTTTTGAATTCCAATTTTCCACTTCATTCCACAAAAAAACTATTAGAACTAATAAATCAATTCAGTAAAGTTGCAAAATCAATACACAGAGATCAGTTGCCTTTCTAAACACTAATAATGAACCATCAGAAAGAGAAAGAAAGCAACCCTATTTACAACTGCATTCAAAAAGAACAAAATACCTGGGAATAAAGTCAACCAAGGAGGTGAAAGACCTGCACACTGAAAACTTGAAGACGTTGATGAAGACATTGCAAAACACACCAAGAAATGGAAAGATATCCTGTTCTCATGGAATGGAACAATTAATATTGTTAAAATATCCATGCTACCCAAAGCAGTGGACACAGTGAATGCAATCCCTGCCAAAATTCCATGGTATTTTCCCCCAAAATAGAGCAAATCCTCCTAATATCTGTGGGGAACCACAAAGGACCCCAAATAGCCAAAGAAACCCTGAAAAAAGAGAACGGGCTGGAGGCATCTCCCTCCCTGACGTCACACTCTGCTGAGAAGCTACAGGCACCAAAACAGTGTGGAACTGGCTCTAAACGGGCACAGGGACCAGAGGAACAGGACAGAGAGACCAGAATTCAACCCACACGGACGGGGTCGGTGAATTTATGACACAGGGACCAAGGACACACCAAGGAGCACGACACGACCCACGATAAATGGTGCTGGGAAAACTGGACGCCCCATAACTCACGCTGGCTACCCTGCACACAAACCTGACCAAACACCCAGCTTTCCACGCCAAGCCCTCCCTCGCTCACACGAAGACGGACCCCCTCATCGGTCACTCGCCCACAGGAAGCTTCTCCCCACTTTTCCTCACCGTCTCTTCACCTTTTCCTCAGGCATCACCTGGGTCCTCAGGAAACCTAGTTCCCTAGTCAGCGTGGACGCAGCCCCATTTTGTCCTGAAGCCGATACCCCAGCGAGTCCTAAGGAGACGGAGACCGAGCTCCTCTCAGCAGAGACGCTGAGCCGGGCGTCCTACCCAAAGGCCCCCGCCCCCGCACCTGAGGAGGCTCAACTCCTCTCAGCTGCCCTCACAATCGAGTTCGCAGGGAAAGAGCATGCGCTGTGGGTCAGAGAGGCGAACTCGGCGCCACCCTGTGGTCAGTGCAGGAAGTGCAGGCCGCGCCTCCCTCACAGGTCACTGGAGGCAGCGTGCCCTACTGACAGGACTGCTGAATCCATTCAACTGGAAATTCAAACGAAAATGGAGTCTCTATCCCAAAAGTTTTCTACAAGTAGTTAAGGAACAATTCATTGGAAACCATTTGGAAGGAAGTGAATGTAGATGCAAACTTTACAACTTATACCAAATTCACTCAAAGTTATTCAGAGGCAAATTTTATTTTAGTTTATAATTTATGTTTGGCTGCATTGGGTCTTCGTTGCTGCATGTGGGCTTGCTCTAGTTGCGTCGAGCGGGGCTACTCTTCGTTGCGGTGCACGGGCTTCTCATTGCGGTGGCTTCTCTTGTGAGCGAGCACGGGCTCTAGGCGCGCAGGCTTCAGTAGTTGTGCCGCGCAGGCTTGGTTGCTCTGCGGCATGTGGGATCTTCCCGGACCAGGGCTCGAGCCCGTGTCCCCTGCATTGGCAGGCAGACTCTTAACCACTGCGTCACCAGGGAAGTACCCACAGACAAACTTTAAATACAAAACTATTCAAGGGGTTTCCCTGGTGGCGCAGTGGTTGAGAATCTGCCTGCTAATGCAGGGGACACGGGTTCGAGCCCTGGTCTGGGAAGATCCCACATGCCGCGGAGCAACTAGGCCCGTGAGCCACAACTCCTGAGCCTGCGCGTCTGGAGCCTGTGCTCCGCAACAAGAGAGGTCGCGATAGTGAGAGGCCCACGCACCGCGATGAAGAGAGGCCCCCGCTTGCCACAACTAGAGAAAGCCTTCGTACAGAAAAGAAGACCCAACACAGCCAAAAATAAATTAATTAAGTAATCAATTTTACAAAAAAGCTGTCTCTCAAATTTAACTTCCAGAATATATTCAGGAAAAACGCATACGCCCTTTTTGGCCAACCAAAGAAACGGGCAATGTAAATCAACACTACAAAGTGGTATCACTTCGAATCAGAAAAAACAACCATTTAAGGCCCTGCTGCACTCAATACCTAAAGTCATGACATTATCCTGAGCTAATATCCTGACCCATGTCTTACCAAGGTCCTGAAACTGTCCCAAAGTAAGCCCTGACACTGTCCCTAAGTGAGGCCCTGAGGCGGTCCCTAACAGAGGCCCTGAGAATGTCTTTAACGAAGACTCTAATGCTGATCCTACAGAGGCCCTTATACGGCTCCTAAGTCATGCCCTGATACTATCCCTAGCTAAGGCTCTGACACTAGGCCTCACTCAAGCCCTGTCGCTCTCCCTAAGTCAGGCTCTGACGCTATCCCTACCTGAAGCCCTGACACTGGTCCTAAATTAGGCCCTGATGCCCTAAGTAACTAAGGTCTTGACACTATCCCTAGGCCATGCCCTGACACAATCCCTAGACCTTAACCTAACCTTCTCTTTAACTAATGTTGAGCTTCTTATGCTAAATAAATCCCTGATACTGTTCCTAACTAAGGCCCTAAAATTAGTCCCAGGACGGTGACCCTGGCCCTAACTGAGGCCTGGAGGCTCGTCCTAACTCAGGCCCTGACACTGTCCCTAACTAAGGCCCTGACACTACACCTAACTCAATCCCTGACACTGTACCTAAACAATTCTCTGATGCTAGTCCTAAGTCAGGCTGAGACACCGTCTCTAAGGCCCTGCTGCAGTCAATATCTAAAGTCCTGACATTATCCCGAGCTAATATCCTGACCCATGTCTTACCAAGGTCCTGAAACTGTCCCAAAGGAAGCCCTGACGCTGTCCCTAAGTGAGGCCCTGAGGCGGTCCCTAACAGAGGCCCTGAGAATGTCTTTAATGAAGACCCTAATGCTGATCCTACAGAGGCCCTTATACGGCTCCTAAGTCATGCCCTGACACTGTCCCTAACTCAGGCCCTAAAGATAGACCTCACTTAGGCCCCGTTGCCGTACCTTAGTTAGGCTCTGACGCTGTCCGTACGTGAAGCCCTGACACTGGTCCTGATGAAGGCCCTGACGCTGGTCCTAACTAAGGCCCTGATGCTCTCAATAACTAAGGTCTTCACCCTATCCCTAGTTCACATCCTGACACTACCACTGGCCTGGAACCTGACTCTGTCCCGAGCTAACGTCCTGCCCCTTATCCTCAGCGAAGCCGTAATGCTCTCCCTAACTAAGGCCCAGACTAGTCCTAATTAAGGCCCTGACACTGTCCCTAACTAAGGCCCGGAATCTATCTCTAATATAGGCCCTGCTGCCGGCAATAACTAAAATCCGGACACTATCCTGAGCTAATATCCTGACCCATTTCTAACCAAGGTCCTGACACCGTCCCTAAGAGAGCCCTGTCGCTGTTCCTAAGTGAAGACCTGAGGCTCTCCGTAACTCAGTCCCTGAAGCTATGCCTAACTGAGGCCTTGACGCTGTGACTAACTCAGGCCCTGATCATGTCTCTAACGAAGACACTAATGCTGATGCAACAAAGCATGCTGATGCTAATGCGGATGCAACAAAGCATCCTGATTCTGCTCCTACATCATGCCCTGACAGTGTCCCCAGCTAAGGGCCTGACGCTAGGCCTCACTCAGGCCCTGTTGCTCTCCCAGAGTCAGGCACTGACGCTGTCCCTACCTGAAGCCCTGACACTGGTCCTAAATAAGGCCCTGATACTGTAACTAAGCTCTTGACACTATCCCTAGGTCATTTCCTGACAAGATCCCTAAACTTTACCCTAACCCTGTCCCTAGCAAATGTCCTGCCTCTTATGCTAACTAAAGCCCTTATGCTGTGTCTATTTCAGGCCCTGAATTTAGTCCCATGGCCGTGATACTGTCCCTAACTAAGGCCCTAACACTATTCCTATCTCAGGCCCTGACACTGTACCTAACAGAGGCCCAGATGCTAGTACTAACTAAGGCCTTGACACTGTCCCTAACTAAGGCCCTGCTGCCGTCAATATCTAATGTTCTGACACTATCCTGAGGTAATTTCCGGACCCATCTCTTACCAAGCTCCTGAAACTGTCCCTAAGTAAGCCCTGACGCTGTCCCTAAGTGAGGCCCTGAGGCGGTCCCTAACAGAGGCCCTGAGAATGTCTTTAACGAAGACCCTAATCCTGATCCTACAGAGGCCCTTATACGGCTCCTAAATCATGCCCTGACACTATCCCTAACTCAGGCCCTAAAGATAGGCCTCACTTAGGCCCTGTTGCCGTACCTTAGTTAGGCTCTGACGCTGTCCGTACGTTAAGCCCTGACACTGATCCTGATGAAGGCCCTGACGCTGGTCCTAACTAAGGCCCTGATGCTCTCAATAACTAAGGTCTTCACCCTATCCCTAGCTCACATCCTGACACTACCACTGGCCTGGAACCTGACTCTGTCCCGAGCTAACGTCCTGCCCCTTATCCTCAGCGAAGCCGTAATGCTCTCCCTAACTGAGGCCCAGACTAGTCCTAATTAAGGCCCTGAGACTGTCCCTAACTAAGGCCCGGAATCTATCTCTAATATAGGCCCTGCTGCCGGCAATAACTAAAATCCGGACACTATCCTGAGCTAATATCCTGACCCATTTCTAACCAAGGTCCTGACACCGTCCCTAAGAAAGCCCTGTCGCTGTTCCTATGTGAAGACCTGAGGCTGTGCCTAACTCAGGCCCTGAAGCTATGCCTAACTGAGGCCTTGACGCTGTGACTAACTCAGGCCCTGATCATGTCTGTAACTAAGACACTAATGCTGATGCAACAAAGGCCCTGATGCTGCTCCTACATCATGCCCTGACAGTGTCCCCAGCTATGGGCCTGACGCTAGGCCTCACTCAGGCCCTGTTGCTCTCCCAGAGTCAGGCACTGACGCTGTCCCTACCTGAAGCCCTGACACGGGTCCTAAATAAGGCCCTGATACTGTAACTAAGCTCTTGACACTATCCCTAGGTCATTTCCTGACACGATCCCTAAACTTTACCCTAACCCTGTCCCTAGCAAATGTCCTGCCTCTTATGCTAACTAAAGCCCTTATGCTGTGACTACCTCAGGCCCTGAATTTAGTCCCAAGGCCGTGATACTGTCCCTAACTAAGGCCCTAACACTATTCCCAACTCAGGCCCTGACACTGTACCTAACAGAGGCCCAGATGCTAGTACTAACTAGCGCCTTGACACTGTCCCTAACTAAGGCCCTGCTGCCGTCAATATCTAATGTCCTGACACTATCCTGAGGTAATTTCCGGACCCATCTCTTACCAAGCTCCTGAAACTGTCCCTAAGTAAGCCCTGACGCTGTCCCTAAGGGAGGCCCTAAGGCTGTCCCTAACAGAGGCCCTGATAATGTCTTTAACAAAGCCCCTGAGGCTAATCCTACCAAGGCCCTTATGCTGCTCCTAAGTCATGCCCTGATACTATCCCTAGCTAAGGCTCTGACACTAGGCCTCACTCAAGCCCTGTCGCTCTCCCTAAGTCAGGCTCTGACGCTGTCCCTACCTGAAGCCCTGACACTGGTCCTAAATTACGCCCTGATGCCCTAAGTAACTAAGGTCTTGACACTATCCCTAGGTCATACCCTGACACAATCCCTAGACCTTAACCTAACCTTGTCTTTAACTAATGTTGAGCTTCTTATGCTAAATAAATCCCTGATGCTCTTCCTAACTAAGGCCCTAAAATTAGTCCCGAGGCCGTGACCCTGGCCCTAACTGAGGCCTGCAGGCTCGTCCTAACTCAGGCCCTGACACTGTCCCTAACTAAGGCCCTGACACTACACCTAACTCAGTCCCTGACACTGTACCTAACAAAGGCTCTGATGCTAGTCCTAAGTCAGGCTGAGACACTGTCTCTAAGGCCCTGCGGCAGTCAATATCTAAAGTCCTGACATTATCCTGAGCTAATATCCTGACCCATGTCTTACCAAGGTCCTGAAACTGTCCCAAAGTAAGCCCTGACGCTGTCCCTAAGTGAGGCCCTGAGGCGGTCCCTAACAGAGGCCCTGAGAATGTCTTTAACGAAGACCCTAATGCTGATCCTACAGAGGCCCTTATACTGCTCCTAAGTCATGCCCTGACACTGTCCCTAACTCGGGCCCTAAAGATAGGCCTCACTTAGGCCCTGTTGCCGTACCTTAGTTAGGCTCTGACGCTGTCCGTACGTGAAGCCCTGACACTGGTCCTGATGAAGGCCCTGCCGCCGGTCCTAAGTAAGGCCCTGATGCTCTCAATAACTAAGGTCTTCACCCTATCCCTAGCTCACATCCTGACACTACCACTGGCCTGGAACCTGACTCTGTCCCGAGCTAATGTCCTGCCCCTTATCCTCACCGAAGCCGTAATGCTCTCCCTAACTAAGGCCCAGACTAGTCCTAATTAAGGCCCTGACACTGTCCCTAACTAAGGCCCGGAATCTATCTCTAATATAGGCCCTGCTGCCGGCAATAACTAAAATCCGGACACTATCCTGAGCTAATATCCTGACCCATTTCTAACCAAGGTCCTGACACCATCCCTAAGAAGGCCCTGTCGCTGTTCCTAAGTGAAGGCCTGAGGCTGTCCATAACTCAGTCCCTGAAGCTATGCCTAACTGAGCCCTTGACGCTGTGACTAACTCAGGCCCTGATCATGTCTGTAACTAAGACACTAATGCTGATGCAACAAAGGCCCTGATGCTGCTCCTACATCATACCCTGACAGTGTCCCCAGCTAAGGGCCTGACGCTAGGCCTCACTCAGGCCCTGTTGCTCTCCCAGAGTCAGGCACTGACGCTGTCCCTACCTGAAGCGCTGACACTGGTCCTAAATAAGGCCCTGATACTGTAACTAAGCTCTTGACACTATCCCTAGGTCATTTCCTGACACGATCCCTAAACTTTACCCTAACCCTGTCCCTAGCAAATGTCCTGCCTCTTATGGTAACTAAAGCCCTTATACTGTGACTACCTCAGGCCCTGAATTTAGTCCCAAGGCCGTGATACTGTCCCTAACTAAGGCCCTAACACTATTCCTAACTCAGGCCCTGACACTGTACCTAACAGAGGCCCAGATGCTAGTACTAACTAAGGCCTTGACACTGTCCCTAACTAAGGCCCTGCTGCCGTCAATATCTAATGTCCTGACACTATCCTGAGTTAATTTCCGGACCCATCTCTTACCAAGGTCCTGAAACTGTCCCTAAGTAAGCCCTGATGCTGTCCCTAAGTGAGGCCCTAAGGCTGCCCCTAACAGAGGCCCTGATAATGTCTTTAACAAAGCCCCTCCCTGAGGCTGATCCTATCAAGGCCCTTATGCTGCTCCTAAGTCATGCCCTGATACTATCCCTAGCTAAGGCTCTGACACTAGGCCTCACTCAAGCCCTGTCGCTCTCCCTAAGTCAGGCTCTGACGCTATCCCTACCTGAAGCCCTGACACTGGTCCTAAATTAGGCCCTGATGCCCTAAGTAACTAAGGTCTTGACACTATCCCTAGGTCATGCCCTGACACAATCCCTAGACCTTAACCTAACCTTGTCTTTAACTAATGTTGAGCTTCTTATGCTAAATAAATCCCTGATGCTCTTCCTAACTAAGGCCCTAAAATTAGTCCCGAGGCCGTGACCCAGGCCCTAACTGAGGCCTGGAGTCTCGTGCTAACTCAGGCCCTGACACTGTCCCTAACTAAGGCCCTGACACTACACCTAACTCAGTCCCTGACACTGTACCTAACAAAGGCTCTGATGCTAGTCCTAAGTCAGGCTGAGACACTGTCTCTAAGGACCTGCGGCAGTCAATATCTAAAGTCCTGACATTATCCTGAGCTAATATCCTGACCCATGTCTTACCAAGGTCCTGAAACTGTCCCAAAGTAAGCCCTGACGCTGTCCCTAAGTGAGGCCCTGAGGCGGTCCCTAACAGAGGCCCTGAGAATGTCTTTAACGAAGACCCTAATGCTGATCCTACAGAGGCCCTTATACTGCTCCTAAGTCATGCCCTGACACTGTCCCTAACTCGGGCCCTAAAGATAGGCCTCACTTAGGCCCTGTTGCCGTACCTTAGTTAGGCTCTGACGCTGTCCGTACGTGAAGCCCTGACACTGGTCCTGATGAAGGCCCTGCCGCCGGTCCTAAGTAAGGCCCTGATGCTCTCAATAACTAAGGTCTTCACCCTATCCCTAGCTCACATCCTGACACTACCACTGGCCTGGAACCTGACTCTGTCCCGAGCTAATGTCCTGCCCCTTATCCTCAGCGAAGCCGTAATGCTCTCCCTAACTAAGGCCCAGACTAGTCCTAATTAAGGCCCTGACACTGTCCCTAACTAAGGCCCGGAATCTATCTCTAATATAGGCCCTGCTGCCGGCAATAACTAAAATCCGGACACTATCCTGAGCTAATATCCTGACCCATTTCTAACCAAGGTCCTGACACCATCCCTAAGAAGGCCCTGTCGCTGTTCCTAAGTGAAGGCCTGAGGCTGTCCATAACTCAGTCCCTGAAGCTATGCCTAACTGAGCCCTTCACGCTGTGACTAACTCAGGCCCTGATCATGTCTGTAACTAAGACACTAATGCTGATGCAACAAAGGCCCTGATGCTGCTCCTACATCATACCCTGACAGTGTCCCCAGCTAAGGGCCTGACGCTAGGCCTCACTCAGGCCCTGTTGCTCTCCCAGAGTCAGGCACTGACGCTGTCCCTACCTGAAGCCCTGACACGGGTCCTAAATAAGGCCCTGATACTGTAACTAAGCTCTTGACACTAGCCCTAGGTCATTTCCTGACACGATCCCTAAACTTTACCCTAACCCTGTCCCTAGCAAATGTCCTGCCTCTTATGCTAACTAAAGCCCTTATGCTGTGACTACCTCAGGCCCTGAATTTAGTCCCAAGGCCGTGATACTGTCCCTAACTAAGGCCCTAACACTATTCCTAACTCAGGCCCTGACACTGTACCTAACAGAGGCCCAGATGCTAGTACTAACTAAGGCCTTGACACTGTCCCTAACTAAGGCCCTGCTGCCGTCAATATCTAATGTCCTGACACTATCCTGAGTTAATTTCCGGACCCATCTCTTACCAAGGTCCTGAAACTGTCCCTAAGTAAGCCCTGATGCTGTCCCTAAGTGAGGCCCTAAGGCTGCCCCTAACAGAGGCCCTGATAATGTCTTTAACAAAGCCCCTCCCTGAGGCTGATCCTATCAAGGCCCTTATGCTGCTCCTAAGTCATGCCCTGATACTATCCCTAGCTAAGGCTCTGACACTAGGCCTCACTCAAGCCCTGTCGCTCTCCCTAAGTCAGGCTCTGACGCTATCCCTACCTGAAGCCCTGACACTGGTCCTAAATTAGGCCCTGATGCCCTAAGTAACTAAGGTCTTGACACTATCCCTAGGTCATGCCCTGACACAATCCCTAGACCTTAACCTAACCTTGTCTTTAACTAATGTTGAGCTTCTTATGCTAAATAAATCCCTGATGCTCTTCCTAACTAAGGCCCTAAAATTAGTCCCGAGGCCGTGACCCTGGCCCTAACTGAGGCCTGGAGTCTCGTGCTAACTCAGGCCCTGACACTGTCCCTAACTAAGGCCCTGACACTACACCTAACTCAGTCCCTGACACTGTACCTAACAAAGGCTCTGATGCTAGTCCTAAGTCAGGCTGAGACACTGTCTCTAAGGCCCTGCTGCAGTCAATATCTAAAGTCCTGACATTATCCTGAGCTAATATCCTGACCCATGTCTTACCAAGGTCCTGAAACTGTCCCAAAGGAAGCCCTGACGCTGTCCCTAAGTGAGGCCCTGAGGCGGTCCCTAACAGAGGCCCTGAGAATGTCTTTAACGAAGACCCTAATGCTGATCCTACAGAGGCCCTTATACGGCTCCTAAGTCATGCCCTGACACTGTCCCTAACTCAGGCCCTAAAGATAGGCCTCACTTAGGCCCTCTTGCCGTACTTTAGTTAGGCTCTGACGCTGTCCGTACGTGAAGCCCTGACACTGGTCCTGATGAAGGCCCTGACGCTGGTCCTAACTAAGGCCCTGATGCTCTCAATAACTAAGGTCTTCACCCTATCCCTAGCTCACATCCTGACACTACCACTGGCCTGGAACCTGACTCTGTTCCGGGCTAACACCCTGCCCCTTATCCTCACCGAAGCCGTAATGCTCTCCCTAACTAAGGCCCAGACTAGTCCTAATTAAGGCCCTGACACTGTCCCTAACTAAGGCCCGGAATCTATCTCTAACATAGGCCCTGCTGCCGGCAATAACTAAAATCCGGACACTATCCTGAGCTAATATCCTGACCCATTTCTAACCAAGGTCCTGACACCGTCCCTAAGAAAGCCCTGTCAATGTTCCTAAGTGAAGACCTGAGGCTGTCCGTAACTCAGTCCCTGAAGCTATGCCTAACTGAGGCCTTGACGCTGTGACTAACTCAGGCCCTGATCATGTCTGTAACTAAGACACTAATGCTGATGCAACAAAGGCCCTGATGCTGCTCCTACATCATGCTCTGACAGTGTCCCCAGCTATGGGCCTGACGCTAGGGCTCACTCAGGCCCTGTTGCTCTCCCAGAGTCAGACACTGACGCCGTACCTACCTGAAGCCCTGACACGATCCCTAAACTTTACCCTAACCCTGTCCCTAGCAAATGTCCTGCCTCTTATGCTAACTAAAGCCCTTATGCTGTGACTACCTCAGGCCCTGAATTTAGTCCCAAGGCCGTGATACTGTCCCTAACTAAGGCCCTAACACTATTCCTAACTCAGGCCCTGACACTGTACCTAACAGAGGCCCAGATGCTAGTACTAACTAAGGCCTTGACACTGTCCCTAACTAAGGCCCTGCTGCCATCAATATCTAATGTCCTGACACTATCCTGAGGTAATTTCCGGACCCATCTCTTACCAAGCTCCTGAAACTGTCCCTAAGTAAGCCCTGACGCTGTCCCTAAGGGAGGCCCTAAGGCTGTCCCTAACAGAGGCCCTGAGAATGTCTTTAACAAAGCCCCTGAGGCTGATCCTACCAAGGCCCTTATGCTGCTCCTAAGTCATGCCCTGATACTATCCCTAGCTAAGGCTCTGATACTAGGCCTCACTCAAGCCCTGTCGCTCTCCCTAAGTCAGGCTCTGACGCTATCCCTACCTGAAGCCCTGACACTGGTCCTAAATTAGGCCCTGATGCCCTAAGTAACTAAGGTCTTGACACTATCCCTAGGTCATGCCCTGACACAATCCCTAGACCTTAACCTAACCTTGTCTTTAACTAATGTTGAGCTTCTTATGCTAAATAAATCCCTGATGCTCTTCCTAACTAAGGCCCTAAAATTAGTCCCGAGGCCGTGACCCTGGCCCTAACTGAGGCCTGGAGGCTCGTCCTAACTCAGGCCCTGACACTGTCCCTAACTAAGGCCCTGACACTACACCTAACTCAGTCCCTGACACTGTACCTAACAAAGGCTCTGATGCTAGTCCTAAGTCAGGCTGAGACACTGTCTCTAAGGCCCTGCTGCAGTCAATATCTAAAGTCCTGACATTATCCCGAGCTAATATCCTGACCCATGTCTTACCAAGGTCCTGAAACTGTCCCAAAGGAAGCCCTGACGCTGTCCCTAAGTGAGGCCCTGAGGCGGTCCCTAACAGAGGCCCTGAGAATGTCTTTAACGAAGACCCTAATGCTGATCCTACAGAGGCCCTTATACGGCTCCTAAGTCATGCCCTGACACTGCCCCTAACTCAGGCCCTAAAGATAGGCCTCACTTAGGCCCTGTTGCCGTACCTTAGTTAGGCTCTGACGCTGTCCGTACGTGAAGCCCTGGCACTGGTCCTGATGAAGGCCCTGACGCTGGTCCTAACTAAGGCCCTGATGCTCTCAATAACTAAGGTCTTCACCCTATCCCTAGCTCACATCCTGACACTACCACTGGCCTGGAACCTGACTCTGTCCCGAGCTAACGTCCTGCCCCTTATCCTCACCGAAGCCGTAATGCTCTCCCTAACTAAGGCCCAGACTAGTCCTAATTAAGGCCCTGACACTGTCCTTAACTAAGGCCTGGAATCTATCTCTAATATAGGCCTTGCTGCCGGTAATAACTAAAATCCGGACACTATCCTGAGCTAATATCCTGACCCATTTCTAACCAAGGTCCTGACACCGTCCCTAAGAAAGCCCTGTCGCTGTTCCTAACTGAAGACCTGAGGCTGTCCGTAACTCAGTCCCTGAAGCTATGCCTAACTGAGGCCTTGACGCTGTGACTAACTCAGGCCCTGATCATGTCTGTAACTAAGACACTAATGCTGATGCAACAAAGGCCCTGATGCTGCTCCTACATCATGCCCTGACAGTGTCCCCAGCTATGGGCCTGACGCTAAGCCTCACTCAGGCCCTGTTGCTCTCCCAGAGTCAGGCACTGACGCTGTCCCTACCTGAAGCCCTGACACGGGTCCTAAATAAGGCCCTGATACTGTAACTAAGCTCTTGACACTATCCCTAGGTCATTTCCTGACACGATCCCTAAACTTTACCCTAACCCTGTCCCTAGCAAATGTCCTGCCTCTTATGCTAACTAAAGCCCTTAGGCTGTGACTACCTCAGGCCCTGAATTTAGTCCCAAGGCCGTGATACTGTCCCTAACTAAGGCCCTAACACTATTCCTAACTCAGGCCCTGACACTGTACCTAACAGAGGCCCAGATGCTAGTACTAACTAAGGCCTTGACACTGTCCCTAACTAAGGCCCTGCTGCCATCAATATCTAATGTCCTGACACTATCCTGAGGTAATTTCCGGACCCATCTCTTACCAAGCTCCTGAAACTGTCCCTAAGTAAGCCCTGACGCTGTCCCTAAGGGAGGCCCTAAGGCTGTCCCTAACAGAGGCCCTGAGAATGTCTTTAACAAAGCCCCTGAGGCTGATCCTACCAAGGCCCTTATGCTGCTCCTAAGTCATGCCCTGATACTATCCCTAGCTAAGGCTCTGATACTAGGCCTCACTCAAGCCCTGTCGCTCTCCCTAAGTCAGGCTCTGACGCTATCCCTACCTGAAGCCCTGACACTGGTCCTAAATTAGGCCCTGATGCCCTAAGTAACTAAGGTCTTGACACTATCCCTAGGTCATGCCCTGACACAATCCCTAGACCTTAACCTAACCTTGTCTTTAACTAATGTTGAGCTTCTTATGCTAAAAAAATCCCTGATGCTGTTCCTAACTAAGGCCCTAAAATTAGTCCCGAGGCCGTGACCCTGGCCCTAACTGAGGCCTGGAGGCTCGTCCTAACTCAGGCCCTGACACTGTCCCTAACTAAGGCCCCGACACTACACCTAACTCAGTCCCTGACACTGTACCTAACAAAGGCTTTGATGCTAGTCCTAAGTCAGGCTGAGACACTGTCTCTAAGGCCCTGCTGCAGTCAATATCTAAAGTCCTGACATTATCCCGAGCTAATATCCTGACCCATGTCTTACCAAGGTCCTGAAACTGTCCCAAAGGAAGCCCTGACGCTGTCCCTAAGTGAGGCCCTGAGGCGGTCCCTAACAGAGGCCCTGAGAATGTCTTTAACGAAGACCCTAATGCTGATCCTACAGAGGCCCTTATACTGCTCCTAAGTCATGCCCTGACACTGCCCCTAACTCAGGCCCTAAAGATAGGCCTCACTTAGGCCCTGCTGCCGTACCTTAGTTAGGCTCTGACGCTGTCCGTACGTGAAGCCCTGGCACTGGTCCTGATGAAGGCCCTGACGCTGGTCCTAACTAAGGCCCTGATGCTCTCAATAACTAAGGTCTTCACCCTATCCCTAGCTCACATCCTGACACTACCACTGGCCTGGAACCTGACTCTGTCCCGAGCTAACGTCCTGCCCCTTATCCTCACCGAAGCCGTAATGCTCTCCCTAACTAAGGCCCAGACTAGTCCTAATTAAGGCCCTGACACTGTCCTTAACTAAGGCCTGGAATCTATCTCTAATATAGGCCTTGCTGCCGGTAATAACTAAAATCCGGACACTATCCTGAGCTAATATCCTGACCCATTTCTAACCAAGGTCCTGACACCGTCCCTAAGAAAGCCCTGTCGCTGTTCCTAAGTGAAGACCTGAGGCTGTCCGTAACTCAGTCCCTGAAGCTATGCCTAACTGAGGCCTTGACGCTGTGACTAACTCAGGCCCTGATCATGTCTGTAACTAAGACACTAATGCTGATGCAACAAAGGCCCTGATGCTGCTCCTACATCATGCCCTGACAGTGTCCCCAGCTATGGGCCTGACGCTAAGCCTCACTCAGGCCCTGTTGCTCTCCCAGAGTCAGGCACTGACGCTGTCCCTACCTGAAGCCCTGACACGGGTCCTAAATAAGGCCCTGATACTGTAACTAAGCTCTTGACACTATCCCTAGGTCATTTCCTGACACGATCCCTAAACTTTACCCTAACCCTGTCCCTAGCAAATGTCCTGCCTCTTATGCTAACTAAAGCCCTTAGGCTGTGACTACCTCAGGCCCTGAATTTAGTCCCAAGGCCGTGATACTGTCCCTAACTAAGGCCCTAACACTATTCCTAACTCAGGCCCTGACACTGTACCTAACAGAGGCCCAGATGCTAGTACTAACTAAGGCCTTGACACTGTCCCTAACTAAGGCCCTGCTGCCGTCAATATCTAATGTCCTGACACTATCCTGAGGTAATTTCCGGACCCATCTCTTACCAAGCTCCTGAAACTGTCCCTAAGTAAGCCCTGACGCTGTCCCTAAGGGAGGCCCTAAGGCTGTCCCTAACAGAGGCCCTGAGAATGTCTTTAACAAAGCCCCTGAGGCTGATCCTACCAAGGCCCTTATGCTGCTCCTAAGTCATGCCCTGATACTATCCCTAGCTAAGGCTCTGATACTAGGCCTCACTCAAGCCCTGTCGCTCTCCCTAAGTCAGGCTCTGACGCTATCCCTACCTGAAGCCCTGACACTGGTCCTAAATTAGGCCCTGATGCCCTAAGTAACTAAGGTCTTGACACTATCCCTAGGTCATGCCCTGACACAATCCCTAGACCTTAACCTAACCTTGTCTTTAACTAATGTTGAGCTTCTTATGCTAAAAAAATCCCTGATGCTGTTCCTAACTAAGGCCCTAAAATTAGTCCCGAGGCCGTGACCCTGGCCCTAACTGAGGCCTGGAGGCTCGTCCTAACTCAGGCCCTGACACTGTCCCTAACTAAGGCCCTGACACTACACCTAACTCAGTCCCTGACACTATACCTAACAAAGGCTTTGATGCTAGTCCTAAGTCAGGCTGAGACACTGTCTCTAAGGCCCTGCTGCAGTCAATATCTAAAGTCCTGACATTATCCCGAGCTAATATCCTGACCCATGTCTTACCAAGGTCCTGAAACTGTCCCAAAGGAAGCCCTGACGCTGTCCCTAAGTGAGGCCCTGAGGCGGTCCCTAACAGAGGCCCTGAGAATGTCTTTAACGAAGACCCTAATGCTGATCCTACAGAGGCCCTTATACTGCTCCTAAGTCATGCCCTGACACTGCCCCTAACTCAGGCCCTAAAGATAGGCCTCACTTAGGCCCTGCTGCCGTACCTTAGTTAGGCTCTGACGCTGTCCGTACGTGAAGCCCTGGCACTGGTCCTGATGAAGGCCCTGACGCTGGTCCTAACTAAGGCCCTGATGCTCTCAATAACTAAGGTCTTCACCCTATCCCTAGCTCACATCCTGACACTACCACTGGCCTGGAACCTGACTCTGTCCCGAGCTAACGTCCTGCCCCTTATCCTCACCGAAGCCGTAATGCTCTCCCTAACTAAGGCCCAGACTAGTCCTAATTAAGGCCCTGACACTGTCCTTAACTAAGGCCTGGAATCTATCTCTAATATAGGCCTTGCTGCCGGTAATAACTAAAATCCGGACACTATCCTGAGCTAATATCCTGACCCATTTCTAACCAAGGTCCTGACACCGTCCCTAAGAAAGCCCTGTCGCTGTTCCTAAGTGAAGACCTGAGGCTGTCCGTAACTCAGTCCCTGAAGCTATGCCTAACTGAGGCCTTGACGCTGTGACTAACTCAGGCCCTGATCATGTCTGTAACTAAGACACTAATGCTGATGCAACAAAGGCCCTGATGCTGCTCCTACATCATGCCCTGACAGTGTCCCCAGCTATGGGCCTGACGCTAAGCCTCACTCAGGCCCTGTTGCTCTCCCAGAGTCAGGCACTGACGCTGTCCCTACCTGAAGCCCTGACACGGGTCCTAAATAAGGCCCTGATACTGTAACTAAGCTCTTGACACTATCCCTAGGTCATTTCCTGACACGATCCCTAAACTTTACCCTAACCCTGTCCCTAGCAAATGTCCTGCCTCTTATGCTAACTAAAGCCCTTATGCTGTGACTACCTCAGGCCCTGAATTTAGACCCAAGGCCGTGATACTGTCCCTAACTAAGGCCCTAACGCTATTCCTAACTCAGGCCCTGACACTGTACCTAACAGAGGCCCAGATGCTAGTACTAACTAAGGCCTTGACACTGTCCCTAACTAAGGCCCTGCTGCCATCAATATCTAATGTCCTGACACTATCCTGAGGTAATTTCCGGACCCATCTCTTACCAAGCTCCTGAAACTGTCCCTAAGTAAGCCCTGACGCTGTCCCTAAGGGAGGCCCTAAGGCTGTCCCTAACAGAGGCCCTGAGAATGTCTTTAACAAAGCCCCTGAGGCTGATCCTACCAAGGCCCTTATGCTGCTCCTAAGTCATGCCCTGATACTATCCCTAGCTAAGGCTCTGATACTAGGCCTCACTCAAGCCCTGTCGCTCTCCCTAAGTCAGGCTCTGACGCTATCCCTACCTGAAGCCCTGACACTGGTCCTAAATTAGGCCCTGATGCCCTAAGTAACTAAGGTCTTGACACTATCCCTAGGTCATGCCCTGACACAATCCCTAGACCTTAACCTAACCTTGTCTTTAACTAATGTTGAGCTTCTTATGCTAAAAAAATCCCTGATGCTGTTCCTAACTAAGGCCCTAAAATTAGTCCCGAGGCCGTGACCCTGGCCCTAACTGAGGCCTGGAGGCTCGTCCTAACTCAGGCCCTGACACTGTCCCTAACTAAGGCCCTGACACTACACCTAACTCAGTCCCTGACACTATACCTAACAAAGGCTTTGATGCTAGTCCTAAGTCAGGCTGAGACACTGTCTCTAAGGCCCTGCTGCAGTCAATATCTAAAGTCCTGACATTATCCCGAGCTAATATCCTGACCCATGTCTTACCAAGGTCCTGAAACTGTCCCAAAGGAAGCCCTGACGCTGTCCCTAAGTGAGGCCCTGAGGCGGTCCCTAACAGAGGCCCTGAGAATGTCTTTAACGAAGACCCTAATGCTGATCCTACAGAGGCCCTTATACTGCTCCTAAGTCATGCCCTGACACTGCCCCTAACTCAGGCCCTAAAGATAGGCCTCACTTAGGCCCTGCTGCCGTACCTTAGTTAGGCTCTGACGCTGTCCGTACGTGAAGCCCTGGCACTGGTCCTGATGAAGGCCCTGACGCTGGTCCTAACTAAGGCCCTGATGCTCTCAATAACTAAGGTCTTCACCCTATCCCTAGCTCACATCCTGACACTACCACTGGCCTGGAACCTGACTCTGTCCCGAGCTAACGTCCTGCCCCTTATCCTCACCGAAGCCGTAATGCTCTCCCTAACTAAGGCCCAGACTAGTCCTAATTAAGGCCCTGACACTGTCCTTAACTAAGGCCTGGAATCTATCTCTAATATAGGCCTTGCTGCCGGTAATAACTAAAATCCGGACACTATCCTGAGCTAATATCCTGACCCATTTCTAACCAAGGTCCTGACACCGTCCCTAAGAAAGCCCTGTCGCTGTTCCTAACTGAAGACCTGAGGCTGTCCGTAACTCAGTCCCTGAAGCTATGCCTAACTGAGGCCTTGACGCTGTGACTAACTCAGGCCCTGATCATGTCTGTAACTAAGACACTAATGCTGATGCAACAAAGGCCCTGATGCTGCTCCTACATCATGCCCTGACAGTGTCCCCAGCTATGGGCCTGACGCTAAGCCTCACTCAGGCCCTGTTGCTCTCCCAGAGTCAGGCACTGACGCTGTCCCTACCTGAAGCCCTGACACGGGTCCTAAATAAGGCCCTGATACTGTAACTAAGCTCTTGACACTATCCCTAGGTCATTTCCTGACACGATCCCTAAACTTTACCCTAACCCTGTCCCTAGCAAATGTCCTGCCTCTTATGCTAACTAAAGCCCTTAGGCTGTGACTACCTCAGGCCCTGAATTTAGTCCCAAGGCCGTGATACTGTCCCTAACTAAGGCCCTAACACTATTCCTAACTCAGGCCCTGACACTGTACCTAACAGAGGCCCAGATGCTAGTACTAACTAAGGCCTTGACACTGTCCCTAACTAAGGCCCTGCTGCCGTCAATATCTAATGTCCTGACACTATCCTGAGGTAATTTCCGGACCCATCTCTTACCAAGCTCCTGAAACTGTCCCTAAGTAAGCCCTGACGCTGTCCCTAAGGGAGGCCCTAAGGCTGTCCCTAACAGAGGCCCTGAGAATGTCTTTAACAAAGCCCCTGAGGCTGATCCTACCAAGGCCCTTATGCTGCTCCTAAGTCATGCCCTGATACTATCCCTAGCTAAGGCTCTGATACTAGGCCTCACTCAAGCCCTGTCGCTCTCCCTAAGTCAGGCTCTGACGCTATCCCTACCTGAAGCCCTGACACTGGTCCTAAATTAGGCCCTGATGCCCTAAGTAACTAAGGTCTTGACACTATCCCTAGGTCATGCCCTGACACAATCCCTAGACCTTAACCTAACCTTGTCTTTAACTAATGTTGAGCTTCTTATGCTAAAAAAATCCCTGATGCTGTTCCTAACTAAGGCCCTAAAATTAGTCCCGAGGCCGTGACCCTGGCCCTAACTGAGGCCTGGAGGCTCGTCCTAACTCAGGCCCTGACACTGTCCCTAACTAAGGCCCTGACACTACACCTAACTCAGTCCCTGACACTGTACCTAACAAAGGCTTTGATGCTAGTCCTAAGTCAGGCTGAGACACTGTCTCTAAGGCCCTGCTGCAGTCAATATCTAAAGTCCTGACATTATCCCGAGCTAATATCCTGACCCATGTCTTACCAAGGTCCTGAAACTGTCCCAAAGGAAGCCCTGACGCTGTCCCTAAGTGAGGCCCTGAGGCGGTCCCTAACAGAGGCCCTGAGAATGTCTTTAACGAAGACCCTAATGCTGATCCTACAGAGGCCCTTATACTGCTCCTAAGTCATGCCCTGACACTGCCCCTAACTCAGGCCCTAAAGATAGGCCTCACTTAGGCCCTGCTGCCGTACCTTAGTTAGGCTCTGACGCTGTCCGTACGTGAAGCCCTGGCACTGGTCCTGATGAAGGCCCTGACGCTGGTCCTAACTAAGGCCCTGATGCTCTCAATAACTAAGGTCTTCACCCTATCCCTAGCTCACATCCTGACACTACCACTGGCCTGGAACCTGACTCTGTCCCGAGCTAACGTCCTGCCCCTTATCCTCACCGAAGCCGTAATGCTCTCCCTAACTAAGGCCCAGACTAGTCCTAATTAAGGCCCTGACACTGTCCCTAACTAAGGCCCGGAATCTATCTCTAATATAGGCCCTGCTGCCGGCAATAACTAAAATCCGGACACTATCCTGAGCCAATATCCTGACCCATTTCTAACCAAGGTCCTGACACCGTCCCTAAGAAAGCCCTGTCGCTGTTCCTAAGTGAAGACCTGAGGCTGTCCGTAACTCAGTCCCTGAAGCTATGCCTAACTGAGGCCTTGACGCTGTGACTAACTCAGGCCCTGATCATGTCTCTAACGAAGACACTAATGCTGATGCAACAAAGCATGCTGATGCTAATGCGGATGCAACAAAGCATCCTGATGCTGCTCCTACATCATGCCCTGACAGTGTCCCCAGCTAAGGGCCTGACGCTAGGCCTCACTCAGGCCCTGTTGCTCTCCCAGAGTCAGGCACTGACGCTGTCCCTACCTGAAGCCCTGACACTGGTCCTAAATAAGGCCCTGATACTGTAACTAAGCTCTTGACACTAGCCCTTGGTCATTTCCTGACACGATCCCTAAACTTGACCCTAACCCTGACCCTAGCAAATGTCCTGCCTCTTATGCTAACTAAAGCCCTTATGCTGTGACTACCTCAGGCCCTGAATTTAGTCCCAAGGCCGTGATACTGTCCCTAGCTAAGGCCCTAACACTATTCCTAACTCAGGCCCTGACACTGTACCTAACAGAGGCCCAGATGCTAGTACTAACTAAGGCCTTGACACTGTCCCTAACTAAGGCCCTGCTGCCGTCAATATCTAATGTCCTGACACTATCCTGAGTTAATTTCCGGACCCATCTCTTACCAAGGTCCTGAAACTGTCCCTAAGTAAGCCCTGACGCTGTCCCTAAGTGAGGCCCTAAGGCTGCCCCTAACAGAGGCCCTGATAATGTCTTTAACAAAGCCCCTCCCTGAGGCTGATCCTACCAAGGCCCTTATGCTGCTCCTAAGTCATGCCCTGATACTATCCCTAGCTAAGGCTCTGACACTAGGCCTCACTCAAGCCCTGTCGCTCTCCCTAAGTCAGGCTCTGACGCTATCCCTACCTGAAGCCCTGACACTGGTCCTAAATTAGGCCCTGATGCCCTAAGTAACTAAGGTCTTGACACTATCCCTAGGTCATGCCCTGACACAATCCCTAGACCTTAACCTAACCTTGTCTTTAACTAATGTTGAGCTTCTTATGCTAAATAAATCCCTGATGCTCTTCCTAACTAAGGCCCTAAAATTAGTCCCGAGGCCGTGACCCTGGCCCTAACTGAGGCCTGGGGGCTCGTGCTAACTCAGGCCCTGACACTGTCCCTAACTAAGGCCCTGACACTACACCTAACTCAGTCCCTGACACTGTACCTAACAAAGGCTCTGATGCTAGTCCTAAGTCAGGCTGAGACACTGTCTCTAAGGCCCTGCTGCAGTCAATATCTAAAGTCCTGACATTATCCCGAGCTAATATCCTGACCCATGTCTTACCAAGGTCCTGAAACTGTCCCAAAGGAAGCCCTGACGCTGTCCCTAAGTGAGGCCCTGAGGCGGTCCCTAACAGAGGCCCTGAGAATGTCTTTAACGAAGACCCTAATGCTGATCCTACAGAGGCCCTTATACGGCTCCTAAGTCATGCCCTGACACTGTCCCTAACTCAGGCCCTAAAGATAGGCCTCACTTAGGCCCCGTTGCCGTACCTTAGTTAGGCTCTGACGCTGTCCGTAAGTGAAGCCCTGACACTGGTCCTGATGAAGGCCCTGACGCTGGTCCTAACTAAGGCCCTGATGCTCTCAATAACTAAGGTCTTCACCCTATCCCTAGCTCACATCCTGACACTACCACTGGCCTGGAACCTGACTCTGTCCCGAGCTAACGTCCTGCCCCTTATCCTCACCGAAGCCGTAATGCTCTCCCTAACTAAGGCCCAGACTAGTCCTAATTAAGGCCCTGACACTGTCCCTAACTAAGGCCCGGAATCTATCTCTAATAAAGGCCCTGCTGCCGGCAATAACTAAAATCCGGACACTATCCTGAGCTAATATCCTGACCCATTTCTAACCAAGGTCCTGACACCGTCCCTAAGAAAGCCCTGTCGCTGTTCCTAAGTGAAGACCTGAGGCTGTCCGTAACTCAGTCCCTGAAGCTATGCCTAACTGAGGCCTTGACGCTGTGACTAACTCAGGCCCTGATCATGTCTGTAACTAAGACACTAATGCTGATGCAACAAAGGCCCTGATGCTGCTCCTACATCATGCCCTGACAGTGTCCCCAGCTATGGGCCTGACGCTAGGCCTCACTCAGGCCCTGTTGCTCTCCCAGAGTCAGGCACTGATGCTGTCCCTACCTGAAGCCCTGACACGGGTCCTAAATAAGGCCCTGATACTGTAACTAAGCTCTTGACACTATCCCTAGGTCATTTCCTGACACGATCCCTAAACTTTACCCTAACCCTGTCCCTAGCAAATGTCCTGCCTCTTATGCTAACTAAAGCCCTTATGCTGTGACTACCTCAGGCCCTGAATTTAGTCCCAAGGCTGTGATACTGTCCCTAACTAAGGCCCTAACACTATTCCTAACTCAGGCCCTGACACTGTACCTAACAGAGGCCCAGATGCTAGTACTAACTAAAGCCTTGACACTGTCCCTAACTAAGGCCCTGCTGCCATCAATATCTAATGTCCTGACACTATCCTGAGGTAATTTCCGGACCCATCTCTTACCAAGCTCCTGAAACTGTCCCTAAGTAAGCCCTGACGCTGTCCCTAAGGGAGGCCCTAAGGCTGTCCCTAACAGAGGCCCTGAGAATGTCTTTAACAAAGCCCCTGAGGCTGATCCTACCAAGGCCCTTATGCTGCTCCTAAGTCATGCCCTGATACTATCCCTAGCTAAGGCTCTGACACTAGGCCTCACTCAAGCCCTGTCGCTCTCCCTAAGTCAGGCTCTGACGCTATCCCTACCTGAAGCCCTGACACTGGTCCTAAATTAGGCCCTGATGCCCTAAGTAACTAAGGTCTTGACACTATCCCTAGGTCATGCCCTGACACAATCCCTAGACCTTAACCTAACCTTGTCTTTAACTAATGTTGAGCTTCTTATGCTAAATAAATCCCTGATGCTGTTCCTAACTAAGGCCCTAAAATTAGTCCCGAGGCCATGACCCTGGCCCTAACTGAGGCCTGTAGGCTCGTCCTAACTCAGGCCCTGACACTGTCCCTAACTAAGGCCCTGACACTACACCTAACTCAGTCCCTGACACTGTACCTAACAAAGGCTTTGATGCTAGTCCTAAGTCAGGCTGAGACACTGTCTCTAAGGCCCTGCTGCAGTCAATATCTAAAGTCCTGACATTATCCCGAGCTAATATCCTGACCCATGTCTTACCAAGGTCCTGAAACTGTCCCAAAGGAAGCCCTGACGCTGTCCCTAAGTGAGGCCCTGAGGCGGTCCCTAACAGAGGCCCTGAGAATGTCTTTAACGAAGACCCTAATGCTGATCCTACAGAGGCCCTTATACGGCTCCTAAGTCATGCCCTGACACTGACCCTAACTCAGGCCCTAAAGATAGGCCTCACTTAGGCCCTGCTGCCGTACCTTAGTTAGGCTCTGACGCTGTCCGTACGTGAAGCCCTGGCACTGGTCCTGATGAAGGCCCTGACGCTGGTCCTAACTAAGGCCCTGATGCTCTCAATAACTAAGGTCTTCACCCTATCCCTAGCTCACATCCTGACACTACCACTGGCCTGGAACCTGACTCTGTCCCGAGCTAACGTCCTGCCCCTTATCCTCACCGAAGCCGTAATGCTCTCCCTAACTAAGGCCCAGACTAGTCCTAATTAAGGCCCTGACACTGTCCTTAACTAAGGCCTGGAATCTATCTCTAATATAGGCCTTGCTGCCGGTAATAACTAAAATCCGGACACTATCCTGAGCTAATATCCTGACCCATTTCTAACCAAGGTCCTGACACCGTCCCTAAGAAAGCCCTGTCGCTGTTCCTAACTGAAGACCTGAGGCTGTCCGTAACTCAGTCCCTGAAGCTATGCCTAACTGAGGCCTTGACGCTGTGACTAACTCAGGCCCTGATCATGTCTGTAACTAAGACACTAATGCTGATGCAACAAAGGCCCTGATGCTTCTCCTACATCATGCCCTGACAGTGTCCCCAGCTATGGGCCTGACGCTAAGCCTCACTCAGGCCCTGTTGCTCTCCCAGAGTCAGGCACTGACGCTGTCCCTACCTGAAGCCCTGACACGGGTCCTAAATAAGGCCCTGATACTGTAACTAAGCTCTTGACACTATCCCTAGGTCATTTCCTGACACGATCCCTAAACTTTACCCTAACCCTGTCCCTAGCAAATGTCCTGCCTCTTATGCTAACTAAAGCCCTTAGGCTGTGACTACCTCAGGCCCTGAATTTAGTCCCAAGGCCGTGATACTGTCCCTAACTAAGGCCCTAACACTATTCCTAACTCAGGCCCTGACACTGTACCTAACAGAGGCCCAGATGCTAGTACTAACTAAGGCCTTGACACTGTCCCTAACTAAGGCCCTGCTGCCATCAATATCTAATGTCCTGACACTATCCTGAGGTAATTTCCGGACCCATCTCTTACCAAGCTCCTGAAACTGTCCCTAAGTAAGCCCTGACGCTGTCCCTAAGGGAGGCCCTAAGGCTGTCCCTAACAGAGGCCCTGAGAATGTCTTTAACAAAGCCCCTGAGGCTGATCCTACCAAGGCCCTTATGCTGCTCCTAAGTCATGCCCTGATACTATCCCTAGCTAAGGCTCTGACACTAGGCCTCACTCAAGCCCTGTCGCTCTCCCTAAGTCAGGCTCTGACGCTATCCCTACCTGAAGCCCTGACACTGGTCCTAAATTAGGCCCTGATGCCCTAAGTAACTAAGGTCTTGACACTATCCCTAGGTCATGCCCTGACACAATCCCTAGACCTTAACCTAACCTTGTCTTTAACTAATGTTGAGCTTCTTATGCTAAATAAATCCCTGATGCTGTTCCTAACTAAGGCCCTAAAATTAGTCCCGAGGCCATGACCCTGGCCCTAACTGAGGCCTGGAGGCTCGTCCTAACTCAGGCCCTGACACTGTACCTAACAAAGGCTCTGATGCTAGTCCTAAGTCAGGCTGAGACACTGTCTCTAAGGCCCTGCTGCAGTCAATATCTAAAGTCCTGACATTATCCCGAGCTAATATCCTGACCCATGTCTTACCAAGGTCCTGAAACTGTCCCAAAGGAAGCCCTGACGCTGTCCCTAAGTGAGGCCCTGAGGCGGTCCCTAACAGAGGCCCTGAGAATGTCTTTAACGAAGACCCTAATGCTGATCCTACAGAGGCCCTTATACGGCTCCTAAGTCATGCCCTGACACTGTCCCTAACTCAGGCCCTAAAGATAGGCCTCACTTAGGCCCCGTTGCCGTACCTTAGTTAGGCTCTGACGCTGTCCGTAAGTGAAGCCCTGACACTGGTCCTGATGAAGGCCCTGACGCTGGTCCTAACTAAGGCCCTGATGCTCTCAATAACTAAGGTCTTCACCCTATCCCTAGCTCACATCCTGACACTACCACTGGCCTGGTACCTGACTCTGTCCCGAGCTAACGTCCTGCCCCTTATCCTCACCGAAGCCGTAATGCTCTCCCTAACTAAGGCCCAGACTAGTCCTAATTAAGGCCCTGACACTGTCCCTAACTAAGGCCCGGAATCTATCTCTAATAAAGGCCCTGCTGCCGGCAATAACTAAAATCCGGACACTATCCTGAGCTAATATCCTGACCCATTTCTAACCAAGGTCCTGACACCGTCCCTAAGAAAGCCCTGTCGCTGTTCCTAAGTGAAGACCTGAGGCTGTCCGTAACTCAGTCCCTGAAGCTATGCCTAACTGAGGCCTTGACGCTGTGACTAACTCAGGCCCTGATCATGTCTGTAACTAAGACACTAATGCTGATGCAACAAAGGCCCTGATGCTGCTCCTACATCATGCCCTGACAGTGTCCCCAGCTATGGGCCTGACGCTAGGCCTCACTCAGGCCCTGTTGCTCTCCCAGAGTCAGGCACTGATGCTGTCCCTACCTGAAGCCCTGACACGGGTCCTAAATAAGGCCCTGATACTGTAACTAAGCTCTTGACACTATCCCTAGGTCATTTCCTGACACGATCCCTAAACTTTACCCTAACCCTGTCCCTAGCAAATGTCCTGCCTCTTATGCTAACTAAAGCCCTTATGCTGTGACTACCTCAGGCCCTCAATTTAGTCCCAAGGCTGTGATACTGTCCCTAACGAAGGCCCTAACACTATTCCTAACTCAGGCCCTGACACTGTACCTAACAGAGGCCCAGATGCTAGTACTAACTAAAGCCTTGACACTGTCCCTAACTAAGGCCCTGCTGCCATCAATATCTAATGTCCTGACACTATCCTGAGGTAATTTCCGGACCCATCTCTTACCAAGCTCCTGAAACTGTCCCTAAGTAAGCCCTGACGCTGTCCCTAAGGGAGGCCCTAAGGCTGTCCCTAACAGAGGCCCTGAGAATGTCTTTAACAAAGCCCCTGAGGCTGATCCTACCAAGGCCCTTATGCTGCTCCTAAGTCATGCCCTGATACTATCCCTAGCTAAGGCTCTGACACTAGGCCTCACTCAAGCCCTGTCGCTCTCCCTAAGTCAGGCTCTGACGCTATCCCTACCTGAAGCCCTGACACTGGTCCTAAATTAGGCCCTGATGCCCTAAGTAACTAAGGTCTTGACACTATCCCTAGGTCATGCCCTGACACAATCCCTAGACCTTAACCTAACCTTGTCTTTAACTAATGTTGAGCTTCTTATGCTAAATAAATCCCTGATGCTGTTCCTAACTAAGGCCCTAAAATTAGTCCCGAGGCCATGACCCTGGCCCTAACTGAGGCCTGGAGGCTCGTCCTAACTCAGGCCCTGACACTGTCCCTAACTAAGGCCCTGACACTACACCTAACTCAGTCCCTGACACTGTACCTAACAAAGGCTTTGACGCTAGTCCTAAGTCAGGCTGAGACACTGTCTCTAAGGCCCTGCTGCAGTCAATATCTAAAGTCCTGACATTATCCCGAGCTAATATCCTGACCCATGTCTTACCAAGGTCCTGAAACTGTCCCAAAGGAAGCCCTGACGCTGTCCCTAAGTGAGGCCCTGAGGCGGTCCCTAACAGAGGCCCTGAGAATGTCTTTAACGAAGACCCTAATGCTGATCCTACAGAGGCCCTTATACGGCTCCTAAGTCATGCCCTGACACTGACCCTAACTCAGGCCCTAAAGATAGGCCTCACTTAGGCCCTGCTGCCGTACCTTAGTTAGGCTCTGACGCTGTCCGTACGTGAAGCCCTGGCACTGGTCCTGATGAAGGCCCTGACGCTGGTCCTAACTAAGGCCCTGATGCTCTCAATAACTAAGGTCTTCACCCTATCCCTAGCTCACATCCTGACACTACCACTGGCCTGGAACCTGACTCTGTCCCGAGCTAACGTCCTGCCCCTTATCCTCACCGAAGCCGTAATGCTCTCCCTAACTAAGGCCCAGACTAGTCCTAATTAAGGCCCTGACACTGTCCTTAACTAAGGCCTGGAATCTATCTCTAATATAGGCCTTGCTGCCGGTAATAACTAAAATCCGGACACTATCCTGAGCTAATATCCTGACCCATTTCTAACCAAGGTCCTGACACCGTCCCTAAGAAAGCCCTGTCGCTGTTCCTAACTGAAGACCTGAGGCTGTCCGTAACTCAGTCCCTGAAGCTATGCCTAACTGAGCCCTTGACGCTGTGACTAACTCAGGCCCTGATCATGTCTGTAACTAAGACACTAATGCTGATGCAACAAAGGCCCTGATGCTGCTCCTACATCATGCCCTGACAGTGTCCCCAGCTATGGGCCTGACGCTAGGCCTCACTCAGGCCCTGTTGCTCTCCCAGAGTCAGGCACTGATGCTGTCCCTACCTGAAGCCCTGACACGGGTCCTAAATAAGGCCCTGATACTGTAACTAAGCTCTTGACACTATCCCTAGGTCATTTCCTGACACGATCCCTAAACTTTACCCTAACCCTGTCCCTAGCAAATGTCCTGCCTCTTATGCTAACTAAAGCCCTTATGCTGTGACTACCTCAGGCCCTGAATTTAGTCCCAAGGCTGTGATACTGTCCCTAACTAAGGCCCTAACACTATTCCTAACTCAGGCCCTGACACTGTACCTAACAGAGGCCCAGATGCTAGTACTAACTAAGGCCTTGACACTGTCCCTAACTAAGGCCCTGCTGCCATCAATATCTAATGTCCTGACACTATCCTGAGGTAATTTCCGGACCCATCTCTTACCAAGCTCCTGAAACTGTCCCTAAGTAAGCCCTGACGCTGTCCCTAAGGGAGGCCCTAAGGCTGTCCCTAACAGAGGCCCTGAGAATGTCTTTAACAAAGCCCCTGAGGCTGATCCTACCAAGGCCCTTATGCTGCTCCTAAGTCATGCCCTGATACTATCCCTAGCTAAGGCTCTGACACTAGGCCTCACTCAAGCCCTGTCGCTCTCCCTAAGTCAGGCTCTGACGCTATCCCTACCTGAAGCCCTGACACTGGTCCTAAATTAGGCCCTGATGCCCTAAGTAACTAAGGTCTTGACACTATCCCTAGGTCATGCCCTGACACAATCCCTAGACCTTAACCTAACCTTGTCTTTAACTAATGTTGAGCTTCTTATGCTAAATAAATCCCTGATGCTCTTCCTAACTAAGGCCCTAAAATTAGTCCCGAGGCCGTGACCCTGGCCCTAACTGAGGCCTGGGGGCTCGTGCTAACTCAGGCCCTGACACTGTCCCTAACTAAGGCCCTGACACTACACCTAACTCAGTCCCTGACACTGTACCTAACAAAGGCTCTGATGCTAGTCCTAAGTCAGGCTGAGACACTGTCTCTAAGGCCCTGCTGCAGTCAATATCTAAAGTCCTGACATTATCCCGAGCTAATATCCTGACCCATGTCTTACCAAGGTCCTGAAACTGTCCCAAAGGAAGCCCTGACGCTGTCCCTAAGTGAGGCCCTGAGGCGGTCCCTAACAGAGGCCCTGAGAATGTCTTTAACGAAGACCCTAATGCTGATCCTACAGAGGCCCTTATACGGCTCCTAAGTCATGCCCTGACACTGCCCCTAACTCAGGCCCTAAAGATAGGCCTCACTTAGGCCCCGTTGCCGTACCTTAGTTAGGCTCTGACGCTGTCCGTAAGTGAAGCCCTGACACTGGTCCTGATGAAGGCCCTGACGCTGGTCCTAACTAAGGCCCTGATGCTCTCAATAACTAAGGTCTTCACCCTATCCCTAGCTCACATCCTGACACTACCACTGGCCTGGAACCTGACTCTGTCCCGAGCTAACGTCCTGCCCCTTATCCTCACCGAAGCCGTAATGCTCTCCCTAACTAAGGCCCAGACTAGTCCTAATTAAGGCCCTGACACTGTCCCTAACTAAGGCCCGGAATCTATCTCTAATATAGGCCCTGCTGCCGGCAATAACTAAAATCCGGACACTATCCTGAGCTAATATCCTGACCCATTTCTAACCAAGGTCCTGACACCGTCCCTAAGAAAGCCCTGTCGCTGTTCCTAAGTGAAGACCTGAGGCTGTCCGTAACTCAGTCCCTGAAGCTATGCCTAACTGAGGCCTTGACGCTGTGACTAACTCAGGCCCTGATCATGTCTGTAACTAAGACACTAATGCTGATGCAACAAAGGCCCTGATACTGCTCCTACATCATGCCCTGACAGTGTCCCCAGCTATGGGCCTGACGCTAGGCCTCACTCAGGCCCTGTTGCTCTCCCAGAGTCAGGCACTGACGCTGTCCCTACCTGAAGCCCTGACACGGGTCCTAAATAAGGCCCTGATACTGTAACTAAGCTCTTGACACTATCCCTAGGTCATTTCCTGACACGATCCCTAAACTTTACCCTAACCCTGTCCCTAGCAAATGTCCTGCCTCTTATGCTAACTAAAGCCCTTATGCTGTGACTACCTCAGGCCCTGAATTTAGTCCCAAGGCCGTGATACTGTCCCTAACTAAGGCCCTAACACTATTGCTAACTCAGGCCCTGACACTGTACCTAACAGAGGCCCAGATGCTAGTACTAACTAAGGCCTTGACACTGTCCGTAACTAACGCCCTGCTGCCATCAATATCTAATGTCCTGACACTATCCTGAGGTAATTTCCGGACCCATCTCTTACCAAGCTCTTGAAACTGTCCCTAAGTAAGCCCTGACGCTCTCCCTAATGGTGGCCTTAAGGCTGTCCCAAACAGAGGCCCTGAGAATGTCTTTAACAAAGCCCCTGAGGCTGATCCTACCAAGGCCCTTATGCTGCTCCTAAGTCATGCCCTGATACTATCCCTAGCTAAGGCTCTGACACTAGGCCTCACTCAAGCCCTGTCGCTCTCCCTAAGTCAGGCTCTGATGCTATCCCTACCTGAAGCCCTGACACTGGTCCTAAATTAGGCCCTGATGCCCTAAGTAACTAAGGTCTTGACACTATCCCTAGGTCATGCCCTGACACAATCCCTAGACCTTAACCTAACCTTGTCTTTAACTAATGTTGAGCTTCTTATGCTAAATAAATCCCTGATGCTGTTCCTAACTAAGGCCCTAAAATTAGTCCCGAGGCCATGACCCTGGCCCTAACTGAGGCCTGGAGGCTCGTCCTAACTCAGGCCCTGACACTGTCCCTAACTAAGGCCCTGACACTACACCTAACTCAGTCCCTGACACTGTACCTAACAAAGGCTTTGATGCTAGTCCTAAGTCAGGCTGAGACACTGTCTCTAAGGCCCTGCTGCAGTCAATATCTAAAGTCCTGACATTATCCTGAGCTAATATCCTGACCCATGTCTTACCAAGGTCCTGAAACTGTCCCAAAGGAAGCCCTGACGCTGTCCCTAAGTGAGGCCCTGAGGCGGTCCCTTACAGAGGCCCTGAGAATGTCTTTAACGAAGACCCTAATGCTGATCCTACAGAGGCCCTTATACTGCTCCTAAGTCATGCCCTGACACTGTCCCTAACTCAGGCCCTAAAGATAGGCCTCACTTAGGCCCTGCTGCCGTACCTTAGTTAGGCTCTGACGCTGCCCGTACGTGAAGCCCTGACACTGGTCCTGATGAAGGCCCTGACGCTGGTCCTAACTAAGGCCCTGATGCTCTCAATAACTAAGGTCTTCACCCTATCCCTAGCTCACATCCTGACACTACCACTGGCCTGGAACCTGACTCTGTCCTGAGCTAATGTCCTGCCCCTTATCCTCACCGAAGCCGTAATGCTCTCCCTAACTAAGGCCCAGACTAGTCCTAATTAAGGCCCTGACACTGTCCCTAACTAAGGCCCGGAATCTATCTCTAATATAGGCCCTGCTGCCGGCAATAACTAAAATCCGGACACTATCCTGAGCCAATATCCTGACCCATTTCTAACCAAGGTCCTGACACCGTCCCTAAGAAAGCCCTGTCGCTGTTCCTAAGTGAAGACCTGAGGCTGTCCGTAACTCAGTCCCTGAAGCTATGCCTAACTGAGGCCTTGACGCTGTGACTAACTCAGGCCCTGATCATGTCTCTAACGAAGACACTAATGCTGATGCAACAAAGCATGCTGATGCTAATGCGGATGCAACAAAGCATCCTGATGCTGCTCCTACATCATGCCCTGACAGTGTCCCCAGCTAAGGGCCTGACGCTAGGCCTCACTCAGGCCCTGTTGCTCTCCCAGAGTCAGGCACTGACGCTGTCCCTACCTGAAGCCCTGACACTGGTCCTAAATAAGGCCCTGATACTGTAACTAAGCTCTTGACACTAGCCCTTGGTCATTTCCTGACACGATCCCTAAACTTGACCCTAACCCTGACCCTAGCAAATGTCCTGCCTCTTATGCTAACTAAAGCCCTTATGCTGTGACTACCTCAGGCCCTGAATTTAGTCCCAAGGCCGTGATACTGTCCCTAGCTAAGGCCCTAACACTATTCCTAACTCAGGCCCTGACACTGTACCTAACAGAGGCCCAGATGCTAGTACTAACTAAGGCCTTGACACTGTCCCTAACTAAGGCCCTGCTGCCGTCAATATCTAATGTCCTGACACTATCCTGAGTTAATTTCCGGACCCATCTCTTACCAAGGTCCTGAAACTGTCCCTAAGTAAGCCCTGACGCTGTCCCTAAGTGAGGCCCTAAGGCTGCCCCTAACAGAGGCCCTGATAATGTCTTTAACAAAGCCCCTCCCTGAGGCTGATCCTACCAAGGCCCTTATGCTGCTCCTAAGTCATGCCCTGATACTATCCCTAGCTAAGGCTCTGACACTAGGCCTCACTCAAGCCCTGTCGCTCTCCCTAAGTCAGGCTCTGACGCTATCCCTACCTGAAGCCCTGACACTGGTCCTAAATTAGGCCCTGATGCCCTAAGTAACTAAGGTCTTGACACTATCCCTAGGTCATGCCCTGACACAATCCCTAGACCTTAACCTAACCTTGTCTTTAACTAATGTTGAGCTTCTTATGCTAAATAAATCCCTGATGCTCTTCCTAACTAAGGCCCTAAAATTAGTCCCGAGGCCGTGACCCTGGCCCTAACTGAGGCCTGGGGGCTCGTGCTAACTCAGGCCCTGACACTGTCCCTAACTAAGGCCCTGACACTACACCTAACTCAGTCCCTGACACTGTACCTAACAAAGGCTCTGATGCTAGTCCTAAGTCAGGCTGAGACACTGTCTCTAAGGCCCTGCTGCAGTCAATATCTAAAGTCCTGACATTATCCCGAGCTAATATCCTGACCCATGTCTTACCAAGGTCCTGAAACTGTCCCAAAGGAAGCCCTGACGCTGTCCCTAAGTGAGGCCCTGAGGCGGTCCCTAACAGAGGCCCTGAGAATGTCTTTAACGAAGACCCTAATGCTGATCCTACAGAGGCCCTTATACGGCTCCTAAGTCATGCCCTGACACTGTCCCTAACTCAGGCCCTAAAGATAGGCCTCACTTAGGCCCCGTTGCCGTACCTTAGTTAGGCTCTGACGCTGTCCGTAAGTGAAGCCCTGACACTGGTCCTGATGAAGGCCCTGACGCTGGTCCTAACTAAGGCCCTGATGCTCTCAATAACTAAGGTCTTCACCCTATCCCTAGCTCACATCCTGACACTACCACTGGCCTGGTACCTGACTCTGTCCCGAGCTAACGTCCTGCCCCTTATCCTCACCGAAGCCGTAATGCTCTCCCTAACTAAGGCCCAGACTAGTCCTAATTAAGGCCCTGACACTGTCCCTAACTAAGGCCCGGAATCTATCTCTAATAAAGGCCCTGCTGCCGGCAATAACTAAAATCCGGACACTATCCTGAGCTAATATCCTGACCCATTTCTAACCAAGGTCCTGACACCGTCCCTAAGAAAGCCCTGTCGCTGTTCCTAAGTGAAGACCTGAGGCTGTCCGTAACTCAGTCCCTGAAGCTATGCCTAACTGAGGCCTTGACGCTGTGACTAACTCAGGCCCTGATCATGTCTGTAACTAAGACACTAATGCTGATGCAACAAAGGCCCTGATGCTGCTCCTACATCATGCCCTGACAGTGTCCCCAGCTATGGGCCTGACGCTAGGCCTCACTCAGGCCCTGTTGCTCTCCCAGAGTCAGGCACTGATGCTGTCCCTACCTGAAGCCCTGACACGGGTCCTAAATAAGGCCCTGATACTGTAACTAAGCTCTTGACACTATCCCTAGGTCATTTCCTGACACGATCCCTAAACTTTACCCTAACCCTGTCCCTAGCAAATGTCCTGCCTCTTATGCTAACTAAAGCCCTTATGCTGTGACTACCTCAGGCCCTCAATTTAGTCCCAAGGCTGTGATACTGTCCCTAACGAAGGCCCTAACACTATTCCTAACTCAGGCCCTGACACTGTACCTAACAGAGGCCCAGATGCTAGTACTAACTAAAGCCTTGACACTGTCCCTAACTAAGGCCCTGCTGCCATCAATATCTAATGTCCTGACACTATCCTGAGGTAATTTCCGGACCCATCTCTTACCAAGCTCCTGAAACTGTCCCTAAGTAAGCCCTGACGCTGTCCCTAAGGGAGGCCCTAAGGCTGTCCCTAACAGAGGCCCTGAGAATGTCTTTAACAAAGCCCCTGAGGCTGATCCTACCAAGGCCCTTATGCTGCTCCTAAGTCATGCCCTGATACTATCCCTAGCTAAGGCTCTGACACTAGGCCTCACTCAAGCCCTGTCGCTCTCCCTAAGTCAGGCTCTGACGCTATCCCTACCTGAAGCCCTGACACTGGTCCTAAATTAGGCCCTGATGCCCTAAGTAACTAAGGTCTTGACACTATCCCTAGGTCATGCCCTGACACAATCCCTAGACCTTAACCTAACCTTGTCTTTAACTAATGTTGAGCTTCTTATGCTAAATAAATCCCTGATGCTGTTCCTAACTAAGGCCCTAAAATTAGTCCCGAGGCCATGACCCTGGCCCTAACTGAGGCCTGGAGGCTCGTCCTAACTCAGGCCCTGACACTGTCCCTAACTAAGGCCCTGACACTACACCTAACTCAGTCCCTGACACTGTACCTAACAAAGGCTTTGACGCTAGTCCTAAGTCAGGCTGAGACACTGTCTCTAAGGCCCTGCTGCAGTCAATATCTAAAGTCCTGACATTATCCCGAGCTAATATCCTGACCCATGTCTTACCAAGGTCCTGAAACTGTCCCAAAGGAAGCCCTGACGCTGTCCCTAAGTGAGGCCCTGAGGCGGTCCCTAACAGAGGCCCTGAGAATGTCTTTAACGAAGACCCTAATGCTGATCCTACAGAGGCCCTTATACGGCTCCTAAGTCATGCCCTGACACTGACCCTAACTCAGGCCCTAAAGATAGGCCTCACTTAGGCCCTGCTGCCGTACCTTAGTTAGGCTCTGACGCTGTCCGTACGTGAAGCCCTGGCACTGGTCCTGATGAAGGCCCTGACGCTGGTCCTAACTAAGGCCCTGATGCTCTCAATAACTAAGGTCTTCACCCTATCCCTAGCTCACATCCTGACACTACCACTGGCCTGGAACCTGACTCTGTCCCGAGCTAACGTCCTGCCCCTTATCCTCACCGAAGCCGTAATGCTCTCCCTAACTAAGGCCCAGACTAGTCCTAATTAAGGCCCTGACACTGTCCTTAACTAAGGCCTGGAATCTATCTCTAATATAGGCCTTGCTGCCGGTAATAACTAAAATCCGGACACTATCCTGAGCTAATATCCTGACCCATTTCTAACCAAGGTCCTGACACCGTCCCTAAGAAAGCCCTGTCGCTGTTCCTAACTGAAGACCTGAGGCTGTCCGTAACTCAGTCCCTGAAGCTATGCCTAACTGAGCCCTTGACGCTGTGACTAACTCAGGCCCTGATCATGTCTGTAACTAAGACACTAATGCTGATGCAACAAAGGCCCTGATGCTGCTCCTACATCATGCCCTGACAGTGTCCCCAGCTATGGGCCTGACGCTAGGCCTCACTCAGGCCCTGTTGCTCTCCCAGAGTCAGGCACTGATGCTGTCCCTACCTGAAGCCCTGACACGGGTCCTAAATAAGGCCCTGATACTGTAACTAAGCTCTTGACACTATCCCTAGGTCATTTCCTGACACGATCCCTAAACTTTACCCTAACCCTGTCCCTAGCAAATGTCCTGCCTCTTATGCTAACTAAAGCCCTTATGCTGTGACTACCTCAGGCCCTGAATTTAGTCCCAAGGCTGTGATACTGTCCCTAACTAAGGCCCTAACACTATTCCTAACTCAGGCCCTGACACTGTACCTAACAGAGGCCCAGATGCTAGTACTAACTAAGGCCTTGACACTGTCCCTAACTAAGGCCCTGCTGCCATCAATATCTAATGTCCTGACACTATCCTGAGGTAATTTCCGGACCCATCTCTTACCAAGCTCCTGAAACTGTCCCTAAGTAAGCCCTGACGCTGTCCCTAAGGGAGGCCCTAAGGCTGTCCCTAACAGAGGCCCTGAGAATGTCTTTAACAAAGCCCCTGAGGCTGATCCTACCAAGGCCCTTATGCTGCTCCTAAGTCATGCCCTGATACTATCCCTAGCTAAGGCTCTGACACTAGGCCTCACTCAAGCCCTGTCGCTCTCCCTAAGTCAGGCTCTGACGCTATCCCTACCTGAAGCCCTGACACTGGTCCTAAATTAGGCCCTGATGCCCTAAGTAACTAAGGTCTTGACACTATCCCTAGGTCATGCCCTGACACAATCCCTAGACCTTAACCTAACCTTGTCTTTAACTAATGTTGAGCTTCTTATGCTAAATAAATCCCTGATGCTCTTCCTAACTAAGGCCCTAAAATTAGTCCCGAGGCCGTGACCCTGGCCCTAACTGAGGCCTGGGGGCTCGTGCTAACTCAGGCCCTGACACTGTCCCTAACTAAGGCCCTGACACTACACCTAACTCAGTCCCTGACACTGTACCTAACAAAGGCTCTGATGCTAGTCCTAAGTCAGGCTGAGACACTGTCTCTAAGGCCCTGCTGCAGTCAATATCTAAAGTCCTGACATTATCCCGAGCTAATATCCTGACCCATGTCTTACCAAGGTGCTGAAACTGTCCCAAAGGAAGCCCTGACGCTGTCCCTAAGTGAGGCCCTGAGGCGGTCCCTAACAGAGGCCCTGAGAATGTCTTTAACGAAGACCCTAATGCTGATCCTACAGAGGCCCTTATACGGCTCCTAAGTCATGCCCTGACACTGCCCCTAACTCAGGCCCTAAAGATAGGCCTCACTTAGGCCCCGTTGCCGTACCTTAGTTAGGCTCTGACGCTGTCCGTAAGTGAAGCCCTGACACTGGTCCTGATGAAGGCCCTGACGCTGGTCCTAACTAAGGCCCTGATGCTCTCAATAACTAAGGTCTTCACCCTATCCCTAGCTCACATCCTGACACTACCACTGGCCTGGAACCTGACTCTGTCCCGAGCTAACGTCCTGCCCCTTATCCTCACCGAAGCCGTAATGCTCTCCCTAACTAAGGCCCAGACTAGTCCTAATTAAGGCCCTGACACTGTCCCTAACTAAGGCCCGGAATCTATCTCTAATATAGGCCCTGCTGCCGGCAATAACTAAAATCCGGACACTATCCTGAGCTAATATCCTGACCCATTTCTAACCAAGGTCCTGACACCGTCCCTAAGAAAGCCCTGTCGCTGTTCCTAAGTGAAGACCTGAGGCTGTCCGTAACTCAGTCCCTGAAGCTATGCCTAACTGAGGCCTTGACGCTGTGACTAACTCAGGCCCTGATCATGTCTGTAACTAAGACACTAATGCTGATGCAACAAAGGCCCTGATACTGCTCCTACATCATGCCCTGACAGTGTCCCCAGCTATGGGCCTGACGCTAGGCCTCACTCAGGCCCTGTTGCTCTCCCAGAGTCAGGCACTGACGCTGTCCCTACCTGAAGCCCTGACACGGGTCCTAAATAAGGCCCTGATACTGTAACTAAGCTCTTGACACTATCCCTAGGTCATTTCCTGACACGATCCCTAAACTTTACCCTAACCCTGTCCCTAGCAAATGTCCTGCCTCTTATGCTAACTAAAGCCCTTATGCTGTGACTACCTCAGGCCCTGAATTTAGTCCCAAGGCCGTGATACTGTCCCTAACTAAGGCCCTAACACTATTGCTAACTCAGGCCCTGACACTGTACCTAACAGAGGCCCAGATGCTAGTACTAACTAAGGCCTTGACACTGTCCGTAACTAAGGCCCTGCTGCCATCAATATCTAATGTCCTGACACTATCCTGAGGTAATTTCCGGACCCATCTCTTACCAAGCTCTTGAAACTGTCCCTAAGTAAGCCCTGACGCTCTCCCTAATGGTGGCCTTAAGGCTGTCCCAAACAGAGGCCCTGAGAATGTCTTTAACAAAGCCCCTGAGGCTGATCCTACCAAGGCCCTTATGCTGCTCCTAAGTCATGCCCTGATACTATCCCTAGCTAAGGCTCTGACACTAGGCCTCACTCAAGCCCTGTCGCTCTCCCTAAGTCAGGCTCTGATGCTATCCCTACCTGAAGCCCTGACACTGGTCCTAAATTAGGCCCTGATGCCCTAAGTAACTAAGGTCTTGACACTATCCCTAGGTCATGCCCTGACACAATCCCTAGACCTTAACCTAACCTTGTCTTTAACTAATGTTGAGCTTCTTATGCTAAATAAATCCCTGATGCTGTTCCTAACTAAGGCCCTAAAATTAGTCCCGAGGCCATGACCCTGGCCCTAACTGAGGCCTGGAGGCTCGTCCTAACTCAGGCCCTGACACTGTCCCTAACTAAGGCCCTGACACTACACCTAACTCAGTCCCTGACACTGTACCTAACAAAGGCTTTGATGCTAGTCCTAAGTCAGGCTGAGACACTGTCTCTAAGGCCCTGCTGCAGTCAATATCTAAAGTCCTGACATTATCCTGAGCTAATATCCTGACCCATGTCTTACCAAGGTCCTGAAACTGTCCCAAAGGAAGCCCTGACGCTGTCCCTAAGTGAGGCCCTGAGGCGGTCCCTTACAGAGGCCCTGAGAATGTCTTTAACGAAGACCCTAATGCTGATCCTACAGAGGCCCTTATACTGCTCCTAAGTCATGCCCTGACACTGTCCCTAACTCAGGCCCTAAAGATAGGCCTCACTTAGGCCCTGCTGCCGTACCTTAGTTAGGCTCTGACGCTGCCCGTACGTGAAGCCCTGACACTGGTCCTGATGAAGGCCCTGACGCTGGTCCTAACTAAGGCCCTGATGCTCTCAATAACTAAGGTCTTCACCCTATCCCTAGCTCACATCCTGACACTACCACTGGCCTGGAACCTGACTCTGTCCCGAGCTAACGTCCTGCCCCTTATCCTCACCGAAGCCGTAATGCTCTCCCTAACTAAGGCCCAGACTAGTCCTAATTAAGGCCCTGACAGTGTCCCTAAGTAAGGCCCAGAATCTATTTCTAATATAGGCCCTGCTGCCGGCAATAACTAAAATCCGGACACTATCCTGAGCTAATATCCTGACCCATTTCTAACCAAGGTCCTGACACCGTCCCTAAGAAAGCCCTGTCGCTGTTCCTAAGTGAAGACCTGAGGCTGTCCGTAACTCAGTCCCTGAAGCTATGCCTAACTGAGGCCTTGACACTGTGACTAACTCAGGCCCTGATCATGTCTGTAACTAAGACACTAATGCTGATGCAACAAAGGCCCTGATGCTGCTCCTACATCATGCCCTGACAGTGTCCCCAGCTATGGGCCTGACGCTAGGCCTCACTCAGGCCCTGTTGCTCTCCCAGAGTCAGGAACTGACGCTGTCCCTACCTGAAGCCCTGACACGGGTCCTAAATAAGGCCCTGATACTGTAACTAAGCTCTTGACACTATCCCTAGGTCATTTCCTGACACGATCCCTAAACTTTACCCTAACCCTGTCCCTAGCAAATGTCCTGCCTCTTATGCTAACTAAAGCCCTTAGGCTGTGACTACCTCAGGCCCTGAATTTAGTCCCAAGGCCGTGATATTGTCCCTAACAAAGGCCCTAACACTATTCCTAACTCAGGCCCTGACACTGTACCTAACAGAGGCCCAGATGCTAGTACTAACTAAGGTCTTGACACTGTCCCTAACTAGGGCCCTGCTGCCGTCAATATCTAATGTCCTGACACTTTCCTGAGGTAATTTCCGGACCCATCTCTTACCAAGCTCCTGAAACTGTCCCTAAGTAAGCCCTGACGCTGTCCCTAAGGGAGGCCCTAAGGCTGTCCCTAACAGAGGCCCTGAGAATGTCTTTAACAAAGCCCCTGAGGCTGATCCTACCAAGGCCCTTATGCTGCTCCTAAGTCATGCCCTGATACTATCCCTAGCTAAGACTCTGACACTAGGCCTCACTCAAGCCCTGTCGCTCTCCCTAAGTCAGGCTCTGATGCTATCCCTACCTGAAGCCCTGACACTGGTCCTAAATTAGGCCCTGATGCCCTAAGTAACTAAGGTCTTGACACTATCCCTAGGTCATGCCCTGACACAATCCCTAGACCTTAACCTAACCTTGTCTTTAACTAATGTTGAGCTTCTTATGCTAAATAAATCCCTGATGCTGTTCCTAAGTAAGGCCCTAAAATTAGTCCCGAGGCCGTGACCCTGGCCCTAACTGAGGCCTGGAGGCTCGTCCTAACTCAGGCCCTGACACTGTCCCTAACTAAGGCCCTGACACTGTACCTAACAAAGGCTCTGATGCTAGTCCTAAGTCAGGCTGAGACACTGTCTCTAAGGCCCTGCTGCAGTCAATATCTAAAGTCCTGACATTATCCCGAGCTAATATCCTGACCCATGTCTTACCAAGGTCCTGAAACTGTCCCAAAGGAAGCCCTGACGCTGTCCCTAAGTGAGGCCCTGAGGCGGTCCCTAACAGAGGCCCTGAGAATGTCTTTAACGAAGACCCTAATGCTGATCCTACAGAGGCCCTTATACGGCTCCTAAGTCATGCCCTGACACTGCCCCTAACTCAGGCCCTAAAGATAGGCCTCACTTAGGCCCTGTTGCCGTACCTTAGTTAGGCTCTGACGCTGTCCGTACGTGAAGCCCTGGCACTGGTCCTGATGAAGGCCCTGACGCTGGTCCTAACTAAGGCCCTGATGCTCTCAATAACTAAGGTCTTCACCCTATCCCTAGCTCACATCCTGACACTACCACTGGCCTGGAACCTGACTCTGTCCCGAGCTAACGTCCTGCCCCTTATCCTCACCGAAGCCGTAATGCTCTCCCTAACTAAGGCCCAGACTAGTCCTAATTAAGGCCCTGACACTGTCCTTAACTAAGGCCCGGAATCTATCTCTAATATAGGCCTTGCTGCCGGTAATAACTAAAATCCGGACACTATCCTGAGCTAATATCCTGACCCATTTCTAACCAAGGTCCTGACACCGTCCCTAAGAAAGCCCTGTCGCTGTTCCTAAGTGAAGACCTGAGGCTGTCCGTAACTCAGTCCCTGAAGCTATGCCTAACTGAGCCCTTGACGCTGTGACTAACTCAGGCCCTGATCATGTCTGTAACTAAGACACTAATGCTGATGCAACAAAGGCCCTGATGCTGCTCCTACATCATGCCCTGACAGTGTCCCCAGCTATGGGCCTGACGCTAGGCCTCACTCAGGCCCTGTTGCTCTCCCAGAGTCAGGCACTGATGCTGTCCCTACCTGAAGCCCTGACACGGGTCCTAAATAAGGCCCTGATACTGTAACTAAGCTCTTGACACTATCCCTAGGTCATTTCCTGACACGATCCCTAAACTTTACCCTAACCCTGTCCCTAGCAAATGTCCTGCCTCTTATGCTAACTAAAGCCCTTATGCTGTGACTACCTCAGGCCCTGAATTTAGTCCCAAGGCCGTGATACTGTCCCTAACTAAGGCCCTAACACTATTCCTAACTCAGGCCCTGACACTGTACCTAACAGAGGCCCAGATGCTAGTACTAACTAAGGCCTTGACACTGTCCCTAACTAAGGCCCTGCTGCCATCAATATCTAATGTCCTGACACTATCCTGAGGTAATTTCCGGACCCATCTCTTACCAAGCTCCTGAAACTGTCCCTAAGTAAGCCCTGACGCTGTCCCTAAGGGAGGCCCTAAGGCTGTCCCTAACAGAGGCCCTGAGAATGTCTTTAAGAAAGCCCCTGAGGCTGATCCTACCAAGGCCCTTATGCTGCTCCTAAGTCATGCCCTGATACTATCCCTAGCTAAGGCTCTGACACTAGGCCTCACTCAAGCCCTGTCGCTCTCCCTAAGTCAGGCTCTGACGCTATCCCTACCTGAAGCCCTGACACTGGTCCTAAATTAGGCCCTGATGCCCTAAGTAACTAAGGTCTTGACACTATCCCTAGGTCATGCCCTGACACAATCCCTAGACCTTAACCTAACCTTGTCTTTAACTAATGTTGAGCTTCTTATGCTAAAAAAATCCCTGATGCTGTTCCTAACTAAGGCCCTAAAATTAGTCCCGAGGCCGTGACCCTGGCCCTAACTGAGGCCTGGGGGCTCGTGCTAACTCAGGCCCTGACACTGTCCCTAACTAAGGCCCTGACACTACACCTAACTCAGTCCCTGACACTGTACCTAACAAAGGCTCTGATGCTAGTCCTAAGTCAGGCTGAGACACTGTCTCTAAGGCCCTGCTGCAGTCAATATCTAAAGTCCTGACATTATCCCGAGCTAATATCCTGACCCATGTCTTACCAAGGTCCTGAAACTGTCCCAAAGGAAGCCCTGACGCTGTCCCTAAGTGAGGCCCTGAGGCGGTCCCTAACAGAGGCCCTGAGAATGTCTTTAACGAAGACCCTAATGCTGATCCTACAGAGGCCCTTATACGGCTCCTAAGTCATGCCCTGACACTGTCCCTAACTCAGGCCCTAAAGATAGGCCTCACTTAGGCCCCGTTGCCGTACCTTAGTTAGGCTCTGACGCTGTCCGTACGTGAAGCCCTGACACTGGTCCTGATGAAGGCCCTGACGCTGGTCCTAACTAAGGCCCTGATGCTCTCAATAATTAAGGTATTCACCCTATCCCTAGCTCACATCCTGACACTACCACTGGCCTGGAACCTGACTCTGTCCCGAGCTAACGTCCTGCCCCTTATCCTCACCGAAGCCGTAATGCTCTCCCTAACTAAGGCCCAGACTAGTCCTAATTAAGGCCCTGACACTGTCCCTAACTAAGGCCCGGAATCTATCTCTAATATAGGCCCTGCTGCCGGCAATAACTAAAATCCGGACACTATCCTGAGCTAATATCCTGACCCATTTCTAACCAAGGTCCTGACACCGTCCCTAAGAAAGCCCTGTCGCTGTTCCTAAGTGAAGACCTGAGGCTGTCCGTAACTCAGTCCCTGAAGCTATGCCTAACTGAGGCCTTGACGCTGTGACTAACTCAGGCCCTGATCATGTCTGTAACTAAGACACTAATGCTGATGCAACAAAGGCCCTGATACTGCTCCTACATCATGCCCTGACAGTGTCCCCAGCTATGGGCCTGACGCTAGGCCTCACTCAGGCCCTGTTGCTCTCCCAGAGTCAGGCACTGACGCTGTCCCTACCTGAAGCCCTGACACGGGTCCTAAATAAGGCCCTGATACTGTAACTAAGCTCTTGACACTATCCCTAGGTCATTTCCTGACACGATCCCTAAACTTTACCCTAACCCTGTCCCTAGCAAATGTCCTGCCTCTTATGCTAACTAAAGCCCTTATGCTGTGACTACCTCAGGCCCTGAATTTAGTCCCAAGGCCGTGATACTGTCCCTAACTAAGGCCCTAACACTATTCCTAACTCAGGCCCTGACACTGTACCTAACAGAGGCCCAGATGCTAGTACTAACTAAGGCCTTGACACTGTCCGTAACTAAGGCCCTGCTGCCATCAATATCTAATGTCCTGACACTATCCTGAGGTAATTTCCGGACCCATCTCTTACCAAGCTCTTGAAACTGTCCCTAAGTAAGCCCTGACGCTCTCCCTAATGGTGGCCTTAAGGCTGTCCCAAACAGAGGCCCTGAGAATGTCTTTAACAAAGCCCCTGAGGCTGATCCTACCAAGGCCCTTATGCTGCTCCTAAGTCATGCCCTGATACTATCCCTAGCTAAGGCTCTGACACTAGGCCTCACTCAAGCCCTGTCGCTCTCCCTAAGTCAGGCTCTGACGCTATCCCTACCTGAAGCCCTGACACTGGTCCTAAATTAGGCCCTGATGCCCTAAGTAACTAAGGTCTTGACACTATCCCTAGGTCATGCCCTGACACAATCCCTAGACCTTAACCTAACCTTGTCTTTAACTAATGCTGAGCTTCTTATGCTAAATAAATCCCTGATGCTGTTCCTAACTAAGGCCCTAAAATTAGTCCCGAGGCCGTGACCCTGGCCCTAACTGAGGCCTGGAGGCTCGTCCTAACTCAGGCCCTGACACTGTCCCTAACTAAGGCCCTGACACTACACCTAACTCAGTCCCTGACACTGTACCTAACAAAGGCTCTGATGCTAGTCCTAAGTCAGGCTGAGACACTGTCTCTAAGGCCCTGCTGCAGTCAATATCTAAAGTCCTGACATTATCCCGAGCTAATATCCTGACCCATGTCTTACCAAGGTCCTGAAACTGTCCCAAAGGAAGCCCTGACGCTGTCCCTAAGTGAGGCCCTGAGGCGGTCCCTAACAGAGGCCCTGAGAATGTCTTTAACGAAGACCCTAATGCTGATCCTACAGAGGCCCTTATACGGCTCCTAAGTCATGCCCTGACACTGCCCCTAACTCAGGCCCTAAAGATAGGCCTCACTTAGGCCCCGTTGCCGTACCTTAGTTAGGCTCTGACGCTGTCCGTACGTGAAGCCCTGACACTGGTCCTGATGAAGGCCCTGACGCTGGTCCTAACTAAGGCCCTGATGCTCTCAATAATTAAGGTATTCACCCTATCCCTAGCTCACATCCTGACACTACCACTGGCCTGGAACCTGACTCTGTCCCGAGCTAACGTCCTGCCCCTTATCCTCACCGAAGCCGTAATGCTCTCCCTAACTAAGGCCCAGACTAGTCCTAATTAAGGCCCTGACACTGTCCCTAACTAAGGCCCGGAATCTATCTCTAATATAGGCCCTGCTGCCGGCAATAACTAAAATCCGGACACTATCCTGAGCTAATATCCTGACCCATTTCTAACCAAGGTCCTGACACCGTCCCTAAGAAAGCCCTGTCGCTGTTCCTAAGTGAAGACCTGAGGCTGTCCGTAACTCAGTCCCTGAAGCTATGCCTAACTGAGGCCTTGACGCTGTGACTAACTCAGGCCCTGATCATGTCTGTAACTAAGACACTAATGCTGATGCAACAAAGGCCCTGATACTGCTCCTACATCATGCCCTGACAGTGTCCCCAGCTATGGGCCTGACGCTAGGCCTCACTCAGGCCCTGTTGCTCTCCCAGAGTCAGGCACTGACGCTGTCCCTACCTGAAGCCCTGACACGGGTCCTAAATAAGGCCCTGATACTGTAACTAAGCTCTTGACACTATCCCTAGGTCATTTCCTGACACGATCCCTAAACTTTACCCTAACCCTGTCCCTAGCAAATGTCCTGCCTCTTATGCTAACTAAAGCCCTTATGCTGTGACTACCTCAGGCCCTGAATTTAGTCCCAAGGCCGTGATACTGTCCCTAACTAAGGCCCTAACACTATTCCTAACTCAGGCCCTGACACTGTACCTAACAGAGGCCCAGATGCTAGTACTAACTAAGGCCTTGACACTGTCCGTAACTAAGGCCCTGCTGCCATCAATATCTAATGTCCTGACACTATCCTGAGGTAATTTCCGGACCCATCTCTTACCAAGCTCTTGAAACTGTCCCTAAGTAAGCCCTGACGCTCTCCCTAATGGTGGCCTTAAGGCTGTCCCAAACAGAGGCCCTGAGAATGTCTTTAACAAAGCCCCTGAGGCTGATCCTACCAAGGCCCTTATGCTGCTCCTAAGTCATGCCCTGATACTATCCCTAGCTAAGGCTCTGACACTAGGCCTCACTCCAGCCCTGTCGCTCTCCCTAAGTCAGGCTCTGATGCTATCCCTACCTGAAGCCCTGACACTGGTCCTAAATTAGGCCCTGATGCCCTAAGTAACTAAGGTCTTGACACTATCCCTAGGTCATGCCCTGACACAATCCCTAGACCTTAACCTAACCTTGTCTTTAACTAATGTTGAGCTTCTTATGCTAAATAAATCCCTGATGCTGTTCCTAACTAAGGCCCTAAAATTAGTCCCGAGGCCATGACCCTGGCCCTAACTGAGGCCTGGAGGCTCGTCCTAACTCAGGCCCTGACACTGTCCCTAACTAAGGCCCTGACACTACACCTAACTCAGTCCCTGACACTGTACCTAACAAAGGCTTTGATGCTAGTCCTAAGTCAGGCTGAGACACTGTCTCTAAGGCCCTGCTGCAGTCAATATCTAAAGTCCTGACATTATCCTGAGCTAATATCCTGACCCATGTCTTACCAAGGTCCTGAAACTGTCCCAAAGGAAGCCCTGACGCTGTCCCTAAGTGAGGCCCTGAGGCGGTCCCTTACAGAGGCCCTGAGAATGTCTTTAACGAAGACCGTAATGCTGATCCTACAGAGGCCCTTATACTGCTCCTAAGTCATGCCCTGACACTGTCCCTAACTCAGGCCCTAAAGATAGGCCTCACTTAGGCCCTGCTGCCGTACCTTAGTTAGGCTCTGACGCTGCCCGTACGTGAAGCCCTGACACTGGTCCTGATGAAGGCCCTGACGCTGGTCCTAACTAAGGCCCTGATGCTCTCAATAACTAAGGTCTTCACCCTACCCCTAGCTCACATCCTGACACTACCACTGGCCTGGAACCTGACTCTATCCCGAGCTAACGTCCTGCCCCTTATCCTCACCGAAGCCGTAATGCTCTCCCTAACTAAGGCCCAGACTAGTCCTAATTAAGGCCCTGAAAGTGTCCCTAAGTAAGGCCCAGAATCTATCTCTAATATAGGCCCTGCTGCCGGCAATAACTAAAATCCGGACACTATCCTGAGCTAATATCCTGACCCATTTCTAACCAAGGTCCTGACACCGTCCCTAAGAAAGCCCTGTCGCTGTTCCTAAGTGAAGACCTGAGGCTGTCCGTAACTCAGTCCCTGAAGCTATGCCTAACTGAGGCCTTGACGCTGTGACTAACTCAGGCCCTGATCATGTCTGTAACTAAGACACTAATGCTGATGCAACAAAGGCCCTGATGCTGCTCCTACATCATGCCCTGACAGTGTCCCCAGCTATGGGCCTGACGCTAGGCCTCACTCAGGCCCTGTTGCTCTCCCAGAGTCAGGCACTGACGCTGTCCCTACCTGAAGCCCTGACACGGGTCCTAAATAAGGCCCTGATACTGTAACTAAGCTCTTGACACTATCCCTAGGTCATTTCCTGACACGATCCCTAAACTTTACCCTAACCCTGTCCCTAGCAAATGTCCTGCCTCTTATGCTAACTAAAGCCCTTAGGCTGTGACTACCTCAGGCCCTGAATTTAGTCCCAAGGCCGTGATACTGTCCCTAACAAAGGCCCTAACACTATTCCTAACTCAGGCCCTGACACTGTACCTAACAGAGGCCCAGATGCTAGTACTAACTAAGGTCTTGACACTGTCCCTAACTAGGGCCCTGCTGCCGTCAATATCTAATGTCCTGACACTTTCCTGAGGTAATTTCCGGACCCATCTCTTACCAAGCTCCTGAAACTGTCCCTAAGTAAGCCCTGACGCTGTCCCTAAGGGAGGCCCTAAGGCTGTCCCTAACAGAGGCCCTGAGAATGTCTTTAACAAAGCCCCTGAGGCTGATCCTACCAAGGCCCTTATGCTGCTCCTAAGTCATGCCCTGATACTATCCCTAGCTAAGACTCTGACACTAGGCCTCACTCAAGCCCTGTCGCTCTCCCTAAGTCAGGCTCTGATGCTATCCCTACCTGAAGCCCTGACACTGGTCCTAAATTAGGCCCTGATGCCCTAAGTAACTAAGGTCTTGACACTATCCCTAGGTCATGCCCTGACACAATCCCTAGACCTTAACCTAACCTTGTCTTTAACTAATGTTGAGCTTCTTATGCTAAATAAATCCCTGATGCTGTTCCTAAGTAAGGCCCTAAAATTAGTCCCGAGGCCGTGACCCTGGCCCTAACTGAGGCCTGGAGGCTCGTCCTAACTCAGGCCCTGACACTGTCCCTAACTAAGGCCCTGACACTGTACCTAACAAAGGCTCTGATGCTAGTCCTAAGTCAGGCTGAGACACTGTCTCTAAGGCCCTGCTGCAGTCAATATCTAAAGTCCTGACATTATCCCGAGCTAATATCCTGACCCATGTCTTACCAAGGTCCTGAAACTGTCCCAAAGGAAGCCCTGACGCTGTCCCTAAGTGAGGCCCTGAGGCGGTCCCTAACAGAGGCCCTGAGAATGTCTTTAACGAAGACCCTAATGCTGATCCTACAGAGGCCCTTATACGGCTCCTAAGTCATGCCCTGACACTGCCCCTAACTCAGGCCCTAAAGATAGGCCTCACTTAGGCCCTGTTGCCGTACCTTAGTTAGGCTCTGACGCTGTCCGTACGTGAAGCCCTGGCACTGGTCCTGATGAAGGCCCTGACGCTGGTCCTAACTAAGGCCCTGATGCTCTCAATAACTAAGGTCTTCACCCTATCCCTAGCTCACATCCTGACACTACCACTGGCCTGGAACCTGACTCTGTCCCGAGCTAACGTCCTGCCCCTTATCCTCACCGAAGCCGTAATGCTCTCCCTAACTAAGGCCCAGACTAGTCCTAATTAAGGCCCTGACACTGTCCTTAACTAAGGCCCGGAATCTATCTCTAATATAGGCCTTGCTGCCGGTAATAACTAAAATCCGGACACTATCCTGAGCTAATATCCTGACCCATTTCTAACCAAGGTCCTGACACCGTCCCTAAGAAAGCCCTGTCGCTGTTCCTAAGTGAAGACCTGAGGCTGTCCGTAACTCAGTCCCTGAAGCTATGCCTAACTGAGCCCTTGACGCTGTGACTAACTCAGGCCCTGATCATGTCTGTAACTAAGACACTAATGCTGATGCAACAAAGGCCCTGATGCTGCTCCTACATCATGCCCTGACAGTGTCCCCAGCTATGGGCCTGACGCTAGGCCTCACTCAGGCCCTGTTGCTCTCCCAGAGTCAGGCACTGATGCTGTCCCTACCTGAAGCCCTGACACGGGTCCTAAATAAGGCCCTGATACTGTAACTAAGCTCTTGACACTATCCCTAGGTCATTTCCTGACACGATCCCTAAACTTTACCCTAACCCTGTCCCTAGCAAATGTCCTGCCTCTTATGCTAACTAAAGCCCTTATGCTGTGACTACCTCAGGCCCTGAATTTAGTCCCAAGGCCGTGATACTGTCCCTAACTAAGGCCCTAACACTATTCCTAACTCAGGCCCTGACACTGTACCTAACAGAGGCCCAGATGCTAGTACTAACTAAGGCCTTGACACTGTCCCTAACTAAGGCCCTGCTGCCATCAATATCTAATGTCCTGACACTATCCTGAGGTAATTTCCGGACCCATCTCTTACCAAGCTCCTGAAACTGTCCCTAAGTAAGCCCTGACGCTGTCCCTAAGGGAGGCCCTAAGGCTGTCCCTAACAGAGGCCCTGAGAATGTCTTTAAGAAAGCCCCTGAGGCTGATCCTACCAAGGCCCTTATGCTGCTCCTAAGTCATGCCCTGATACTATCCCTAGCTAAGGCTCTGACACTAGGCCTCACTCAAGCCCTGTCGCTCTCCCTAAGTCAGGCTCTGACGCTATCCCTACCTGAAGCCCTGACACTGGTCCTAAATTAGGCCCTGATGCCCTAAGTAACTAAGGTCTTGACACTATCCCTAGGTCATGCCCTGACACAATCCCTAGACCTTAACCTAACCTTGTCTTTAACTAATGTTGAGCTTCTTATGCTAAAAAAATCCCTGATGCTGTTCCTAACTAAGGCCCTAAAATTAGTCCCGAGGCCGTGACCCTGGCCCTAACTGAGGCCTGGGGGCTCGTGCTAACTCAGGCCCTGACACTGTCCCTAACTAAGGCCCTGACACTACACCTAACTCAGTCCCTGACACTGTACCTAACAAAGGCTCTGATGCTAGTCCTAAGTCAGGCTGAGACACTGTCTCTAAGGCCCTGCTGCAGTCAATATCTAAAGTCCTGACATTATCCCGAGCTAATATCCTGACCCATGTCTTACCAAGGTCCTGAAACTGTCCCAAAGGAAGCCCTGACGCTGTCCCTAAGTGAGGCCCTGAGGCGGTCCCTAACAGAGGCCCTGAGAATGTCTTTAACGAAGACCCTAATGCTGATCCTACAGAGGCCCTTATACGGCTCCTAAGTCATGCCCTGACACTGTCCCTAACTCAGGCCCTAAAGATAGGCCTCACTTAGGCCCCGTTGCCGTACCTTAGTTAGGCTCTGACGCTGTCCGTACGTGAAGCCCTGACACTGGTCCTGATGAAGGCCCTGACGCTGGTCCTAACTAAGGCCCTGATGCTCTCAATAATTAAGGTATTCACCCTATCCCTAGCTCACATCCTGACACTACCACTGGCCTGGAACCTGACTCTGTCCCGAGCTAACGTCCTGCCCCTTATCCTCACCGAAGCCGTAATGCTCTCCCTAACTAAGGCCCAGACTAGTCCTAATTAAGGCCCTGACACTGTCCCTAACTAAGGCCCGGAATCTATCTCTAATATAGGCCCTGCTGCCGGCAATAACTAAAATCCGGACACTATCCTGAGCTAATATCCTGACCCATTTCTAACCAAGGTCCTGACACCGTCCCTAAGAAAGCCCTGTCGCTGTTCCTAAGTGAAGACCTGAGGCTGTCCGTAACTCAGTCCCTGAAGCTATGCCTAACTGAGGCCTTGACGCTGTGACTAACTCAGGCCCTGATCATGTCTGTAACTAAGACACTAATGCTGATGCAACAAAGGCCCTGATACTGCTCCTACATCATGCCCTGACAGTGTCCCCAGCTATGGGCCTGACGCTAGGCCTCACTCAGGCCCTGTTGCTCTCCCAGAGTCAGGCACTGACGCTGTCCCTACCTGAAGCCCTGACACGGGTCCTAAATAAGGCCCTGATACTGTAACTAAGCTCTTGACACTATCCCTAGGTCATTTCCTGACACGATCCCTAAACTTTACCCTAACCCTGTCCCTAGCAAATGTCCTGCCTCTTATGCTAACTAAAGCCCTTATGCTGTGACTACCTCAGGCCCTGAATTTAGTCCCAAGGCCGTGATACTGTCCCTAACTAAGGCCCTAACACTATTCCTAACTCAGGCCCTGACACTGTACCTAACAGAGGCCCAGATGCTAGTACTAACTAAGGCCTTGACACTGTCCGTAACTAAGGCCCTGCTGCCATCAATATCTAATGTCCTGACACTATCCTGAGGTAATTTCCGGACCCATCTCTTACCAAGCTCTTGAAACTGTCCCTAAGTAAGCCCTGACGCTCTCCCTAATGGTGGCCTTAAGGCTGTCCCAAACAGAGGCCCTGAGAATGTCTTTAACAAAGCCCCTGAGGCTGATCCTACCAAGGCCCTTATGCTGCTCCTAAGTCATGCCCTGATACTATCCCTAGCTAAGGCTCTGACACTAGGCCTCACTCAAGCCCTGTCGCTCTCCCTAAGTCAGGCTCTGACGCTATCCCTACCTGAAGCCCTGACACTGGTCCTAAATTAGGCCCTGATGCCCTAAGTAACTAAGGTCTTGACACTATCCCTAGGTCATGCCCTGACACAATCCCTAGACCTTAACCTAACCTTGTCTTTAACTAATGCTGAGCTTCTTATGCTAAATAAATCCCTGATGCTGTTCCTAACTAAGGCCCTAAAATTAGTCCCGAGGCCGTGACCCTGGCCCTAACTGAGGCCTGGAGGCTCGTCCTAACTCAGGCCCTGACACTGTCCCTAACTAAGGCCCTGACACTACACCTAACTCAGTCCCTGACACTGTACCTAACAAAGGCTCTGATGCTAGTCCTAAGTCAGGCTGAGACACTGTCTCTAAGGCCCTGCTGCAGTCAATATCTAAAGTCCTGACATTATCCCGAGCTAATATCCTGACCCATGTCTTACCAAGGTCCTGAAACTGTCCCAAAGGAAGCCCTGACGCTGTCCCTAAGTGAGGCCCTGAGGCGGTCCCTAACAGAGGCCCTGAGAATGTCTTTAACGAAGACCCTAATGCTGATCCTACAGAGGCCCTTATACGGCTCCTAAGTCATGCCCTGACACTGCCCCTAACTCAGGCCCTAAAGATAGGCCTCACTTAGGCCCCGTTGCCGTACCTTAGTTAGGCTCTGACGCTGTCCGTACGTGAAGCCCTGACACTGGTCCTGATGAAGGCCCTGACGCTGGTCCTAACTAAGGCCCTGATGCTCTCAATAATTAAGGTATTCACCCTATCCCTAGCTCACATCCTGACACTACCACTGGCCTGGAACCTGACTCTGTCCCGAGCTAACGTCCTGCCCCTTATCCTCACCGAAGCCGTAATGCTCTCCCTAACTAAGGCCCAGACTAGTCCTAATTAAGGCCCTGACACTGTCCCTAACTAAGGCCCGGAATCTATCTCTAATATAGGCCCTGCTGCCGGCAATAACTAAAATCCGGACACTATCCTGAGCTAATATCCTGACCCATTTCTAACCAAGGTCCTGACACCGTCCCTAAGAAAGCCCTGTCGCTGTTCCTAAGTGAAGACCTGAGGCTGTCCGTAACTCAGTCCCTGAAGCTATGCCTAACTGAGGCCTTGACGCTGTGACTAACTCAGGCCCTGATCATGTCTGTAACTAAGACACTAATGCTGATGCAACAAAGGCCCTGATACTGCTCCTACATCATGCCCTGACAGTGTCCCCAGCTATGGGCCTGACGCTAGGCCTCACTCAGGCCCTGTTGCTCTCCCAGAGTCAGGCACTGACGCTGTCCCTACCTGAAGCCCTGACACGGGTCCTAAATAAGGCCCTGATACTGTAACTAAGCTCTTGACACTATCCCTAGGTCATTTCCTGACACGATCCCTAAACTTTACCCTAACCCTGTCCCTAGCAAATGTCCTGCCTCTTATGCTAACTAAAGCCCTTATGCTGTGACTACCTCAGGCCCTGAATTTAGTCCCAAGGCCGTGATACTGTCCCTAACTAAGGCCCTAACACTATTCCTAACTCAGGCCCTGACACTGTACCTAACAGAGGCCCAGATGCTAGTACTAACTAAGGCCTTGACACTGTCCGTAACTAAGGCCCTGCTGCCATCAATATCTAATGTCCTGACACTATCCTGAGGTAATTTCCGGACCCATCTCTTACCAAGCTCTTGAAACTGTCCCTAAGTAAGCCCTGACGCTCTCCCTAATGGTGGCCTTAAGGCTGTCCCAAACAGAGGCCCTGAGAATGTCTTTAACAAAGCCCCTGAGGCTGATCCTACCAAGGCCCTTATGCTGCTCCTAAGTCATGCCCTGATACTATCCCTAGCTAAGGCTCTGACACTAGGCCTCACTCCAGCCCTGTCGCTCTCCCTAAGTCAGGCTCTGATGCTATCCCTACCTGAAGCCCTGACACTGGTCCTAAATTAGGCCCTGATGCCCTAAGTAACTAAGGTCTTGACACTATCCCTAGGTCATGCCCTGACACAATCCCTAGACCTTAACCTAACCTTGTCTTTAACTAATGTTGAGCTTCTTATGCTAAATAAATCCCTGATGCTGTTCCTAACTAAGGCCCTAAAATTAGTCCCGAGGCCATGACCCTGGCCCTAACTGAGGCCTGGAGGCTCGTCCTAACTCAGGCCCTGACACTGTCCCTAACTAAGGCCCTGACACTACACCTAACTCAGTCCCTGACACTGTACCTAACAAAGGCTTTGATGCTAGTCCTAAGTCAGGCTGAGACACTGTCTCTAAGGCCCTGCTGCAGTCAATATCTAAAGTCCTGACATTATCCTGAGCTAATATCCTGACCCATGTCTTACCAAGGTCCTGAAACTGTCCCAAAGGAAGCCCTGACGCTGTCCCTAAGTGAGGCCCTGAGGCGGTCCCTTACAGAGGCCCTGAGAATGTCTTTAACGAAGACCGTAATGCTGATCCTACAGAGGCCCTTATACTGCTCCTAAGTCATGCCCTGACACTGTCCCTAACTCAGGCCCTAAAGATAGGCCTCACTTAGGCCCTGCTGCCGTACCTTAGTTAGGCTCTGACGCTGCCCGTACGTGAAGCCCTGACACTGGTCCTGATGAAGGCCCTGACGCTGGTCCTAACTAAGGCCCTGATGCTCTCAATAACTAAGGTCTTCACCCTACCCCTAGCTCACATCCTGACACTACCACTGGCCTGGAACCTGACTCTATCCCGAGCTAACGTCCTGCCCCTTATCCTCACCGAAGCCGTAATGCTCTCCCTAACTAAGGCCCAGACTAGTCCTAATTAAGGCCCTGAAAGTGTCCCTAAGTAAGGCCCAGAATCTATCTCTAATATAGGCCCTGCTGCCGGCAATAACTAAAATCCGGACACTATCCTGAGCTAATATCCTGACCCATTTCTAACCAAGGTCCTGACACCGTCCCTAAGAAAGCCCTGTCGCTGTTCCTAAGTGAAGACCTGAGGCTGTCCGTAACTCAGTCCCTGAAGCTATGCCTAACTGAGGCCTTGACGCTGTGACTAACTCAGGCCCTGATCATGTCTGTAACTAAGACACTAATGCTGATGCAACAAAGGCCCTGATGCTGCTCCTACATCATGCCCTGACAGTGTCCCCAGCTATGGGCCTGACGCTAGGCCTCACTCAGGCCCTGTTGCTCTCCCAGAGTCAGGCACTGACGCTGTCCCTACCTGAAGCCCTGACACGGGTCCTAAATAAGGCCCTGATACTGTAACTAAGCTCTTGACACTATCCCTAGGTCATTTCCTGACACGATCCCTAAACTTTACCCTAACCCTGTCCCTAGCAAATGTCCTGCCTCTTATGCTAACTAAAGCCCTTAGGCTGTGACTACCTCAGGCCCTGAATTTAGTCCCAAGGCCGTGATACTGTCCCTAACAAAGGCCCTAACACTATTCCTAACTCAGGCCCTGACACTGTACCTAACAGAGGCCCAGATGCTAGTACTAACTAAGGTCTTGACACTGTCCCTAACTAGGGCCCTGCTGCCGTCAATATCTAATGTCCTGACACTTTCCTGAGGTAATTTCCGGACCCATCTCTTACCAAGCTCCTGAAACTGTCCCTAAGTAAGCCCTGACGCTGTCCCTAAGGGAGGCCCTAAGGCTGTCCCTAACAGAGGCCCTGAGAATGTCTTTAACAAAGCCCCTGAGGCTGATCCTACCAAGGCCCTTATGCTGCTCCTAAGTCATGCCCTGATACTATCCCTAGCTAAGACTCTGACACTAGGCCTCACTCAAGCCCTGTCGCTCTCCCTAAGTCAGGCTCTGATGCTATCCCTACCTGAAGCCCTGACACTGGTCCTAAATTAGGCCCTGATGCCCTAAGTAACTAAGGTCTTGACACTATCCCTAGGTCATGCCCTGACACAATCCCTAGACCTTAACCTAACCTTGTCTTTAACTAATGTTGAGCTTCTTATGCTAAATAAATCCCTGATGCTGTTCCTAAGTAAGGCCCTAAAATTAGTCCCGAGGCCGTGACCCTGGCCCTAACTGAGGCCTGGAGGCTCGTCCTAACTCAGGCCCTGACACTGTCCCTAACTAAGGCCCTGACACTGTACCTAACAAAGGCTCTGATGCTAGTCCTAAGTCAGGCTGAGACACTGTCTCTAAGGCCCTGCTGCAGTCAATATCTAAAGTCCTGACATTATCCCGAGCTAATATCCTGACCCATGTCTTACCAAGGTCCTGAAACTGTCCCAAAGGAAGCCCTGACGCTGTCCCTAAGTGAGGCCCTGAGGCGGTCCCTAACAGAGGCCCTGAGAATGTCTTTAACGAAGACCCTAATGCTGATCCTACAGAGGCCCTTATACGGCTCCTAAGTCATGCCCTGACACTGCCCCTAACTCAGGCCCTAAAGATAGGCCTCACTTAGGCCCTGTTGCCGTACCTTAGTTAGGCTCTGACGCTGTCCGTACGTGAAGCCCTGGCACTGGTCCTGATGAAGGCCCTGACGCTGGTCCTAACTAAGGCCCTGATGCTCTCAATAACTAAGGTCTTCACCCTATCCCTAGCTCACATCCTGACACTACCACTGGCCTGGAACCTGACTCTGTCCCGAGCTAACGTCCTGCCCCTTATCCTCACCGAAGCCGTAATGCTCTCCCTAACTAAGGCCCAGACTAGTCCTAATTAAGGCCCTGACACTGTCCTTAACTAAGGCCCGGAATCTATCTCTAATATAGGCCTTGCTGCCGGTAATAACTAAAATCCGGACACTATCCTGAGCTAATATCCTGACCCATTTCTAACCAAGGTCCTGACACCGTCCCTAAGAAAGCCCTGTCGCTGTTCCTAAGTGAAGACCTGAGGCTGTCCGTAACTCAGTCCCTGAAGCTATGCCTAACTGAGGCCTTGACGCTGTGACTAACTCAGGCCCTGATCATGTCTGTAACTAAGACACTAATGCTGATGCAACAAAGGCCCTGATGCTGCTCCTACATCATGCCCTGACAGTGTCCCCAGCTATGGGCCTGACGCTAGGCCTCACTCAGGCCCTGTTGCTCTCCCAGAGTCAGGCACTGATGCTGTCCCTACCTGAAGCCCTGACACGGGTCCTAAATAAGGCCCTGATACTGTAACTAAGCTCTTGACACTATCCCTAGGTCATTTCCTGACACGATCCCTAAACTTTACCCTAACCCTGTCCCTAGCAAATGTCCTGCCTCTTATGCTAACTAAAGCCCTTAGGCTGTGACTACCTCAGGCCCTGAATTTAGTCCCAAGGCCGTGATACTGTCCCTAACTAAGGCCCTAACACTATTCCTAACTCAGGCCCTGACACTGTACCTAACAGAGGCCCAGATGCTAGTACTAACTAAGGCCTTGACACTGTCCCTAACTAAGGCCCTGCTGCCATCAATATCTAATGTCCTGACACTATCCTGAGGTAATTTCCGGACCCATCTCTTACCAAGCTCCTGAAACTGTCCCTAAGTAAGCCCTGACGCTGTCCCTAAGGGAGGCCCTAAGGCTGTCCCTAACAGAGGCCCTGAGAATGTCTTTAACAAAGCCCCTGAGGCTGATCCTACCAAGGCCCTTATGCTGCTCCTAAGTCATGCCCTGATACTATCCCTAGCTAAGGCTCTGACACTAGGCCTCACTCAAGCCCTGTCGCTCTCCCTAAGTCAGGCTCTGACGCTATCCCTACCTGAAGCCCTGACACTGGTCCTAAATTAGGCCCTGATGCCCTAAGTAACTAAGGTCTTGACACTATCCCTAGGTCATGCCCTGACACAATCCCTAGACCTTAACCTAACCTTGTCTTTAACTAATGTTGAGCTTCTTATGCTAAATAAATCCCTGATGCTGTTCCTAACTAAGGCCCTAAAATTAGTCCCGAGGCCATGACCCTGGCCCTAACTGAGGCCTGGAGGCTCGTCCTAACTCAGGCCCTGACACTGTACCTAACAAAGGCTCTGATGCTAGTCCTAAGTCAGGCTGAGACACTGTCTCTAAGGCCCTGCTGCAGTCAATATCTAAAGTCCTGACATTATCCCGAGCTAATATCCTGACCCATGTCTTACCAAGGTCCTGAAACTGTCCCAAAGGAAGCCCTGACGCTGTCCCTAAGTGAGGCCCTGAGGCGGTCCCTAACAGAGGCCCTGAGAATGTCTTTAACGAAGACCCTAATGCTGATCCTACAGAGGCCCTTATACGGCTCCTAAGTCATGCCCTGACACTGTCCCTAACTCAGGCCCTAAAGATAGGCCTCACTTAGGCCCCGTTGCCGTACCTTAGTTAGGCTCTGACGCTGTCCGTAAGTGAAGCCCTGACACTGGTCCTGATGAAGGCCCTGACGCTGGTCCTAACTAAGGCCCTGATGCTCTCAATAACTAAGGTCTTCACCCTATCCCTAGCTCACATCCTGACACTACCACTGGCCTGGTACCTGACTCTGTCCCGAGCTAACGTCCTGCCCCTTATCCTCACCGAAGCCGTAATGCTCTCCCTAACTAAGGCCCAGACTAGTCCTAATTAAGGCCCTGACACTGTCCCTAACTAAGGCCCGGAATCTATCTCTAATAAAGGCCCTGCTGCCGGCAATAACTAAAATCCGGACACTATCCTGAGCTAATATCCTGACCCATTTCTAACCAAGGTCCTGACACCGTCCCTAAGAAAGCCCTGTCGCTGTTCCTAAGTGAAGACCTGAGGCTGTCCGTAACTCAGTCCCTGAAGCTATGCCTAACTGAGGCCTTGACGCTGTGACTAACTCAGGCCCTGATCATGTCTGTAACTAAGACACTAATGCTGATGCAACAAAGGCCCTGATGCTGCTCCTACATCATGCCCTGACAGTGTCCCCAGCTATGGGCCTGACGCTAGGCCTCACTCAGGCCCTGTTGCTCTCCCAGAGTCAGGCACTGATGCTGTCCCTACCTGAAGCCCTGACACGGGTCCTAAATAAGGCCCTGATACTGTAACTAAGCTCTTGACACTATCCCTAGGTCATTTCCTGACACGATCCCTAAACTTTACCCTAACCCTGTCCCTAGCAAATGTCCTGCCTCTTATGCTAACTAAAGCCCTTATGCTGTGACTACCTCAGGCCCTGAATTTAGTCCCAAGGCTGTGATACTGTCCCTAACTAAGGCCCTAACACTATTCCTAACTCAGGCCCTGACACTGTACCTAACAGAGGCCCAGATGCTAGTACTAACTAAAGCCTTGACACTGTCCCTAACTAAGGCCCTGCTGCCATCAATATCTAATGTCCTGACACTATCCTGAGGTAATTTCCGGACCCATCTCTTACCAAGCTCCTGAAACTGTCCCTAAGTAAGCCCTGACGCTGTCCCTAAGGGAGGCCCTAAGGCTGTCCCTAACAGAGGCCCTGAGAATGTCTTTAACAAAGCCCCTGAGGCTGATCCTACCAAGGCCCTTATGCTGCTCCTAAGTCATGCCCTGATACTATCCCTAGCTAAGGCTCTGACACTAGGCCTCACTCAAGCCCTGTCGCTCTCCCTAAGTCAGGCTCTGACGCTATCCCTACCTGAAGCCCTGACACTGGTCCTAAATTAGGCCCTGATGCCCTAAGTAACTAAGGTCTTGACACTATCCCTAGGTCATGCCCTGACACAATCCCTAGACCTTAACCTAACCTTGTCTTTAACTAATGTTGAGCTTCTTATGCTAAATAAATCCCTGATGCTGTTCCTAACTAAGGCCCTAAAATTAGTCCCGAGGCCATGACCCTGGCCCTAACTGAGGCCTGGAGGCTCGTCCTAACTCAGGCCCTGACACTGTCCCTAACTAAGGCCCTGACACTACACCTAACTCAGTCCCTGACACTGTACCTAACAAAGGCTTTGATGCTAGTCCTAAGTCAGGCTGAGACACTGTCTCTAAGGCCCTGCTGCAGTCAATATCTAAAGTCCTGACATTATCCCGAGCTAATATCCTGACCCATGTCTTACCAAGGTCCTGAAACTGTCCCAAAGGAAGCCCTGACGCTGTCCCTAAGTGAGGCCCTGAGGCGGTCCCTAACAGAGGCCCTGAGAATGTCTTTAACGAAGACCCTAATGCTGATCCTACAGAGGCCCTTATACGGCTCCTAAGTCATGCCCTGACACTGACCCTAACTCAGGCCCTAAAGATAGGCCTCACTTAGGCCCTGCTGCCGTACCTTAGTTAGGCTCTGACGCTGTCCGTACGTGAAGCCCTGGCACTGGTCCTGATGAAGGCCCTGACGCTGGTCCTAACTAAGGCCCTGATGCTCTCAATAACTAAGGTCTTCACCCTATCCCTAGCTCACATCCTGACACTACCACTGGCCTGGAACCTGACTCTGTCCCGAGCTAACGTCCTGCCCCTTATCCTCACCGAAGCCGTAATGCTCTCCCTAACTAAGGCCCAGACTAGTCCTAATTAAGGCCCTGACACTGTCCTTAACTAAGGCCTGGAATCTATCTCTAATATAGGCCTTGCTGCCGGTAATAACTAAAATCCGGACACTATCCTGAGCTAATATCCTGACCCATTTCTAACCAAGGTCCTGACACCGTCCCTAAGAAAGCCCTGTCGCTGTTCCTAAGTGAAGACCTGAGGCTGTCCGTAACTCAGTCCCTGAAGCTATGCCTAACTGAGGCCTTGACGCTGTGACTAACTCAGGCCCTGATCATGTCTGTAACTAAGACACTAATGCTGATGCAACAAAGGCCCTGATACTGCTCCTACATCATGCCCTGACAGTGTCCCCAGCTATGGGCCTGACGCTAGGCCTCACTCAGGCCCTGTTGCTCTCCCAGAGTCAGGCACTGACGCTGTCCCTACCTGAAGCCCTGACACGGGTCCTAAATAAGGCCCTGATACTGTAACTAAGCTCTTGACACTATCCCTAGGTCATTTCCTGACACGATCCCTAAACTTTACCCTAACCCTGTCCCTAGCAAATGTCCTGCCTCTTATGCTAACTAAAGCCCTTATGCTGTGACTACCTCAGGCCCTGAATTTAGTCCCAAGGCCGTGATACTGTCCCTAACTAAGGCCCTAACACTATTCCTAACTCAGGCCCTGACACTGTACCTAACAGAGGCCCAGATGCTAGTACTAACTAAGGCCTTGACACTGTCCGTAACTAAGGCCCTGCTGCCATCAATATCTAATGTCCTGACACTATCCTGAGGTAATTTCCGGACCCATCTCTTACCAAGCTCTTGAAACTGTCCCTAAGTAAGCCCTGACGCTCTCCCTAATGGTGGCCTTAAGGCTGTCCCAAACAGAGGCCCTGAGAATGTCTTTAACAAAGCCCCTGAGGCTGATCCTACCAAGGCCCTTATGCTGCTCCTAAGTCATGCCCTGATACTATCCCTAGCTAAGGCTCTGACACTAGGCCTCACTCCAGCCCTGTCGCTCTCCCTAAGTCAGGCTCTGATGCTATCCCTACCTGAAGCCCTGACACTGGTCCTAAATTAGGCCCTGATGCCCTAAGTAACTAAGGTCTTGACACTATCCCTAGGTCATGCCCTGACACAATCCCTAGACCTTAACCTAACCTTGTCTTTAACTAATGTTGAGCTTCTTATGCTAAATAAATCCCTGATGCTGTTCCTAACTAAGGCCCTAAAATTAGTCCCGAGGCCATGACCCTGGCCCTAACTGAGGCCTGGAGGCTCGTCCTAACTCAGGCCCTGACACTGTCCCTAACTAAGGCCCTGACACTACACCTAACTCAGTCCCTGACACTGTACCTAACAAAGGCTTTGATGCTAGTCCTAAGTCAGGCTGAGACACTGTCTCTAAGGCCCTGCTGCAGTCAATATCTAAAGTCCTGACATTATCCTGAGCTAATATCCTGACCCATGTCTTACCAAGGTCCTGAAACTGTCCCAAAGGAAGCCCTGACGCTGTCCCTAAGTGAGGCCCTGAGGCGGTCCCTTACAGAGGCCCTGAGAATGTCTTTAACGAAGACCGTAATGCTGATCCTACAGAGGCCCTTATACTGCTCCTAAGTCATGCCCTGACACTGTCCCTAACTCAGGCCCTAAAGATAGGCCTCACTTAGGCCCTGCTGCCGTACCTTAGTTAGGCTCTGACGCTGCCCGTACGTGAAGCCCTGACACTGGTCCTGATGAAGGCCCTGACGCTGGTCCTAACTAAGGCCCTGATGCTCTCAATAACTAAGGTCTTCACCCTACCCCTAGCTCACATCCTGACACTACCACTGGCCTGGAACCTGACTCTATCCCGAGCTAACGTCCTGCCCCTTATCCTCACCGAAGCCGTAATGCTCTCCCTAACTAAGGCCCAGACTAGTCCTAATTAAGGCCCTGAAAGTGTCCCTAAGTAAGGCCCAGAATCTATCTCTAATATAGGCCCTGCTGCCGGCAATAACTAAAATCCGGACACTATCCTGAGCTAATATCCTGACCCATTTCTAACCAAGGTCCTGACACCGTCCCTAAGAAAGCCCTGTCGCTGTTCCTAAGTGAAGACCTGAGGCTGTCCGTAACTCAGTCCCTGAAGCTATGCCTAACTGAGGCCTTGACGCTGTGACTAACTCAGGCCCTGATCATGTCTGTAACTAAGACACTAATGCTGATGCAACAAAGGCCCTGATGCTGCTCCTACATCATGCCCTGACAGTGTCCCCAGCTATGGGCCTGACGCTAGGCCTCACTCAGGCCCTGTTGCTCTCCCAGAGTCAGGCACTGACGCTGTCCCTACCTGAAGCCCTGACACGGGTCCTAAATAAGGCCCTGATACTGTAACTAAGCTCTTGACACTATCCCTAGGTCATTTCCTGACACGATCCCTAAACTTTACCCTAACCCTGTCCCTAGCAAATGTCCTGCCTCTTATGCTAACTAAAGCCCTTAGGCTGTGACTACCTCAGGCCCTGAATTTAGTCCCAAGGCCGTGATACTGTCCCTAACAAAGGCCCTAACACTATTCCTAACTCAGGCCCTGACACTGTACCTAACAGAGGCCCAGATGCTAGTACTAACTAAGGTCTTGACACTGTCCCTAACTAGGGCCCTGCTGCCGTCAATATCTAATGTCCTGACACTTTCCTGAGGTAATTTCCGGACCCATCTCTTACCAAGCTCCTGAAACTGTCCCTAAGTAAGCCCTGACGCTGTCCCTAAGGGAGGCCCTAAGGCTGTCCCTAACAGAGGCCCTGAGAATGTCTTTAACAAAGCCCCTGAGGCTGATCCTACCAAGGCCCTTATGCTGCTCCTAAGTCATGCCCTGATACTATCCCTAGCTAAGACTCTGACACTAGGCCTCACTCAAGCCCTGTCGCTCTCCCTAAGTCAGGCTCTGATGCTATCCCTACCTGAAGCCCTGACACTGGTCCTAAATTAGGCCCTGATGCCCTAAGTAACTAAGGTCTTGACACTATCCCTAGGTCATGCCCTGACACAATCCCTAGACCTTAACCTAACCTTGTCTTTAACTAATGTTGAGCTTCTTATGCTAAATAAATCCCTGATGCTGTTCCTAAGTAAGGCCCTAAAATTAGTCCCGAGGCCGTGACCCTGGCCCTAACTGAGGCCTGGAGGCTCGTCCTAACTCAGGCCCTGACACTGTCCCTAACTAAGGCCCTGACACTGTACCTAACAAAGGCTCTGATGCTAGTCCTAAGTCAGGCTGAGACACTGTCTCTAAGGCCCTGCTGCAGTCAATATCTAAAGTCCTGACATTATCCCGAGCTAATATCCTGACCCATGTCTTACCAAGGTCCTGAAACTGTCCCAAAGGAAGCCCTGACGCTGTCCCTAAGTGAGGCCCTGAGGCGGTCCCTAACAGAGGCCCTGAGAATGTCTTTAACGAAGACCCTAATGCTGATCCTACAGAGGCCCTTATACGGCTCCTAAGTCATGCCCTGACACTGCCCCTAACTCAGGCCCTAAAGATAGGCCTCACTTAGGCCCTGTTGCCGTACCTTAGTTAGGCTCTGACGCTGTCCGTACGTGAAGCCCTGGCACTGGTCCTGATGAAGGCCCTGACGCTGGTCCTAACTAAGGCCCTGATGCTCTCAATAACTAAGGTCTTCACCCTATCCCTAGCTCACATCCTGACACTACCACTGGCCTGGAACCTGACTCTGTCCCGAGCTAACGTCCTGCCCCTTATCCTCACCGAAGCCGTAATGCTCTCCCTAACTAAGGCCCAGACTAGTCCTAATTAAGGCCCTGACACTGTCCTTAACTAAGGCCCGGAATCTATCTCTAATATAGGCCTTGCTGCCGGTAATAACTAAAATCCGGACACTATCCTGAGCTAATATCCTGACCCATTTCTAACCAAGGTCCTGACACCGTCCCTAAGAAAGCCCTGTCGCTGTTCCTAAGTGAAGACCTGAGGCTGTCCGTAACTCAGTCCCTGAAGCTATGCCTAACTGAGGCCTTGACGCTGTGACTAACTCAGGCCCTGATCATGTCTGTAACTAAGACACTAATGCTGATGCAACAAAGGCCCTGATGCTGCTCCTACATCATGCCCTGACAGTGTCCCCAGCTATGGGCCTGACGCTAGGCCTCACTCAGGCCCTGTTGCTCTCCCAGAGTCAGGCACTGATGCTGTCCCTACCTGAAGCCCTGACACGGGTCCTAAATAAGGCCCTGATACTGTAACTAAGCTCTTGACACTATCCCTAGGTCATTTCCTGACACGATCCCTAAACTTTACCCTAACCCTGTCCCTAGCAAATGTCCTGCCTCTTATGCTAACTAAAGCCCTTAGGCTGTGACTACCTCAGGCCCTGAATTTAGTCCCAAGGCCGTGATACTGTCCCTAACTAAGGCCCTAACACTATTCCTAACTCAGGCCCTGACACTGTACCTAACAGAGGCCCAGATGCTAGTACTAACTAAGGCCTTGACACTGTCCCTAACTAAGGCCCTGCTGCCATCAATATCTAATGTCCTGACACTATCCTGAGGTAATTTCCGGACCCATCTCTTACCAAGCTCCTGAAACTGTCCCTAAGTAAGCCCTGACGCTGTCCCTAAGGGAGGCCCTAAGGCTGTCCCTAACAGAGGCCCTGAGAATGTCTTTAACAAAGCCCCTGAGGCTGATCCTACCAAGGCCCTTATGCTGCTCCTAAGTCATGCCCTGATACTATCCCTAGCTAAGGCTCTGACACTAGGCCTCACTCAAGCCCTGTCGCTCTCCCTAAGTCAGGCTCTGACGCTATCCCTACCTGAAGCCCTGACACTGGTCCTAAATTAGGCCCTGATGCCCTAAGTAACTAAGGTCTTGACACTATCCCTAGGTCATGCCCTGACACAATCCCTAGACCTTAACCTAACCTTGTCTTTAACTAATGTTGAGCTTCTTATGCTAAATAAATCCCTGATGCTGTTCCTAACTAAGGCCCTAAAATTAGTCCCGAGGCCATGACCCTGGCCCTAACTGAGGCCTGGAGGCTCGTCCTAACTCAGGCCCTGACACTGTCCCTAACTAAGGCCCTGACACTACACCTAACTCAGTCCCTGACACTGTACCTAACAAAGGCTTTGATGCTAGTCCTAAGTCAGGCTGAGACACTGTCTCTAAGGCCCTGCTGCAGTCAATATCTAAAGTCCTGACATTATCCCGAGCTAATATCCTGACCCATGTCTTACCAAGGTCCTGAAACTGTCCCAAAGGAAGCCCTGACGCTGTCCCTAAGTGAGGCCCTGAGGCGGTCCCTAACAGAGGCCCTGAGAATGTCTTTAACGAAGACCCTAATGCTGATCCTACAGAGGCCCTTATACGGCTCCTAAGTCATGCCCTGACACTGACCCTAACTCAGGCCCTAAAGATAGGCCTCACTTAGGCCCTGCTGCCGTACCTTAGTTAGGCTCTGACGCTGTCCGTACGTGAAGCCCTGGCACTGGTCCTGATGAAGGCCCTGACGCTGGTCCTAACTAAGGCCCTGATGCTCTCAATAACTAAGGTCTTCACCCTATCCCTAGCTCACATCCTGACACTACCACTGGCCTGGAACCTGACTCTGTCCCGAGCTAACGTCCTGCCCCTTATCCTCACCGAAGCCGTAATGCTCTCCCTAACTAAGGCCCAGACTAGTCCTAATTAAGGCCCTGACACTGTCCTTAACTAAGGCCTGGAATCTATCTCTAATATAGGCCTTGCTGCCGGTAATAACTAAAATCCGGACACTATCCTGAGCTAATATCCTGACCCATTTCTAACCAAGGTCCTGACACCGTCCCTAAGAAAGCCCTGTCGCTGTTCCTAAGTGAAGACCTGAGGCTGTCCGTAACTCAGTCCCTGAAGCTATGCCTAACTGAGGCCTTGACGCTGTGACTAACTCAGGCCCTGATCATGTCTGTAACTAAGACACTAATGCTGATGCAACAAAGGCCCTGATACTGCTCCTACATCATGCCCTGACAGTGTCCCCAGCTATGGGCCTGACGCTAGGCCTCACTCAGGCCCTGTTGCTCTCCCAGAGTCAGGCACTGACGCTGTCCCTACCTGAAGCCCTGACACGGGTCCTAAATAAGGCCCTGATACTGTAACTAAGCTCTTGACACTATCCCTAGGTCATTTCCTGACACGATCCCTAAACTTTACCCTAACCCTGTCCCTAGCAAATGTCCTGCCTCTTATGCTAACTAAAGCCCTTATGCTGTGACTACCTCAGGCCCTGAATTTAGTCCCAAGGCCGTGATACTGTCCCTAACTAAGGCCCTAACACTATTCCTAACTCAGGCCCTGACACTGTACCTAACAGAGGCCCAGATGCTAGTACTAACTAAGGCCTTGACACTGTCCGTAACTAAGGCCCTGCTGCCATCAATATCTAATGTCCTGACACTATCCTGAGGTAATTTCCGGACCCATCTCTTACCAAGCTCTTGAAACTGTCCCTAAGTAAGCCCTGACGCTCTCCCTAATGGTGGCCTTAAGGCTGTCCCAAACAGAGGCCCTGAGAATGTCTTTAACAAAGCCCCTGAGGCTGATCCTACCAAGGCCCTTATGCTGCTCCTAAGTCATGCCCTGATACTATCCCTAGCTAAGGCTCTGACACTAGGCCTCACTCCAGCCCTGTCGCTCTCCCTAAGTCAGGCTCTGATGCTATCCCTACCTGAAGCCCTGACACTGGTCCTAAATTAGGCCCTGATGCCCTAAGTAACTAAGGTCTTGACACTATCCCTAGGTCATGCCCTGACACAATCCCTAGACCTTAACCTAACCTTGTCTTTAACTAATGTTGAGCTTCTTATGCTAAATAAATCCCTGATGCTGTTCCTAACTAAGGCCCTAAAATTAGTCCCGAGGCCATGACCCTGGCCCTAACTGAGGCCTGGAGGCTCGTCCTAACTCAGGCCCTGACACTGTCCCTAACTAAGGCCCTGACACTACACCTAACTCAGTCCCTGACACTGTACCTAACAAAGGCTTTGATGCTAGTCCTAAGTCAGGCTGAGACACTGTCTCTAAGGCCCTGCTGCAGTCAATATCTAAAGTCCTGACATTATCCTGAGCTAATATCCTGACCCATGTCTTACCAAGGTCCTGAAACTGTCCCAAAGGAAGCCCTGACGCTGTCCCTAAGTGAGGCCCTGAGGCGGTCCCTTACAGAGGCCCTGAGAATGTCTTTAACGAAGACCGTAATGCTGATCCTACAGAGGCCCTTATACTGCTCCTAAGTCATGCCCTGACACTGTCCCTAACTCAGGCCCTAAAGATAGGCCTCACTTAGGCCCTGCTGCCGTACCTTAGTTAGGCTCTGACGCTGCCCGTACGTGAAGCCCTGACACTGGTCCTGATGAAGGCCCTGACGCTGGTCCTAACTAAGGCCCTGATGCTCTCAATAACTAAGGTCTTCACCCTACCCCTAGCTCACATCCTGACACTACCACTGGCCTGGAACCTGACTCTGTCCCGAGCTAACGTCCTGCCCCTTATCCTCACCGAAGCCGTAATGCTCTCCCTAACTAAGGCCCAGACTAGTCCTAATTAAGGCCCTGACAGTGTCCCTAAGTAAGGCCCAGAATCTATCTCTAATATAGGCCCTGCTGCCGGCAATAACTAAAATCCGGACACTATCCTGAGCTAATATCCTGACCCATTTCTAACCAAGGTCCTGACACCGTCCCTAAGAAAGCCCTGTCGCTGTTCCTAAGTGAAGACCTGAGGCTGTCCGTAACTCAGTCCCTGAAGCTATGCCTAACTGAGGCCTTGACGCTGTGACTAACTCAGGCCCTGATCATGTCTGTAACTAAGACACTAATGCTGATGCAACAAAGGCCCTGATGCTGCTCCTACATCATGCCCTGACAGTGTCCCCAGCTATGGGCCTGACGCTAGGCCTCACTCAGGCCCTGTTGCTCTCCCAGAGTCAGGCACTGACGCTGTCCCTACCTGAAGCCCTGACACGGGTCCTAAATAAGGCCCTGATACTGTAACTAAGCTCTTGACACTATCCCTAGGTCATTTCCTGACACGATCCCTAAACTTTACCCTAACCCTGTCCCTAGCAAATGTCCTGCCTCTTATGCTAACTAAAGCCCTTAGGCTGTGACTACCTCAGGCCCTGAATTTAGTCCCAAGGCCGTGATACTGTCCCTAACAAAGGCCCTAACACTATTCCTAACTCAGGCCCTGACACTGTACCTAACAGAGGCCCAGATGCTAGTACTAACTAAGGTCTTGACACTGTCCCTAACTAGGGCCCTGCTGCCGTCAATATCTAATGTCCTGACACTTTCCTGAGGTAATTTCCGGACCCATCTCTTACCAAGCTCCTGAAACTGTCCCTAAGTAAGCCCTGACGCTGTCCCTAAGGGAGGCCCTAAGGCTGTCCCTAACAGAGGCCCTGAGAATGTCTTTAACAAAGCCCCTGAGGCTGATCCTACCAAGGCCCTTATGCTGCTCCTAAGTCATGCCCTGATACTATCCCTAGCTAAGACTCTGACACTAGGCCTCACTCAAGCCCTGTCGCTCTCCCTAAGTCAGGCTCTGATGCTATCCCTACCTGAAGCCCTGACACTGGTCCTAAATTAGGCCCTGATGCCCTAAGTAACTAAGGTCTTGACACTATCCCTAGGTCATGCCCTGACACAATCCCTAGACCTTAACCTAACCTTGTCTTTAACTAATGTTGAGCTTCTTATGCTAAATAAATCCCTGATGCTGTTCCTAAGTAAGGCCCTAAAATTAGTCCCGAGGCCGTGACCCTGGCCCTAACTGAGGCCTGGAGGCTCGTCCTAACTCAGGCCCTGACACTGTCCCTAACTAAGGCCCTGACACTGTACCTAACAAAGGCTCTGATGCTAGTCCTAAGTCAGGCTGAGACACTGTCTCTAAGGCCCTGCTGCAGTCAATATCTAAAGTCCTGACATTATCCCGAGCTAATATCCTGACCCATGTCTTACCAAGGTCCTGAAACTGTCCCAAAGGAAGCCCTGACGCTGTCCCTAAGTGAGGCCCTGAGGCGGTCCCTAACAGAGGCCCTGAGAATGTCTTTAACGAAGACCCTAATGCTGATCCTACAGAGGCCCTTATACGGCTCCTAAGTCATGCCCTGACACTGCCCCTAACTCAGGCCCTAAAGATAGGCCTCACTTAGGCCCTGTTGCCGTACCTTAGTTAGGCTCTGACGCTGTCCGTACGTGAAGCCCTGGCACTGGTCCTGATGAAGGCCCTGACGCTGGTCCTAACTAAGGCCCTGATGCTCTCAATAACTAAGGTCTTCACCCTATCCCTAGCTCACATCCTGACACTACCACTGGCCTGGAACCTGACTCTGTCCCGAGCTAACGTCCTGCCCCTTATCCTCACCGAAGCCGTAATGCTCTCCCTAACTAAGGCCCAGACTAGTCCTAATTAAGGCCCTGACACTGTCCTTAACTAAGGCCCGGAATCTATCTCTAATATAGGCCTTGCTGCCGGTAATAACTAAAATCCGGACACTATCCTGAGCTAATATCCTGACCCATTTCTAACCAAGGTCCTGACACCGTCCCTAAGAAAGCCCTGTCGCTGTTCCTAAGTGAAGACCTGAGGCTGTCCGTAACTCAGTCCCTGAAGCTATGCCTAACTGAGGCCTTGACGCTGTGACTAACTCAGGCCCTGATCATGTCTGTAACTAAGACACTAATGCTGATGCAACAAAGGCCCTGATGCTGCTCCTACATCATGCCCTGACAGTGTCCCCAGCTATGGGCCTGACGCTAGGCCTCACTCAGGCCCTGTTGCTCTCCCAGAGTCAGGCACTGATGCTGTCCCTACCTGAAGCCCTGACACGGGTCCTAAATAAGGCCCTGATACTGTAACTAAGCTCTTGACACTATCCCTAGGTCATTTCCTGACACGATCCCTAAACTTTACCCTAACCCTGTCCCTAGCAAATGTCCTGCCTCTTATGCTAACTAAAGCCCTTAGGCTGTGACTACCTCAGGCCCTGAATTTAGTCCCAAGGCCGTGATACTGTCCCTAACTAAGGCCCTAACACTATTCCTAACTCAGGCCCTGACACTGTACCTAACAGAGGCCCAGATGCTAGTACTAACTAAGGCCTTGACACTGTCCCTAACTAAGGCCCTGCTGCCATCAATATCTAATGTCCTGACACTATCCTGAGGTAATTTCCGGACCCATCTCTTACCAAGCTCCTGAAACTGTCCCTAAGTAAGCCCTGACGCTGTCCCTAAGGGAGGCCCTAAGGCTGTCCCTAACAGAGGCCCTGAGAATGTCTTTAACAAAGCCCCTGAGGCTGATCCTACCAAGGCCCTTATGCTGCTCCTAAGTCATGCCCTGATACTATCCCTAGCTAAGGCTCTGACACTAGGCCTCACTCAAGCCCTGTCGCTCTCCCTAAGTCAGGCTCTGACGCTATCCCTACCTGAAGCCCTGACACTGGTCCTAAATTAGGCCCTGATGCCCTAAGTAACTAAGGTCTTGACACTATCCCTAGGTCATGCCCTGACACAATCCCTAGACCTTAACCTAACCTTGTCTTTAACTAATGTTGAGCTTCTTATGCTAAATAAATCCCTGATGCTGTTCCTAACTAAGGCCCTAAAATTAGTCCCGAGGCCATGACCCTGGCCCTAACTGAGGCCTGGAGGCTCGTCCTAACTCAGGCCCTGACACTGTACCTAACAAAGGCTCTGATGCTAGTCCTAAGTCAGGCTGAGACACTGTCTCTAAGGCCCTGCTGCAGTCAATATCTAAAGTCCTGACATTATCCCGAGCTAATATCCTGACCCATGTCTTACCAAGGTCCTGAAACTGTCCCAAAGGAAGCCCTGACGCTGTCCCTAAGTGAGGCCCTGAGGCGGTCCCTAACAGAGGCCCTGAGAATGTCTTTAACGAAGACCCTAATGCTGATCCTACAGAGGCCCTTATACGGCTCCTAAGTCATGCCCTGACACTGTCCCTAACTCAGGCCCTAAAGATAGGCCTCACTTAGGCCCCGTTGCCGTACCTTAGTTAGGCTCTGACGCTGTCCGTAAGTGAAGCCCTGACACTGGTCCTGATGAAGGCCCTGACGCTGGTCCTAACTAAGGCCCTGATGCTCTCAATAACTAAGGTCTTCACCCTATCCCTAGCTCACATCCTGACACTACCACTGGCCTGGTACCTGACTCTGTCCCGAGCTAACGTCCTGCCCCTTATCCTCACCGAAGCCGTAATGCTCTCCCTAACTAAGGCCCAGACTAGTCCTAATTAAGGCCCTGACACTGTCCCTAACTAAGGCCCGGAATCTATCTCTAATAAAGGCCCTGCTGCCGGCAATAACTAAAATCCGGACACTATCCTGAGCTAATATCCTGACCCATTTCTAACCAAGGTCCTGACACCGTCCCTAAGAAAGCCCTGTCGCTGTTCCTAAGTGAAGACCTGAGGCTGTCCGTAACTCAGTCCCTGAAGCTATGCCTAACTGAGGCCTTGACGCTGTGACTAACTCAGGCCCTGATCATGTCTGTAACTAAGACACTAATGCTGATGCAACAAAGGCCCTGATGCTGCTCCTACATCATGCCCTGACAGTGTCCCCAGCTATGGGCCTGACGCTAGGCCTCACTCAGGCCCTGTTGCTCTCCCAGAGTCAGGCACTGATGCTGTCCCTACCTGAAGCCCTGACACGGGTCCTAAATAAGGCCCTGATACTGTAACTAAGCTCTTGACACTATCCCTAGGTCATTTCCTGACACGATCCCTAAACTTTACCCTAACCCTGTCCCTAGCAAATGTCCTGCCTCTTATGCTAACTAAAGCCCTTATGCTGTGACTACCTCAGGCCCTGAATTTAGTCCCAAGGCTGTGATACTGTCCCTAACTAAGGCCCTAACACTATTCCTAACTCAGGCCCTGACACTGTACCTAACAGAGGCCCAGATGCTAGTACTAACTAAAGCCTTGACACTGTCCCTAACTAAGGCCCTGCTGCCATCAATATCTAATGTCCTGACACTATCCTGAGGTAATTTCCGGACCCATCTCTTACCAAGCTCCTGAAACTGTCCCTAAGTAAGCCCTGACGCTGTCCCTAAGGGAGGCCCTAAGGCTGTCCCTAACAGAGGCCCTGAGAATGTCTTTAACAAAGCCCCTGAGGCTGATCCTACCAAGGCCCTTATGCTGCTCCTAAGTCATGCCCTGATACTATCCCTAGCTAAGGCTCTGACACTAGGCCTCACTCAAGCCCTGTCGCTCTCCCTAAGTCAGGCTCTGACGCTATCCCTACCTGAAGCCCTGACACTGGTCCTAAATTAGGCCCTGATGCCCTAAGTAACTAAGGTCTTGACACTATCCCTAGGTCATGCCCTGACACAATCCCTAGACCTTAACCTAACCTTGTCTTTAACTAATGTTGAGCTTCTTATGCTAAATAAATCCCTGATGCTGTTCCTAACTAAGGCCCTAAAATTAGTCCCGAGGCCATGACCCTGGCCCTAACTGAGGCCTGGAGGCTCGTCCTAACTCAGGCCCTGACACTGTCCCTAACTAAGGCCCTGACACTACACCTAACTCAGTCCCTGACACTGTACCTAACAAAGGCTTTGATGCTAGTCCTAAGTCAGGCTGAGACACTGTCTCTAAGGCCCTGCTGCAGTCAATATCTAAAGTCCTGACATTATCCCGAGCTAATATCCTGACCCATGTCTTACCAAGGTCCTGAAACTGTCCCAAAGGAAGCCCTGACGCTGTCCCTAAGTGAGGCCCTGAGGCGGTCCCTAACAGAGGCCCTGAGAATGTCTTTAACGAAGACCCTAATGCTGATCCTACAGAGGCCCTTATACGGCTCCTAAGTCATGCCCTGACACTGACCCTAACTCAGGCCCTAAAGATAGGCCTCACTTAGGCCCTGCTGCCGTACCTTAGTTAGGCTCTGACGCTGTCCGTACGTGAAGCCCTGGCACTGGTCCTGATGAAGGCCCTGACGCTGGTCCTAACTAAGGCCCTGATGCTCTCAATAACTAAGGTCTTCACCCTATCCCTAGCTCACATCCTGACACTACCACTGGCCTGGAACCTGACTCTGTCCCGAGCTAACGTCCTGCCCCTTATCCTCACCGAAGCCGTAATGCTCTCCCTAACTAAGGCCCAGACTAGTCCTAATTAAGGCCCTGACACTGTCCTTAACTAAGGCCTGGAATCTATCTCTAATATAGGCCTTGCTGCCGGTAATAACTAAAATCCGGACACTATCCTGAGCTAATATCCTGACCCATTTCTAACCAAGGTCCTGACACCGTCCCTAAGAAAGCCCTGTCGCTGTTCCTAAGTGAAGACCTGAGGCTGTCCGTAACTCAGTCCCTGAAGCTATGCCTAACTGAGCCCTTGACGCTGTGACTAACTCAGGCCCTGATCATGTCTGTAACTAAGACACTAATGCTGATGCAACAAAGGCCCTGATGCTGCTCCTACATCATGCCCTGACAGTGTCCCCAGCTATGGGCCTGACGCTAGGCCTCACTCAGGCCCTGTTGCTCTCCCAGAGTCAGGCACTGATGCTGTCCCTACCTGAAGCCCTGACACGGGTCCTAAATAAGGCCCTGATACTGTAACTAAGCTCTTGACACTATCCCTAGGTCATTTCCTGACACGATCCCTAAACTTTACCCTAACCCTGTCCCTAGCAAATGTCCTGCCTCTTATGCTAACTAAAGCCCTTATGCTGTGACTACCTCAGGCCCTCAATTTAGTCCCAAGGCTGTGATACTGTCCCTAACGAAGGCCCTAACACTATTCCTAACTCAGGCCCTGACACTGTACCTAACAGAGGCCCAGATGCTAGTACTAACTAAGGCCTTGACACTGTCCCTAACTAAGGCCCTGCTGCCATCAATATCTAATGTCCTGACACTATCCTGAGGTAATTTCCAGACCCATCTCTTACCAAGCTCCTGAAACTGTCCCTAAGTAAGCCCTGACGCTGTCCCTAAGGGAGGCCCTAAGGCTGTCCCTAACAGAGGCCCTGAGAATGTCTTTAACAAAGCCCCTGAGGCTGATCCTACCAAGGCCCTTATGCTGCTCCTAAGTCATGCCCTGATACTATCCCTAGCTAAGGCTCTGACACTAGGCCTCACTCAAGCCCTGTCGCTCTCCCTAAGTCAGGCTCTGACGCTATCCCTACCTGAAGCCCTGACACTGGTCCTAAATTAGGCCCTGATGCCCTAAGTAACTAAGGTCTTGACACTATCCCTAGGTCATGCCCTGACACAATCCCTAGACCTTAACCTAACCTTGTCTTTAACTAATGTTGAGCTTCTTATGCTAAATAAATCCCTGATGCTCTTCCTAACTAAGGCCCTAAAATTAGTCCCGAGGCCGTGACCCTGGCCCTAACTGAGGCCTGGGGGCTCGTGCTAACTCAGGCCCTGACACTGTCCCTAACTAAGGCCCTGACACTACACCTAACTCAGTCCCTGACACTGTACCTAACAAAGGCTCTGATGCTAGTCCTAAGTCAGGCTGAGACACTGTCTCTAAGGCCCTGCTGCAGTCAATATCTAAAGTCCTGACATTATCCCGAGCTAATATCCTGACCCATGTCTTACCAAGGTCCTGAAACTGTCCCAAAGGAAGCCCTGACGCTGTCCCTAAGTGAGGCCCTGAGGCGGTCCCTAACAGAGGCCCTGAGAATGTCTTTAACGAAGACCCTAATGCTGATCCTACAGAGGCCCTTATACGGCTCCTAAGTCATGCCCTGACACTGCCCCTAACTCAGGCCCTAAAGATAGGCCTCACTTAGGCCCCGTTGCCGTACCTTAGTTAGGCTCTGACGCTGTCCGTAAGTGAAGCCCTGACACTGGTCCTGATGAAGGCCCTGACGCTGGTCCTAACTAAGGCCCTGATGCTCTCAATAATTAAGGTATTCACCCTATCCCTAGCTCACATCCTGACACTACCACTGGCCTGGAACCTGACTCTGTCCCGAGCTAACGTCCTGCCCCTTATCCTCACCGAAGCCGTAATGCTCTCCCTAACAAAGGCCCAGACTAGTCCTAATTAAGGCCCTGACACTGTCCCTAACTAAGGCCCGGAATCTATCTCTAATATAGGCCCTGCTGCCGGCAATAACTAAAATCCGGACACTATCCTGAGCTAATATCCTGACCCATTTCTAACCAAGGTCCTGACACCGTCCCTAAGAAAGCCCTGTCGCTGTTCCTAAGTGAAGACCTGAGGCTGTCCGTAACTCAGTCCCTGAAGCTATGCCTAACTGAGGCCTTGACGCTGTGACTAACTCAGGCCCTGATCATGTCTGTAACTAAGACACTAATGCTGATGCAACAAAGGCCCTGATACTGCTCCTACATCATGCCCTGACAGTGTCCCCAGCTATGGGCCTGACGCTAGGCCTCACTCAGGCCCTGTTGCTCTCCCAGAGTCAGGCACTGACGCTGTCCCTACCTGAAGCCCTGACACGGGTCCTAAATAAGGCCCTGATACTGTAACTAAGCTCTTGACACTATCCCTAGGTCATTTCCTGACACGATCCCTAAACTTTACCCTAACCCTGTCCCTAGCAAATGTCCTGCCTCTTATGCTAACTAAAGCCCTTATGCTGTGACTACCTCAGGCCCTGAATTTAGTCCCAAGGCCGTGATACTGTCCCTAACTAAGGCCCTAACACTATTCCTAACTCAGGCCCTGACACTGTACCTAACAGAGGCCCAGATGCTAGTACTAACTAAGGCCTTGACACTGTCCGTAACTAAGGCCCTGCTGCCATCAATATCTAATGTCCTGACACTATCCTGAGGTAATTTCCGGACCCATCTCTTACCAAGCTCTTGAAACTGTCCCTAAGTAAGCCCTGACGCTCTCCCTAATGGTGGCCTTAAGGCTGTCCCAAACAGAGGCCCTGAGAATGTCTTTAACAAAGCCCCTGAGGCTGATCCTACCAAGGCCCTTATGCTGCTCCTAAGTCATGCCCTGATACTATCCCTAGCTAAGGCTCTGACACTAGGCCTCACTCAAGCCCTGTCGCTCTCCCTAAGTCAGGCTCTGACGCTATCCCTACCTGAAGCCCTGACACTGGTCCTAAATTAGGCCCTGATGCCCTAAGTAACTAAGGTCTTGACACTATCCCTAGGTCATGCCCTGACACAATCCCTAGACCTTAACCTAACCTTGTCTTTAACTAATGCTGAGCTTCTTATGCTAAATAAATCCCTGATGCTCTTCCTAACTAAGGCCCTAAAATTAGTCCCGAGGCCGTGACCCTGGCCCTAACTGAGGCCTGGGGGCTCGTGCTAACTCAGGCCCTGACACTGTCCCTAACTAAGGCCCTGACACTACACCTAACTCAGTCCCTGACACTGTACCTAACAAAGGCTCTGATGCTAGTCCTAAGTCAGGCTGAGACACTGTCTCTAAGGCCCTGCTGCAGTCAATATCTAAAGTCCTGACATTATCCCGAGCTAATATCCTGACCCATGTCTTACCAAGGTCCTGAAACTGTCCCAAAGGAAGCCCTGACGCTGTCCCTAAGTGAGGCCCTGAGGCGGTCCCTAACAGAGGCCCTGAGAATGTCTTTAACGAAGACCCTAATGCTGATCCTACAGAGGCCCTTATACGGCTCCTAAGTCATGCCCTGACACTGCCCCTAACTCAGGCCCTAAAGATAGGCCTCACTTAGGCCCCGTTGCCGTACCTTAGTTAGGCTCTGACGCTGTCCGTAAGTGAAGCCCTGACACTGGTCCTGATGAAGGCCCTGACGCTGGTCCTAACTAAGGCCCTGATGCTCTCAATAACTAAGGTCTTCACCCTATCCCTAGCTCACATCCTGACACTACCACTGGCCTGGAACCTGACTCTGTCCCGAGCTAACGTCCTGCCCCTTATCCTCACCGAAGCCGTAATGCTCTCCCTAACTAAGGCCCAGACTAGTCCTAATTAAGGCCCTGACACTGTCCCTAACTAAGGCCCGGAATCTATCTCTAATATAGGCCCTGCTGCCGGCAATAACTAAAATCCGGACACTATCCTGAGCTAATATCCTGACCCATTTCTAACCAAGGTCCTGACACCGTCCCTAAGAAAGCCCTGTCGCTGTTCCTAAGTGAAGACCTGAGGCTGTCCGTAACTCAGTCCCTGAAGCTATGCCTAACTGAGGCCTTGACGCTGTGACTAACTCAGGCCCTGATCATGTCTGTAACTAAGACACTAATGCTGATGCAACAAAGGCCCTGATGCTGCTCCTACATCATGCCCTGACAGTGTCCCCAGCTATGGGCCTGACGCTAGGCCTCACTCAGGCCCTGTTGCTCTCCCAGAGTCAGGCACTGACGCTGTCCCTACCTGAAGCCCTGACACGGGTCCTAAATAAGGCCCTGATACTGTAACTAAGCTCTTGACACTATCCCTAGGTCATTTCCTGACACGATCCCTAAACTTTACCCTAACCCTGTCCCTAGCAAATGTCCTGCCTCTTATGCTAACTAAAGCCCTTAGGCTGTGACTACCTCAGGCCCTGAATTTAGTCCCAAGGCCGTGATACTGTCCCTAACAAAGGCCCTAACACTATTCCTAACTCAGGCCCTGACACTGTACCTAACAGAGGCCCAGATGCTAGTACTAACTAAGGTCTTGACACTGTCCCTAACTAGGGCCCTGCTGCCGTCAATATCTAATGTCCTGACACTTTCCTGAGGTAATTTCCGGACCCATCTCTTACCAAGCTCCTGAAACTGTCCCTAAGTAAGCCCTGACGCTGTCCCTAAGGGAGGCCCTAAGGCTGTCCCTAACAGAGGCCCTGAGAATGTCTTTAACAAAGCCCCTGAGGCTGATCCTACCAAGGCCCTTATGCTGCTCCTAAGTCATGCCCTGATACTATCCCTAGCTAAGACTCTGACACTAGGCCTCACTCAAGCCCTGTCGCTCTCCCTAAGTCAGGCTCTGATGCTATCCCTACCTGAAGCCCTGACACTGGTCCTAAATTAGGCCCTGATGCCCTAAGTAACTAAGGTCTTGACACTATCCCTAGGTCATGCCCTGACACAATCCCTAGACCTTAACCTAACCTTGTCTTTAACTAATGTTGAGCTTCTTATGCTAAATAAATCCCTGATGCTGTTCCTAAGTAAGGCCCTAAAATTAGTCCCGAGGCCGTGACCCTGGCCCTAACTGAGGCCTGGAGGCTCGTCCTAACTCAGGCCCTGACACTGTCCCTAACTAAGGCCCTGACACTGTACCTAACAAAGGCTCTGATGCTAGTCCTAAGTCAGGCTGAGACACTGTCTCTAAGGCCCTGCTGCAGTCAATATCTAAAGTCCTGACATTATCCCGAGCTAATATCCTGACCCATGTCTTACCAAGGTCCTGAAACTGTCCCAAAGGAAGCCCTGACGCTGTCCCTAAGTGAGGCCCTGAGGCGGTCCCTAACAGAGGCCCTGAGAATGTCTTTAACGAAGACCCTAATGCTGATCCTACAGAGGCCCTTATACGGCTCCTAAGTCATGCCCTGACACTGCCCCTAACTCAGGCCCTAAAGATAGGCCTCACTTAGGCCCCGTTGCCGTACCTTAGTTAGGCTCTGACGCTGTCCGTAAGTGAAGCCCTGACACTGGTCCTGATGAAGGCCCTGACGCTGGTCCTAACTAAGGCCCTGATGCTCTCAATAACTAAGGTCTTCACCCTATCCCTAGCTCACATCCTGACACTACCACTGGCCTGGAACCTGACTCTGTCCCGAGCTAACGTCCTGCCCCTTATCCTCACCGAAGCCGTAATGCTCTCCCTAACTAAGGCCCAGACTAGTCCTAATTAAGGCCCTGACACTGTCCCTAACTAAGGCCCGGAATCTATCTCTAATATAGGCCCTGCTGCCGGCAATAACTAAAATCCGGACACTATCCTGAGCTAATATCCTGACCCATTTCTAACCAAGGTCCTGACACCGTCCCTAAGAAAGCCCTGTCGCTGTTCCTAAGTGAAGACCTGAGGCTGTCCGTAACTCAGTCCCTGAAGCTATGCCTAACTGAGGCCTTGACGCTGTGACTAACTCAGGCCCTGATCATGTCTGTAACTAAGACACTAATGCTGATGCAACAAAGGCCCTGATGCTGCTCCTACATCATGCCCTGACAGTGTCCCCAGCTATGGGCCTGACGCTAGGCCTCACTCAGGCCCTGTTGCTCTCCCAGAGTCAGGCACTGACGCTGTCCCTACCTGAAGCCCTGACACGGGTCCTAAATAAGGCCCTGATACTGTAACTAAGCTCTTGACACTATCCCTAGGTCATTTCCTGACACGATCCCTAAACTTTACCCTAACCCTGTCCCTAGCAAATGTCCTGCCTCTTATGCTAACTAAAGCCCTTAGGCTGTGACTACCTCAGGCCCTGAATTTAGTCCCAAGGCCGTGATACTGTCCCTAACAAAGGCCCTAACACTATTCCTAACTCAGGCCCTGACACTGTACCTAACAGAGGCCCAGATGCTAGTACTAACTAAGGTCTTGACACTGTCCCTAACTAGGGCCCTGCTGCCGTCAATATCTAATGTCCTGACACTTTCCTGAGGTAATTTCCGGACCCATCTCTTACCAAGCTCCTGAAACTGTCCCTAAGTAAGCCCTGACGCTGTCCCTAAGGGAGGCCCTAAGGCTGTCCCTAACAGAGGCCCTGAGAATGTCTTTAACAAAGCCCCTGAGGCTGATCCTACCAAGGCCCTTATGCTGCTCCTAAGTCATGCCCTGATACTATCCCTAGCTAAGACTCTGACACTAGGCCTCACTCAAGCCCTGTCGCTCTCCCTAAGTCAGGCTCTGATGCTATCCCTACCTGAAGCCCTGACACTGGTCCTAAATTAGGCCCTGATGCCCTAAGTAACTAAGGTCTTGACACTATCCCTAGGTCATGCCCTGACACAATCCCTAGACCTTAACCTAACCTTGTCTTTAACTAATGTTGAGCTTCTTATGCTAAATAAATCCCTGATGCTGTTCCTAAGTAAGGCCCTAAAATTAGTCCCGAGGCCGTGACCCTGGCCCTAACTGAGGCCTGGAGGCTCGTCCTAACTCAGGCCCTGACACTGTCCCTAACTAAGGCCCTGACACTGTACCTAACAAAGGCTCTGATGCTAGTCCTAAGTCAGGCTGAGACACTGTCTCTAAGGCCCTGCTGCAGTCAATATCTAAAGTCCTGACATTATCCCGAGCTAATATCCTGACCCATGTCTTACCAAGGTCCTGAAACTGTCCCAAAGGAAGCCCTGACGCTGTCCCTAAGTGAGGCCCTGAGGCGGTCCCTAACAGAGGCCCTGAGAATGTCTTTAACGAAGACCCTAATGCTGATCCTACAGAGGCCCTTATACGGCTCCTAAGTCATGCCCTGACACTGCCCCTAACTCAGGCCCTAAAGATAGGCCTCACTTAGGCCCTGTTGCCGTACCTTAGTTAGGCTCTGACGCTGTCCGTACGTGAAGCCCTGGCACTGGTCCTGATGAAGGCCCTGACGCTGGTCCTAACTAAGGCCCTGATGCTCTCAATAACTAAGGTCTTCACCCTATCCCTAGCTCACATCCTGACACTACCACTGGCCTGGAACCTGACTCTGTCCCGAGCTAACGTCCTGCCCCTTATCCTCACCGAAGCCGTAATGCTCTCCCTAACTAAGGCCCAGACTAGTCCTAATTAAGGCCCTGACACTGTCCTTAACTAAGGCCCGGAATCTATCTCTAATATAGGCCTTGCTGCCGGTAATAACTAAAATCCGGACACTATCCTGAGCTAATATCCTGACCCATTTCTAACCAAGGTCCTGACACCGTCCCTAAGAAAGCCCTGTCGCTGTTCCTAAGTGAAGACCTGAGGCTGTCCGTAACTCAGTCCCTGAAGCTATGCCTAACTGAGGCCTTGACGCTGTGACTAACTCAGGCCCTGATCATGTCTGTAACTAAGACACTAATGCTGATGCAACAAAGGCCCTGATGCTGCTCCTACATCATGCCCTGACAGTGTCCCCAGCTATGGGCCTGACGCTAGGCCTCACTCAGGCCCTGTTGCTCTCCCAGAGTCAGGCACTGATGCTGTCCCTACCTGAAGCCCTGACACGGGTCCTAAATAAGGCCCTGATACTGTAACTAAGCTCTTGACACTATCCCTAGGTCATTTCCTGACACGATCCCTAAACTTTACCCTAACCCTGTCCCTAGCAAATGTCCTGCCTCTTATGCTAACTAAAGCCCTTAGGCTGTGACTACCTCAGGCCCTGAATTTAGTCCCAAGGCCGTGATACTGTCCCTAACTAAGGCCCTAACACTATTCCTAACTCAGGCCCTGACACTGTACCTAACAGAGGCCCAGATGCTAGTACTAACTAAGGCCTTGACACTGTCCCTAACTAAGGCCCTGCTGCCATCAATATCTAATGTCCTGACACTATCCTGAGGTAATTTCCGGACCCATCTCTTACCAAGCTCCTGAAACTGTCCCTAAGTAAGCCCTGACGCTGTCCCTAAGGGAGGCCCTAAGGCTGTCCCTAACAGAGGCCCTGAGAATGTCTTTAACAAAGCCCCTGAGGCTGATCCTACCAAGGCCCTTATGCTGCTCCTAAGTCATGCCCTGATACTATCCCTAGCTAAGGCTCTGACACTAGGCCTCACTCAAGCCCTGTCGCTCTCCCTAAGTCAGGCTCTGACGCTATCCCTACCTGAAGCCCTGACACTGGTCCTAAATTAGGCCCTGATGCCCTAAGTAACTAAGGTCTTGACACTATCCCTAGGTCATGCCCTGACACAATCCCTAGACCTTAACCTAACCTTGTCTTTAACTAATGTTGAGCTTCTTATGCTAAATAAATCCCTGATGCTGTTCCTAACTAAGGCCCTAAAATTAGTCCCGAGGCCATGACCCTGGCCCTAACTGAGGCCTGGAGGCTCGTCCTAACTCAGGCCCTGACACTGTACCTAACAAAGGCTCTGATGCTAGTCCTAAGTCAGGCTGAGACACTGTCTCTAAGGCCCTGCTGCAGTCAATATCTAAAGTCCTGACATTATCCCGAGCTAATATCCTGACCCATGTCTTACCAAGGTCCTGAAACTGTCCCAAAGGAAGCCCTGACGCTGTCCCTAAGTGAGGCCCTGAGGCGGTCCCTAACAGAGGCCCTGAGAATGTCTTTAACGAAGACCCTAATGCTGATCCTACAGAGGCCCTTATACGGCTCCTAAGTCATGCCCTGACACTGTCCCTAACTCAGGCCCTAAAGATAGGCCTCACTTAGGCCCCGTTGCCGTACCTTAGTTAGGCTCTGACGCTGTCCGTAAGTGAAGCCCTGACACTGGTCCTGATGAAGGCCCTGACGCTGGTCCTAACTAAGGCCCTGATGCTCTCAATAACTAAGGTCTTCACCCTATCCCTAGCTCACATCCTGACACTACCACTGGCCTGGTACCTGACTCTGTCCCGAGCTAACGTCCTGCCCCTTATCCTCACCGAAGCCGTAATGCTCTCCCTAACTAAGGCCCAGACTAGTCCTAATTAAGGCCCTGACACTGTCCCTAACTAAGGCCCGGAATCTATCTCTAATAAAGGCCCTGCTGCCGGCAATAACTAAAATCCGGACACTATCCTGAGCTAATATCCTGACCCATTTCTAACCAAGGTCCTGACACCGTCCCTAAGAAAGCCCTGTCGCTGTTCCTAAGTGAAGACCTGAGGCTGTCCGTAACTCAGTCCCTGAAGCTATGCCTAACTGAGGCCTTGACGCTGTGACTAACTCAGGCCCTGATCATGTCTGTAACTAAGACACTAATGCTGATGCAACAAAGGCCCTGATGCTGCTCCTACATCATGCCCTGACAGTGTCCCCAGCTATGGGCCTGACGCTAGGCCTCACTCAGGCCCTGTTGCTCTCCCAGAGTCAGGCACTGATGCTGTCCCTACCTGAAGCCCTGACACGGGTCCTAAATAAGGCCCTGATACTGTAACTAAGCTCTTGACACTATCCCTAGGTCATTTCCTGACACGATCCCTAAACTTTACCCTAACCCTGTCCCTAGCAAATGTCCTGCCTCTTATGCTAACTAAAGCCCTTATGCTGTGACTACCTCAGGCCCTGAATTTAGTCCCAAGGCTGTGATACTGTCCCTAACTAAGGCCCTAACACTATTCCTAACTCAGGCCCTGACACTGTACCTAACAGAGGCCCAGATGCTAGTACTAACTAAAGCCTTGACACTGTCCCTAACTAAGGCCCTGCTGCCATCAATATCTAATGTCCTGACACTATCCTGAGGTAATTTCCGGACCCATCTCTTACCAAGCTCCTGAAACTGTCCCTAAGTAAGCCCTGACGCTGTCCCTAAGGGAGGCCCTAAGGCTGTCCCTAACAGAGGCCCTGAGAATGTCTTTAACAAAGCCCCTGAGGCTGATCCTACCAAGGCCCTTATGCTGCTCCTAAGTCATGCCCTGATACTATCCCTAGCTAAGGCTCTGACACTAGGCCTCACTCAAGCCCTGTCGCTCTCCCTAAGTCAGGCTCTGACGCTATCCCTACCTGAAGCCCTGACACTGGTCCTAAATTAGGCCCTGATGCCCTAAGTAACTAAGGTCTTGACACTATCCCTAGGTCATGCCCTGACACAATCCCTAGACCTTAACCTAACCTTGTCTTTAACTAATGTTGAGCTTCTTATGCTAAATAAATCCCTGATGCTGTTCCTAACTAAGGCCCTAAAATTAGTCCCGAGGCCATGACCCTGGCCCTAACTGAGGCCTGGAGGCTCGTCCTAACTCAGGCCCTGACACTGTCCCTAACTAAGGCCCTGACACTACACCTAACTCAGTCCCTGACACTGTACCTAACAAAGGCTTTGATGCTAGTCCTAAGTCAGGCTGAGACACTGTCTCTAAGGCCCTGCTGCAGTCAATATCTAAAGTCCTGACATTATCCCGAGCTAATATCCTGACCCATGTCTTACCAAGGTCCTGAAACTGTCCCAAAGGAAGCCCTGACGCTGTCCCTAAGTGAGGCCCTGAGGCGGTCCCTAACAGAGGCCCTGAGAATGTCTTTAACGAAGACCCTAATGCTGATCCTACAGAGGCCCTTATACGGCTCCTAAGTCATGCCCTGACACTGACCCTAACTCAGGCCCTAAAGATAGGCCTCACTTAGGCCCTGCTGCCGTACCTTAGTTAGGCTCTGACGCTGTCCGTACGTGAAGCCCTGGCACTGGTCCTGATGAAGGCCCTGACGCTGGTCCTAACTAAGGCCCTGATGCTCTCAATAACTAAGGTCTTCACCCTATCCCTAGCTCACATCCTGACACTACCACTGGCCTGGAACCTGACTCTGTCCCGAGCTAACGTCCTGCCCCTTATCCTCACCGAAGCCGTAATGCTCTCCCTAACTAAGGCCCAGACTAGTCCTAATTAAGGCCCTGACACTGTCCTTAACTAAGGCCTGGAATCTATCTCTAATATAGGCCTTGCTGCCGGTAATAACTAAAATCCGGACACTATCCTGAGCTAATATCCTGACCCATTTCTAACCAAGGTCCTGACACCGTCCCTAAGAAAGCCCTGTCGCTGTTCCTAAGTGAAGACCTGAGGCTGTCCGTAACTCAGTCCCTGAAGCTATGCCTAACTGAGCCCTTGACGCTGTGACTAACTCAGGCCCTGATCATGTCTGTAACTAAGACACTAATGCTGATGCAACAAAGGCCCTGATGCTGCTCCTACATCATGCCCTGACAGTGTCCCCAGCTATGGGCCTGACGCTAGGCCTCACTCAGGCCCTGTTGCTCTCCCAGAGTCAGGCACTGATGCTGTCCCTACCTGAAGCCCTGACACGGGTCCTAAATAAGGCCCTGATACTGTAACTAAGCTCTTGACACTATCCCTAGGTCATTTCCTGACACGATCCCTAAACTTTACCCTAACCCTGTCCCTAGCAAATGTCCTGCCTCTTATGCTAACTAAAGCCCTTATGCTGTGACTACCTCAGGCCCTCAATTTAGTCCCAAGGCTGTGATACTGTCCCTAACGAAGGCCCTAACACTATTCCTAACTCAGGCCCTGACACTGTACCTAACAGAGGCCCAGATGCTAGTACTAACTAAGGCCTTGACACTGTCCCTAACTAAGGCCCTGCTGCCATCAATATCTAATGTCCTGACACTATCCTGAGGTAATTTCCAGACCCATCTCTTACCAAGCTCCTGAAACTGTCCCTAAGTAAGCCCTGACGCTGTCCCTAAGGGAGGCCCTAAGGCTGTCCCTAACAGAGGCCCTGAGAATGTCTTTAACAAAGCCCCTGAGGCTGATCCTACCAAGGCCCTTATGCTGCTCCTAAGTCATGCCCTGATACTATCCCTAGCTAAGGCTCTGACACTAGGCCTCACTCAAGCCCTGTCGCTCTCCCTAAGTCAGGCTCTGACGCTATCCCTACCTGAAGCCCTGACACTGGTCCTAAATTAGGCCCTGATGCCCTAAGTAACTAAGGTCTTGACACTATCCCTAGGTCATGCCCTGACACAATCCCTAGACCTTAACCTAACCTTGTCTTTAACTAATGTTGAGCTTCTTATGCTAAATAAATCCCTGATGCTCTTCCTAACTAAGGCCCTAAAATTAGTCCCGAGGCCGTGACCCTGGCCCTAACTGAGGCCTGGGGGCTCGTGCTAACTCAGGCCCTGACACTGTCCCTAACTAAGGCCCTGACACTACACCTAACTCAGTCCCTGACACTGTACCTAACAAAGGCTCTGATGCTAGTCCTAAGTCAGGCTGAGACACTGTCTCTAAGGCCCTGCTGCAGTCAATATCTAAAGTCCTGACATTATCCCGAGCTAATATCCTGACCCATGTCTTACCAAGGTCCTGAAACTGTCCCAAAGGAAGCCCTGACGCTGTCCCTAAGTGAGGCCCTGAGGCGGTCCCTAACAGAGGCCCTGAGAATGTCTTTAACGAAGACCCTAATGCTGATCCTACAGAGGCCCTTATACGGCTCCTAAGTCATGCCCTGACACTGCCCCTAACTCAGGCCCTAAAGATAGGCCTCACTTAGGCCCCGTTGCCGTACCTTAGTTAGGCTCTGACGCTGTCCGTAAGTGAAGCCCTGACACTGGTCCTGATGAAGGCCCTGACGCTGGTCCTAACTAAGGCCCTGATGCTCTCAATAATTAAGGTATTCACCCTATCCCTAGCTCACATCCTGACACTACCACTGGCCTGGAACCTGACTCTGTCCCGAGCTAACGTCCTGCCCCTTATCCTCACCGAAGCCGTAATGCTCTCCCTAACAAAGGCCCAGACTAGTCCTAATTAAGGCCCTGACACTGTCCCTAACTAAGGCCCGGAATCTATCTCTAATATAGGCCCTGCTGCCGGCAATAACTAAAATCCGGACACTATCCTGAGCTAATATCCTGACCCATTTCTAACCAAGGTCCTGACACCGTCCCTAAGAAAGCCCTGTCGCTGTTCCTAAGTGAAGACCTGAGGCTGTCCGTAACTCAGTCCCTGAAGCTATGCCTAACTGAGGCCTTGACGCTGTGACTAACTCAGGCCCTGATCATGTCTGTAACTAAGACACTAATGCTGATGCAACAAAGGCCCTGATACTGCTCC